>NC_133659.1:164428225-164739754 GCF_037893015.1 Macrotis lagotis
TAAAGTGTGTATATGCTATACAATATTCACCTATAACACTTTCGAAAATTTACTACAATTAAAAAAATAGATGTCCTATCCACATCCAGATTTCTTTATAGCACTTCACAGAGCACTAATAACTGCTCCCTCTCCCTTTCTAAAGGAACTTTGTATTAAAACATCATGTATTCCTGGTCCGGAACTGGGAGAAAATCAGACAGAAGCAGGAGGAGGTAAAACACACCAGTGACAATATTCATTCGGCTTCCTTGTACACCCGCTGGAATGGTATCTGCCGAGATGATGGAAACATCAAATCTGGTGAGACATGGGTAGGGACTCATTGATATCCAGAGGGCTGACTGAAACATAATTTCTTATAGCCAGTACCAGATTCTAGAAAATGGCTAGAAAAGTTGGTCCCAAAGTCCCAAGATCCATTGATTAGCATAAGTGAATAATATCTGTCACAGTCTTTTAGCATACTCACCTACACTTTAATGAATATGATGGAACCCCATCTTGTCAATCATCCCACTACCACTCTTCAGCTTGAAATATTTGCCATAGGAAAAAGAGACTGGATTATAATTAGATATGAATTGGGGAGGGGAGAGGAAGAAGAATAACCCTTTTGTAGCAACTAATAGGCAGATTTTCTCATTACAAATCAATATACAATCTTTGACTTTCTTTTTTGTTGATTTGACATTCTTTGAGCGGCAGACATAACTGATATGTCAGACATAACTAAGTTCTTTAGGTCGATTGAAAGAGGATAAGTGGCATGTCCAAATAACCATTTAAACTAGAATAAAAATGTCCAGCAACACCATTCTTTTCTCTTTCCTCTTGAGTTTCCTGAAAGTGCTAATGGCAATTTAAAATTACTAATCAACATACTTAGCATTCATTGGGAATGTCACTTTTTTCCAATTGGCTATTCTGCAACATCCCTGGAAAATTAAGGAAAGAATTTGCCTATGCATATTTGTTACAAAGGGGGTTTTGTTTATCTTTCTAGGGGAAGAAAGGGAGAAGTGGAAGGGAAAGAATGTGTATTTTCATTAATTGGGGAATGAAGGGAGGCATTCTTCACGATATATAAGAGAATATACTGAACAAACCCTAAATAAATCTAGAACTTTGCTAGAACCTCAAGATATTTCAGTGACTGATTTTAAAATTGACAGTGATTTTCTGAACTTTTATATAGCCTTTTTTCTACCTTTAACAAGTCTCATGTCAGCCTAGTGGCTAAAATACGTGTTAATTCCCATCATTTGCCTTTCCAAGAAACTCTAGTATTTCTTACATTCTGTAAAGAAAAAAAGGGAACTCCTGAAGATACTGAATTTTCTGAATCAAACCAAGGGAAATGTGGAATGAGTAGAAGGAATTTGATCTCACACAGAATCAAAGTTGTCTCCTTTTTGCCTTTCTAGATGTTTTCATGACCCAGTTCTCCGCCTTGCAGACAGCCCGCTCAGTGCGGACAAGGAGGTTGGCAGCTGCAGAGGAAAACATTGAAGTGGCTCGGGCAGCACGCCTGGCCCAAATATTTAAAGAGATATGTGACAGCATCATCTCTTACAAAGGTGACTGGATCCCCAAGAAAAGTTTGTTTCTTCACATCATATGCCCTTTTTTCCCCTCATCTGCCTCAAAATCAGGACTGACATAATAAGACCTTGCATTTCTAGTATACATTAAAGTTTACAAAGTGCTTTTCCACACATTATCTCATTTGATCTTCACAATAGCCCTTTGAGGTTTCTAAAATAGATCTTTTACTTAAAGTGCACACACTTAGTGATATTATTTTGCATAATGATTCAGAATTTTCTGATACAAAGTTACCTGATGGCAATAAAATGTGTCAACAGAGATTTAAAAATACATGTATATGAATGTATTATAATCACTTTTTTAAAAAACAAAATATATTTTGTAGTATTCTTTATAGTTTAAAAATTGCCATCATTTCTCTAAATCATAACAAGATCATTCCCTACCCTGCTAAGATAAAAATACTCTTCTCTAAATTCATTGTACTCTCTTGCACCAATGATATGTTGACTATATATGTCTCTGCCCCACCTAATAGAGTCCCAGACTAATAGTTTTCTTACATCTGATTTTTAGATCTAACCATTAGATCTAATTTTCAGTTCAGACAGTCCTTCTTGGATCTCAACCTGATAAAGTATAACATACCTTGAGTCAGATACTGACAAACTATTTGGTATTTTTCAATTTTGCCCACAGAATATCTCTTCCCAATGAATATATAGAGAGAGTGTTGGTGGTCTTATTTTATAGGTGATGTAGACTCAGAGAAGTTCAGTGGCTTGCTCAATGCTAACACAGGTAGTAAGTGGCAAAGCTGAAACTTGAACCTAAATCTCCTGACTTAAAAGTCCATTGCTTTTTCCACTTTGTGAGAAAATGTACTTTGGATTCATTAAAATTCTCCTTTCATGGGGTGGCTAGGTGGTGCAGTGGATGAAGCCCCAGCCCTGGAGTCAGGAGTACCTGGGTTCAAATCTGGTCTCAGACACTTAATAATTACCTAGCTGTGTAGCCTTGGGCAAGCCACTTAACCCCATTTGCCTTGCAAAAACCTAAAAAAAAAAATTACATCTGAGTTTAGGTTTGATGTTGTGAGACAACGGTATAGGGTTAACTATTTGCCTTGCCAAAATCTAAAAAAAAATTCTCCTTTCGTGTTAGAACACAGAAGTATTGAATTCACAAGGGTTTGAGCATAAATTCATTATATATTTATGTATTTATATTCTATTCACTTTCTATCTCCAAAAAAATTCATTATAATATGTAATTTCTTAGTAGAAATTACATTCTCAGACTGAGGACCTCAGACAAGTTGTTTGAGGCCTCATTTACTTTTGTTTTCTGTAGTTTTCCACAGTGAGGTAGCAAGTCAGCAAATGAAAAGGTAAGTTGTAAACATAGTAAAAGAAAACCCCAAAGCAAATTGTCATTTTGCTTTCAAGGTTTCATATGCGCATTTTCTTCCATATCCATTACCTTCCTCTTTCAGATTTCAGAATCTTTAAGGAGCAGGATAGGTATTAGATAGCTATTTTATGAACTTGAGTTTTTCTAGCAGGGATGATGAATGTTTTGAGGTGGAAAAAAGAAATTGAAGGATAATTGTTTTCTGCAGTTCATGATTGGCCTTTCTCTTTCTTCTTGTGTCTCCTCCCACATGGAACAAAGAAGCTGGAAGGGACTTAAATCTTCTCTTAACTCTTATGTGTCCCTCCTGTTTGCAACTTTTCTAACCTAACTCCCACTGGAGTAAAAGAGAAGCAAACAAAAAGAGAGAAAAGAAACCAACTTGCCATAAAATACAAAATTACATAGCATCCCTATTTACTCCCTTCACATTCCTGACAAAGATCACTATCTTAACATCAGCCCCCTTCATCTGAGATTTTGAGAGTGGTTAGAAAGCAAATGACAGAGGACACAAGCTATATCTGGAGATAGAACAATAGATTTTGCTTATCTCTGGAGGAACTTCTAGAAATTGAATGAATTAAATAAGTTCAGATTATAACATAATAAGTACACCTATATTTTCCTTTATAGATAATATTTTTACTAAAGAAACACACTTCAAAAAATAATCAGTATCCTAGATTTTTCATTATAGAGGACTTGATTTTCTCATATCAACCAAGTACTGTTAACTACAGGCCCTGATCAGGACTTGGAAATAGTCTTTGTTAGATTTTACATTTCATCTTAACGGTACTTGCTAAAGGATTTAACCAATATACGTTGCCCATTTCAGCAAGTGACCTCTCAGAGCAGCTAGGTGGTGTAGTGGATAACGCATTGGCCCTGGACTCAGGAGACCATGGGTTCAAATGTGGCTTCAAACACTTCATAATTACCTAGCTATGTGATCTTGGACAAGTCACTTAACTCCACAGACTTGCAAAAAAAACAAAAAAAGAAAGTGACCTCACCATGCTCCAGAAATTTTATGAAATGAACTCCAGATTCTTCCTTTTAATCTGCCTCTCATTATTTAGAAAGTTTTTTCTACTTTGAAACTAAAATTCCTTATGGCTGCAATTGAAACTTATTTTCTTTCTTAGTCTTTATACAAACAGCATCAGTATACCTCCATGTCAGCTTACTCACATTTCTGCATGGACTCATAGATACCTTCTGACATGCTACCTCAAGAATTCAAATTGTTTTGGAATTTTTTTACTTTGCAATTTTTTTGTGGGTATAGAATTCAAAAGAAACTTAAATCTTCTCTGCCCTTTAGTGTTTAGGTCTTTCCCTTATTAAGACAGAATTGTACTGTTTCCACAAAGTTCTTCTAATAAACATTGCCTTCCTTTGCAGATTCCTCCCGACAGGCATTGGCAGCTCCACTGTTGAACCTTCCCCCAAAGAAAAAGTACGTTTACGTTTCTTCTGGGGGTTAACCAGGGTGTATGGGGACAGATAGGTGTCCCAAACTGACAGCCCTGGTTTTGTGTTCCAGGAATGCTGATTATTATGAGAAGATATCTGACCCCTTAGATCTCATCACCATTGAGAAGCAGATCCTGACAGGTTATTACAAGACAGTGGAGGCGTTTGATGCTGACATGCTCAAGGTCTTCCGGAATGCTGAGGTGAGGCTGGGTACAGTCCCTGAGATCTCTAAGTTTGAGCTCATGGAAAAGGAATTTGTAGTGAAAGTAACTATTATAAGCCAAAAACACTGGCCCCTTCTCCCTTCAGCTTTCCCTACTGATCAGTAGGGCAGATCCAGAAGTAATTGGATGTTGCAGCTCAGCAATATTTGTTAGGCATATGTATATCACATAGTAATTGTGAGGAACCTGTTTTAGAAAGCCTAATAAAAACCTGTCTTAATACAACTCATTATTAGCCAGATGTGTGAGAATCACAAGTTACACCATACTCCCAAAAGAAATATCATTGAAATGACAAAAAGCCTGGTATATCATGGTTACTCTTAAACACTGATATACTAAAACTAAAGGAATTCCAGAATACTTGGACATGTATTAAAAACTAGATATGTAGTCCTAGTGATAATGACTTAAGCCAAGAAAAACATGTAGAAATCTTTAATGATAACATAGAGGACTGCAAAAAGAAATAAAGAAATAAATGAAGATTGTGCTCCTAAATGGTAGCATTTGTGGAACTTTTGGAGAAAGCAGTACCCTAGAGCTATGATCTAGAGTCAAAAGAATTGTTTTGTGGCAAACCATGGAAGAGAGATTTCTCTGTGTATGTGGATTTGTCATTCTTTGCATCTAACAAAAATTTGAAAATCAAATAGGAATAATTGAAACAAGACTAATTTAGCTATGGTAGGCATATGGGGAAATTAAAACATAAGAACTGACAAGTAGGGAAGGGATATGAAAGTTCTAAAAACAGGGATCAAAAGTTTATTATTGGGGTGGCTAGGTGGCACAGTGAATAGAGTACCGGCCCTGGATTCAGGAGTACCTGAGTTCAAATCTGGCCTCAGATACTTAATAATTACCTAGCTGTGTGGCCTTGGGCAAACCAGTTAATAACCCCATTGACTTGCAAAAAAAAAAAAGTTTATTATTTAATGGATTTTGGCCTACCATGTGTCAAATCTTCCATTTTTATGACAGGTATTAAAAGCTTTACAAAACAGTTGTAATCTTGTCACTTAATGTCAACAGTATGAAATGTTTCATTTTATTTTTTATCAAGTAGGCATTAGGACCATTGACAGAGAGTAAGATTTCCATGGTAATCAAAGTGAATACACTCAATGGCTTTGAAGATTAAGCTGCATTTCAGTTCATTTCTGTTCAACTTAGGTGAATAGTGACAAAGTGCCTGCTAGTGTACTAAACACTGTTCTAAAGATGTCACACAACACTATTCATCCTCCCACTTAAGGCACACCTGGAAACCAAAACTTAAGGAAATTGAGCTTGGTTTCTCTCTTCTCTCTCTTAGAAGTACTATGGACGCAAGTCCCCTATTGGGAGAGATGTATGTCGACTACGCAAAGCATACTACAATGCCCGGCATGAGGCATCAGCTCAAATTGATGAGATTGTGGGGGAAACAGCAAGTGAGGCAGACAGCAGCGAAACCTCAGTCTGTGAGAAGGAAAATGGGCACGAGAAGGATGATGATGTCATCCGCTGTATCTGCGGCCTCTACAAGGATGAAGGCCTCATGATCCAGTGTGACAAGTGCATGGTAAGAAGAATCAGGACAGAAAATTTTCTGACCTATAAGGTGTTGTGTTTTCAAGCAACAAGCCCTGCCTCTTTATTTGAGTCAAATACACTCCAAATCAGTCGTCTCCCTATGTATTGTGATATCTGTCACTATTCATCCTCCTTTCCCATTCAGTACACCAAACATTCCCTAAAGACTAAATATGCAAAGTAAACATGTACCTCTGTACTCACTTTCTATACTCTTTTGTGAAGGGAAACCAGGTGAATGAGATTGTGTTCAAAGGGAACTTGGAAGAATAATTACGAAATATGAGGAATAGTACTAACATTTCAACCTGAAAAATATGTAATAAAAAGTAACAATAGACATGTGAGTTGTATATAAAGATTATGCAAATGTATGGCTATTATTGTGGTCACCTATTTCATATCTTAAGGAAAATTATAGTATAAATACCACCCCACAAAATAGTTGTTTGGAACAGTAGTCATTTATTTCCTTCCCTTATTTCTTTCATTTTTATTTACATCTTGCCAGACTCTTATCAATGGTAGCATAATAGGGTGGGGAAGTGGTTAGAATTGGAATCAAAAGAGACCTGAATTCAAATCCTAGCTCTAGAACTTACTGGTTGTGTGAGCTTAGACAAGTCACTCAACCTCTTTTGACTTCAGTTTCCTCTTCTGAAAAAAAAAGTGGGAATAATAACATTTGTACCAGATATCTTGCAGAATTGCTATAAATAAAGCCCTTTGTAAACTTTAAAGTACTCTAGAAATCTGTGTTCTTACTCATTTATACAAAATTGTTTTACTTCTTTATTAAATATTTTCATTCTTCCGTATCTATAGCATGGCTTCTGTCTGCTTCTGTCTCTAACTCATTACCTTAGCCTCCTAGGTACATTTTCTTTGACCATCTTAATTAGTGTTCTTATTATTACCAAGCAGGAAGAAGGGATCTTAAGATTTTTAGACATGGTTGGCTCCATTTCCAAGGCTTTTCTTGATATATCAGACCCTTCTTCACTAATTTCAGCTTTTCTCTGCAGGTGTGGCAGCACTGTGATTGTATGGGAGTAAACTCAGATGTAGAGCACTACCTCTGTGAACAATGTGATCCAAGGCCTGTGGACAGGGTAAGCAACCTTATGTCAGTATTGTGTGACCTAGAATGCAAGGAATGTGACATTTATGACCTTATCTCTCCTTCATCCTTACCATGCTTTCAGATTCCTGGGCCTCATTCATGTAGTGAATATGATAAATCCACTTCTCTGTTGCTTAGAAATGTATTCAGGGAAAGAAATTTCTTAGAGGACTTTGGAAGAAAAGTGATAGTTACAGTTAACTTTCTGAATAACTATTTGTATGAAGAGAGGGGAAAGCAATATCTTGAATAACCTAAAGAAGTAAATAATCTAAAATCTTGAATATTTTATTTTTAATTACATTTAATGATTTTTACAACAAATTTAGCTTTGCCATTATGTTTTACTTAAACTTGTTAAAATAATCTTGCATTCCCTGAAATAGGAATGGTGTTCCATAAGTGTGCTGGGTAGGGGCGGCTAGGTGGCATAGTGCATAAAGCACCGGCCCTGGAGTCAGGAGTACCTGGGTTCAAATCCAGCTTCAGACACTTAATAATTACCTAGCAGTGTGGCCTTGGGCAAGTCACTTAACTCCATTGCCTTGAAAAATCTAAAAAAAACAAACAAACAAAATTTATTTGGGGCAGCTAGGTGGCACAGTGGATAGAGTACTGGCCCTGGTGTCAGGTATACCTGAGTTCAAATCCAGCCTCAGACACTTAATAATTACCTAGCTGTGTGGCCTAGGGCAAGCCACTTAACCCCGTTTGCCTTGCAAAAACCTTAAAAAAAAAAAGTGTACTGGATAAAACAGGAATAATCTGCTTTTGATGCACAACAGTCAATCTTAAATTTTGAGATTGATTAAATTGTATGTATTGTCATGTAACCAACCTCAGATCACAGCTTTATTAACAGTTGACAGTCTGAATTTTATACCCAGATACATTGCCTATTCTTGAGTGAAATTTCTTAGAGTACAAGAATACTTAGAACTTTTAAGACTTCAAGTTTCAGGGTTCTACCTGAGCACACTGGAGATGGGGGTGCTGCTCATACTTTTCAGTATTCATTTAGTCAGTCTCTAATCACATTCTGTCAAAACAGGAACCTTTCCATATCTATTGTTCCCTGAAAGAAGATGCTCTTGCTTTGGATAAGAACTGAATACCTAGACTCAATTTACTGTTTGGGTTATCCCCTGCCTTCAAACAGTATAGTTTTTCTACAATCCACATATATTACAGGATTTCCTATTCTAAAAAACCTTCAGAAAAGGAGGTGCTATTTTTTCCTTCATTTAATTCCATACCTGATGGTTCAGAAAGCTTATTTGCAGACTCAGCACCTCCTCTGCCTACCTCCTTTCTTCTTGTTTTCAATTCCAGCAGACAGAATAAGTGACTATAGTCCCCTGATATTTCCCTTTGAGACAAAGACTTGTCATATCTAACTTCAACCTTTCTTCCAAGTTAAATCCACACTTTAATCTTTCCCCAAAAGTTCACTTTTCAAGTGAGTTTGAAAATTCTCTTACTTACTCAACCCCTAGTGGATGAATTTGACTGCACTTATTAAGGTTTGGTCAGCAGGAAATACAAATCTTAGTTTCATACCTCTCTTTAGTGGAACTTAATAGGTAGGTAGATCAGAATCTCAGCCCTCATACTTTGGATTCCTCCTCTCACCAGGAGGTGCCTATGATACCTCGGCCCCATTATGCCCAGCCTGGCTGTGTCTACTTCATCTGTCTGCTCCGGGATGACCTGCTGCTACGTCAAGGTATACATAAGGGACCTACTCCTATCCATTCTAGCTGATTTTCTCATAGGCTGAGAAGCTTCTAATATTGTCTATTCGTTTAAGCTTTTATAATAGTGTTTGCAGCCTTTTTCATCCAATCCTCATGTTTCAGTTCACTCTTACCAAGGGAAAAACCAATTTATCTCCCTTTTAAAATGAAGCAAGATCTTAAATCTGAGGGACAGATTTAAGAAAAGCAGGTCTAAGAAATAGAGATTACTTTACTCCATTTCCATGACGTGTAATTGATTTTCACCACAACAAAAATACTATTTGAAGCTCTGCAGTTCTGAGCTCTGGCATTCTTAGAACACTTTTTTTGATCATTTTATCCCCCAATTTAAAGTTTATCTATATTATAGTCTCAGAGTGCAAGTTCGTGTAGGACATTTAACATAGGTGCCTAACAAATGCCGTTGAAAACAAGTCAGCCATAAAGAATTTATTAAGCACTCACTGTGTGCCAAATACTGTATTTTAGCAATGGTAATACGAGGATGAATTTGGCATGGTGAGATGGTTCCTGACTTTGAGTGAGGAAGACCCTAGTTTGTTTCCTGCTTCAGATAACCCTTTGACCATAAACAAGTCATTCAACCTCTCTCAGGCTGTATGTGTATGTGTAAATAAATGTGTAAAATAAAGCTCATAATAGCACTGTCTCACAAGGGTGTTGTGAGGATCTAATGAGGAAAAATAGGTAAAGTTTTGATAGCTAAGTGGCACAATGTGGGGAGAGAGCTCAGCATGGAATCAGGAAGACTTGTGTTCAAATCTGACCTCAGATACTTAATAACTGCAGTGACCCTGGACAAGTCACTGAACTCTGTCTACTTCAGCTTTCTCATCAGCCCTTAATCTAGGGTACTATGAGATTAAAATAAAATATTTATAAAGCTCATACTTAAAATGAGTTTACAGTCTAAAGGGAGAGAAAATGACTACATATAAAAATTGATTGTGTGGGTGTGTGTGTGTGCATAAGCATGTAATTGTCCTTAAGCATTATTTGCACTTGAAAGATTACTTTGGCAGTAGTATATTAAATGGACTGTAGAGATGAGAGACTTGAGGTAGTAATAATCTCTAGGGGAGAGGTGATGGAATCTCTGAATTAAAAGAGTAGCTGTGAGTGGAGGGAAGGAATTGTATGTAAGAGAGACATTAAGTTAAAAATGGCAAGATTTGGTAACTAATTACCTTTGTTAAATAAAGGAGAGTGAGAAAGACAGGAAATGAAATTGCACTAGAGGCACTAGAGGAATAATGATATTTTCACCAGAAATTTGGAAGAAGAGAGAGTTTAGGGGTAAAGATAATGAGTTTGGTTTTATGGTGAGTTTTATGTCCCCAGGATATCTAGTTTGAAATATCCAGTAGGAGTAGGCAATTGATGATACAGGTCTATAGCTCAGAGGAGAGGCTGGGGCTGAAAATGTAGATCTGGGAGTCAGCTGCATAGAGATGATAGTTAAAATCTTTGGGATCTGTGAAGTAACAAAGAAAGAGCATAGAGATGGAGAAGAAAGAGGGCCTTGCCCAGAACCTTGGAGAATACTTAGTTAGGCAGTTCACAAGAAGTGAATTATGAACCAGCAAAGAAGATTATGAAGCAATGATCAAACAGTTATAAGACAAATACAGAGAGAATAAGAAGAGAGGAAATGAAAGCAGTGAATGTAGGCAATTTTTTTCAAGGAGTTGAGAAAGGGAAAAGAGATGTAGGACAATTAAGTAGTTTGGAATAGCCTAGTGAAGTTTTTTCATGTCATCTGAAGTTGAATTGTATTCTTCTGCTTGTCAGGTGACTGTGTGTACCTGATGCGAGATAGTAGACGAACCCCTGATGGCCACCCAGTCCGTCAGTCTTATCGATTGTTATCCCACATCAACCGAGAGAAACTTGACATTTTCCGAATTGAGAAGCTTTGGAAGAATGAAAAGTATGTTCATAGATCCCATTCGTGAACTGTTTCTGCATAATAACAAGCCACAAAACTGAATTTTTGCTAGGCTTTTACTTCAAGCCATCAACCAGACTTCTCTTTCTCTTTCCCCCACATCACTCCCTACCCCAGAGAGGAGCGGTTTGCCTTTGGTCATCATTATTTTCGTCCCCATGAAACCCACCACTCCCCATCACGTCGATTTTATCACAATGAGCTGTTCCGAGTGCCACTATATGAAATCATTCCTCTGGAGGCAGTGGTGGGAACCTGTTGCGTATTGGACCTGTATACATACTGTAAAGGTAAGTACTTGAGGTCAGGCTGAGAATATCTAGGCTCCATACTTTACTTGACTTAGACTCTTCTCCAGTCTACCCCTTAAATTCTTTTTTTATGTCCTCTATTAAGGTTTTTCCAGTCATCCAGAAAATTAAAATGAGCTCTCTGTTGCTTACCTAGTACTGCTTCTTAAGCATATCACTGCCAAGTAGAGCTACTAAAGAAGCTTGTTCTAAGAAAAGGGTGACAGAAAACAAGGATATCCCAAGAGGCAGAGAATACTGCCCAAGTCATACAACTCCATAGAGTTCTGAGACACTAAACCCACTTCTTGTCTAATAGCCCTTTTTCTTCATGGTGGCTCCCTTTTATCCTTTCTACTAAATAATCACTTTTCCTGGTTCTTTTTTATGCAAAAAAATTCTTATCCCTTTATCCCTCATTTATTTTTTCATATATTCTGGTATCCCATTTCTCCCTATTCCCTATTGTATCATCTAACCCTAGGAACTGCTGAATAGTAATGGTCATCTACTTAAGGATCTGACTGTGCTACTTGTTAAACAGGTGGTATTTGGGATTTCTGAGCAATATGGAATAAGGGAGGGTGATGGAGATTGGAATTCTGACAGTATCTGGGATTTCAGGGAGGCCCAAAGGAGTGAAAGAACAGGACGTATACATCTGTGACTACCGACTTGATAAATCAGCTCACCTATTCTACAAGATTCACCGGAACCGCTACCCTGTCTGCACCAAACCCTATGCCTTCGATCACTTCCCCAAGAAGCTCACTCCCAAGAGAGATTTCTCAGTAAGCCTACCTTCTTCCCACTCCATCGAGTGTTAGAACATAGTAGTTTATACATGGAATTATAGATAAACAGTTATCTCATTTATCTCCTTATTTTAGATCAGGGCTATCCTTAAGTTATCCCAGGCAAAGATGATGCTATAAAATTAGTTTCCAGCAAGATTTTCCAAAAAACTCATTTATATATATATTAAAGAGGATAACTATAATTATACTTTATATATGTACTGATAATGTGAACAGTGTAGTCCATTATTAGTTCATCATAAAATTAAGTTATCATTATTTCTGAATTCCGCTTGCCCTTTTCCATTGCCTAAAAATCCTCTTCATCAGAGATAGAAAAAAGGAAGGAAAAAGGTCTAATTCCTTCTTTCACTTGGTACTAATTGGGAATTCAGGGAAAGAGACAATCTAAGAACCGAAAGATGTGAGTGAATTAGTGAGTGTTACCAGTTTCAGGAGAATACTGAGGCCCATCAGTAGAAAAGACTTGAGAGCTGGTCCCAAAAGTTCCTGATTTCCATTGCTGTTTTCAGTGCCTTAAACCATCCTGACTCCCTTCTCATGTCTCAAGGTTAAGACATAGGAGGTCTAAGAATAGGGACTAAACCTGTCATTTCATTGATATAGGTAATTTCTGGATAAGAAAACTACCTCTTCCAATGCATATTGATCTCTTCTCTGCAACCTAAGTTTTATAGAGCTGCCTAGAGCTCTGAGAGATTGTGACCTGACCAGGGTAAACAGAACCAATAGGACCAGAATCCAGGTAGCTCTTCCTGGTTTTAAGATCAGCTCTCTATCTAGTAGACCAGTGGTCTACCAGAACTGTTTTTATAATATAAAAACTATTCTTAGTTTATGGATACTCCAAAAATAGGCTACAGAGGGTCAGGTCAGAATTTGCCTACCTCTTTATTAGACCTTGCTGCCTTTCAGGCAGACATTAACCCATGTAAAAATGAAGAGAGTCAGGCCTCTGATCTCATTCTCTTTCTCTTTTCCCTTATATTCCTTTCTTCCCCACTTTGAATTGGAACCAGAATTTCAGTCAGTTTGCCAGTTTCTACATGTTTCTCACCTTTTTCTTCTCTTTGCTGCAGCCTCATTATGTCCCGGACAATTACAAGAGGAATGGAGGAAGGTGAGTCGCCCAGAGAAGGGAAGATTCTAAAGAGATGAACTGAGATCTTAAAAATGAAATATTAGGACCACCTCATGAGGGATTGGGATTCTTTGTGAAAGTAGATCAGCCACTGCTATCAAAGAGGAATGGAATTTTAAAATAAAGGATGTTTCATAGTCAAGATCTTTTGGATGTGGAAAAAGAGACTGGATTAGGAAACCAACTAATCTTAGAATAGTCTCCATATATGCCCACAAACCACCGCCATTGCCCTTAGTGTACCACTGTGTATATTTCTCATATCAGGAAAAATCAGGGCCCTGAAGGGCAAGACTTTTAGGTAGGCAGGTGTAATGTAAGTTTGGGGGATTTTGCCCATATCATGTTAAAAATACCACAATCTCTTGTGCCTCTTCTTATGTACTTATTTATTCTTGTATTTTTCTTGTATCTTGTTTACATACCTCATTCCCTATATTAGGTTTCACACTACTTAAGGACGGGACCTATTTCTTATTTATCCCTTTTTTATCACGTAGTATCTACTAGAGAATTTGTAGATATTTACTGTTTGCTTTTCGGTGAATTATTCAGAGGGAAGGGGGGATAGGACTGGAAATTGAACAACCCTGTTTGGCGAGCTTAGTAATCTTTCTATGCCTTAGTCAAATGGGTATAGCAATATCTACTCCATCTACCCCACAGGGTTGATCAGGATACAAATTACTTTATTGTTAAGTTGTCAATATAGTAAAATTGTGTTGAATTGATTCAGGATAGTGAAATAAACTGCCCTACCACTGTTAGGGGGTTTTGTTGTATTCTTTAACGATCTCTAATTTTCTATGCTTTCTAGGGATACTTCCCCATTTCAAAAATAGGGAATTAATGTCCAAAGAATATTAGTAAATTGTCCAACATATTCATATCAAGTCAGGAGCAAAATTAGGATCAGCTGAGGGAGGGAGGGAGAGAGGGGAGAATCAAGTAGCCTGTCCTCAGGTCCAGTAGAATCTGAAGAGCCAGAATCTTCTCAAGCTTTGTTTTTTTTATTCCCCCTCTTCATGCTTCTTCATTATGTTGCTGAGTTTAACCTGAGCTTGTGGATCTTCCTTGTAGGTCATCCTGGAAGACAGAACGTTCAAAGCCACCCATCAAGGACCTAGGCCAGGAGGATGATGCCCTACCACTCATTGAGGAAGTGCTGGCCAATCAGGAGCAAGCAGCCAATGAGATGCCCACCCTGGAAGAACCTGATCGGGAGGTAGCATCTGGTGAAACAACTGAGGGTGAAAAGAAAGCAGAAGAAAGTAGACAGGAACCTCAGAGGTCCTGCACACCTGAAGAGAGGCGACACAGCCAACGGGAACGTCTCAACCAGATTCTGCTCAACCTCCTCGAGAAGATCCCTGGGAAAAATGGTAACAGTTATGAGAATTAACCTCTCTAGCTTAAAGCAGACTTGGAAAAACTTATTAAGGGGCCATGAAAGAATAGAATAATTAACTGAGGGAATCAGGATTGTTTCTTCCATAAAGAATGGCTAATTTAGGGGCAGTTAGGTGGCATAGTGGATAAAGCACCAGCCCTGGAGTCAGGAGCGCCTGGGTTCAAATACAGTCTCAGACACACCTAGCTGTGTGGCCTTGGGCAAGCCACTTAACCCCGTTTGCCTTGCAAAAAAAAAAAGAATGGCTAATTTGAAATGGTCATTCAAAGAAAGTTTGAGGAGAGAAAAGGGAAACAGGGACCTGAAATAAGACCACCAGTAAAATGAACAGTGATATGATAAAGACTTTTTGCTCCTAGGAAAGAACCAGTCCTTTAGAAACAAAAGGTATTTGTGATTTAAAAAGCTGGTAAATTAAGGAAGTTTTCTATTACTAAAAATCAGAAAGTACTAAAAATATCAGGTATACCATGCCACCTCTATTTCCTCCTTTTGCTCATGGAACAATGGCTATAGTCTTTGTTAAAGACTAGCTGTGATCACCTAAAAACAAAAGGGGTGGCTAGGTGGCGCAATGGATAAAGCACCAGCCCTGGAGTCAGGAGTACCTGGGTTCAAATCTGGTCTCGGACACTTAATAATTACCTAGCTGTGTGGCCTTGGGCAAGCCACTTAACCCCGTTTGCCTGGCAAAAACCTTAAAAAAAAAAAAAAAAAAAAGACTAGCTGTGATCTTCTAGTTACACTTTGGAGGTAAGGATGTATCCATATATCTCAGGACTTTTTGGTAGAACAGAAGCTAATCCATCTGGACCTGGTGAAGTGGACCATTTGACTGGTCCCTGGAGTGGGTTAAAAAAATATGCTGAGAGGTTTGGAGGAGGAAAGCTCTTTGGTATTGTTGGCACCTGACTGAGTTCCATGACTCTCTTTTTAGCCATTGATGTGACATACTTGCTGGAGGAAGGATCAGGAAGAAAGCTTCGGAGACGTACTCTGCTTATCCCAGAGAGCAGCTTCAGAAAGTGACCATTGGGGGGCCAGACCTCAAGCGGCTGGGACTCATTGAGGGCCTGTCAGCCTACCCTCCTGACCCAGCTTTCACTTGTGTGTAAACAGGGAAAAGAAGAAGACCCTCCAGGCAGGGGATTAGGACCATGAAGTTGACATTAGGTACTGAATGGAGAAGATGAAAGGGAGAGCTGTCCAAGACAGTCTGTCGTTTTTTCCTCTCCACATCCCCAGTCGGAGGAAAACTATTGGAGGGTTAGAAACAGGAAGGGCTGCACATACAAGCCTGTGGCACTTTTGCACTCCCTTCCCTTAGACCTAGGTTTTCTTGCACCCTTCTCTGACCTTATGGGCACTGCCCAGAGGCATCCCTGACTCAAAGTCCATGGTCCCACCCCATCTATCCTTATGCTCCTAGAGTTTCATCAGGGACCCAGAAAAGATATGGTGGCCAGGGTTTCCTCCCAGCTACAAAAAAAAAAAAGTTTCTCTTCCCTCCTTAACCCAGCTGATTCAAAGTAAAATTTAAGTCAACAAAGCACTTGTAACTGCCATCCACCTCCCTACCCCTTACTCTGACTTGTACTAACCCACCCTTGGGGTCTTGGCATAAGGAGAAACACCCAGGGGATCAGGGAGGAGGTGGGCACATCAGATAATTATAATCATCTTGCCTTTTGTTCCCTACAGACCGGATTTTTTTTTCCTAAAGGGAAGGCCAGGCCTCGCCAGCACATGTACTGTTTGTTTTTGATGCTCTGTGGTTCTTGTGTGTCTGCTGTGCTGTGCGAATGGATATCCGTTTAAAAAAAAACACAAGTGAAAAAACTCTAATCCTCCCCCATGTCACTACATGAAATGTCAAGCAGTATTCACCTACCAGAGTATTTGTTGTGAGCTGTAGATTATCAACTGAAAACACTACTCTTGTGTTAACTGTACAGTCAAATTATCCATCTCTTTAAGAGACAGTGTTTATTTCTCTGCTCTCAATCACATCTCTACTTCCCTTTATCATCCTGAATGTCTAAGATGAAGTTGGTTTAGGGGCTCCCCTACTCAAGCACCTCTCTCTTTCTTCCCAATTTCTTTCTGATCAGGAGTTACTAGAATACACTGTCTCTTAAAAAAATTTTTTTTAAGCTTTGCTTTGTTGTCCTCTCAGACGTACATATGCATATACATTTTAGATGTTCTTATAAGAAAAAAAGACCGTTTTTAAATGTGCCAAGTTGTATATATATATATACATATATATATATCTGCTGCGTGATTGGTAAGCAATACAATAGTTAACTTGTCCCTATTCCTTTTTTTAAATATTGGACCAATGAAGTCCTAATTGTACATTTCCCCTTATAATGACAACCCTCTCTCTCTTTCTCTCTGATTCCTTTAGGTAGAACATTGACTTTTCTCTCCTTCCCTATTCCATTGAATCCTTTTTTTTTCTTTTTTCTCCTTTCCGTGTCAATCTTGAAGAAAAAATAAACAAAAGATACAGGGGATACAAAATCCTCCTCAAGCAGAGAAAAAGCAGAATAAATATTTTATTAAAAAAAAAGAGAGAAATAAGAAAATAGTTTGGAGTATTTTCTTACTGTAGAGAAGCACTGTACATTACTAAGAGACCTGGGTATAAAATACTCACGTGTGGAGTTGGAAAAATCGCATGTCCAAGCCCATTTGGGTGGTTTCTTTTGGTTTTCGTTGTTGGGGAAGGGAGTGGGGAGGGATGGTAGGGGAATTGGGGGGGGGGTCTCCTTTTAGTCAAAAGCAGAAAAGTGAAAAGAAAGAGAAGATAAAATTCATTGTCTCCTTTAATGGTGTTAAACACTTAAAAAACACAAAAGAAAAAAAACTTTATAAAATGCAAAACAGAAGCAAAAGACACTACGCTCTGTCATTTTATCTTTCTTTTGTTGAAAGACTAAAAACCGAAACGTTTTTTAGACAATCAAATGTTAGGTAAGTGCAAAAACTTGTTTTTTCTTACTGGTGTAGAAATTAATGCCTTTTTTTATTTTTCGGTTATTTTATAATAACGGAAATAAAAAGAACCCCCAACTGTTGGGTGGGTTTTGGTGTTTGAAACACGGGGCGAAGCACTACATTACTGCAAATAGATACGGATTTAGTCTGCATGTTTGTAGGCTGTGTGATTGCTGAAAATATAAATGCTGCTAATATATTTCCTTTTTACAAAAGCATATCTAAATAGATGATTGTTTTGATGTTAATCTTTGTAAATTATGTATTACCAATTTTAACATTGGATGTAATTGCATAAAAAGCTTGCATCTCAATCCTTGAAAGTCTAGTATTAAATGGAAAAACTTTTCCTAACTGTGGAGTGGTGAGCTTTCCATTTTTTCCCCCTTTTCTCTCTTTTCCCTTCCATCTGCCACAAGGAAGGTGGGAAGGGATTTCTAACCAGATTCAGAGCTCATGTACCTCTTATCCCCCCTTCCAGTTTTGGGGGAAACTTCTACCAATGTAAAGGACCAGAGGTATGAAAAGTCTTCTCCTCTTGATCATGTCCTCTTCTACCTCTGCTGGTATTAAAAAAATGTTCATAAGAATGAACTTAGGGAAGAGAAATGAGTTAGAACCCTAGAAAAGACCTCTGAAGCCATAAAAAAAACTTAACCTCTATAGGGTATAGAGGGCTTATAATAAATGGGGATTGGAATTATGCCCAAGCCAGTCATAGAACTGGTACTCAAATAAATAAATGTTGATACTTCTATGGATCTGTAATGTCATAGGTTTGAGCGCTTCCCCCCAAAGACCTATACAAATGTGATTGCTGTTAAGGTCCAGCCATGAGAACACTAGACCCGAAAGGTTCAAATTCTACCACTTATTATTAGAACTTGAGCAAGTCATAGAATTCTTTGATTATCGCACCACTAAGATAATGAAAGATCTTTAACTTGACATGATTATGGATTTTCTCAAACTATTTCATTAAGGTTTGAAGAAAAAGTGATGGGATCCCTGAGAGGAAAAACAATGACATCTTAGAATATGGTGGTCAAAGAAAGACAGTTTGCCATTTTAGAATTAATCTTGGCCTTGGAAGGAACTTCAGAGGTTAGCAATCCAGCAGTTACCAAAACAGAAATCTCCCCATTATCATCATTCCTCCAAAATTGACCTATTCCACTTTTTTAGACAGACAATATGTTAGGAAATTTTTCCATAAATGAATTTCAAATCAACTGCTTTATTTTACTATTTCCATCTAGAAAGTAATGGCAAAATATATAGCCCTCATTCCAGTTTAGAAAGAAATCTTGAGAAAATAATATTTTCTTTTTAGACAACAGAAATAAATTTGTTGATACAGTCAGGCCAGAATTTGAGAAGAAAGCATTAAATCATAATCACTGGTTTTGTACCCTGGACTTTATGAAAGCAGATTTAGAAGTTCAGAAATAGGATGTGTGATGTCATAGCTTTTGAGTCCCCAAAACAAAAACTAATAAAAGAGAGGTCATAAAAAATGTTGGTGATTGAATTGGGACTTATTCCAGTGCTTTTCATTGAAAATAGGTTGTTTTTTTTTTAAAAAAAGCATTCAAAAGCTAGGGACTCATAATCTATCAACAAGCATTTATTAATTGCTTACTGTAGACCAGGCACAGTGCCATGCAAAAACAAATATAAAAAGGAGCTAAATCCTCTTAAGAAGAGCTAAATTGGAGAATGGAAACAGGCAAGGGAAAAATGTTAACAAAAGGAGGGCACTATTTTTAGTTATACTTAGATGATAATCAGTATGAGAGAGACCTGCTTGTAACAGATAGCTTAACATTAACAGATAAAACAACTCATTTTGTTTCCACTTTTCTATCAAGGATTTTCAAACTAAAGTATAAAACAAATGTGGGTGAGGAAACTAAAACTTGAGCAAAGAGGGAGAACTCTTAACTGAAGTTCAAACCTTCTCTGGATGAACTGAAAGAAAAGCAGATGTGGTCAATATTTAACAGTAGCTAATGATCTTTGAGGAACAGTAATGTTGAAAGACAGCTGATAGGTAATTGCCCAGTTGGAGAATATTTAAAGGAAATGAGGGAATAGATCCCAGAAAAAAATAAATTAGTTAACTTGATATCAGCCCTCTGCAGAATTATAGATTTATAAACAGCTTTCTTTCACTCAAGAATAAGTTATACCAGACAAAATTCATTACCTTTTTTTATTGGTTAATAGGTTGATAAATTGGGACGATACTATAAACTAATGGTTTACTTCAACTTTGCAATGCAGTGTCATTGAAGCAAAATATTTTTAAATACTATTTTCCCAAATGACATAAAGCTGATTTCCAAAACCTTTTACAAAGTAGGATCCTGATGTGTTTTTATTGAATGGAATGTATGTGAATCCAAATGAATACTCTCAAGTGTTAGATTAACCTGTCCATCTCTTTGCATCCCATAGCTTGACTCTTACAATCCTTCCTGGGGGCAGTGCTAGAGGTCTCCTTCAGTTCTTGACATGAGGACCATACAAACGGAAGCCTGGTTGCCATCTGTCACCCATTTCTTGGCTACCTGGCCAGCTCCACTATTACTGTTAATCCATTGCCCAAGGCTAGGTTCTGGTGAGGAAGCCTGGTCCCCATTGCCAGCTGTGTGACTAGGAACGGCTGCTCCTTGTTCTCTCCCTGTGGACACCTTGAAGGACTGGTATATCTTCTGCCAGTCAGAAGCAGCCTTAGAAGATTGTCTGATCCCCCTCATTTCCAAGTGAGAATACAGGGGAGTAACTGGCCCAAAGCAAAAAGGGCAGTCACGGAACTTGATCCCAACTCTCTTCTGAACCATTTTAACAAACACAAACTTATCCATTTCCCAACCTTACACACACACACACACACACACACACACACACACACAGCTTTTGTGACTCGGGCATAGTCAAGCATTGGCTATAGCAACAAAAATGCCTCAGGCCCACGCTCTGCACGCCAGAACCGGGGGGCACGGGCCTGGCTCACCAAGAAGAGGTGTGGACGCTGCAGCGCCCCCCTGGCAGTGAGGGGTGGTCACCCGTGAGTGCCCACCTGGCTGGGAGGCCCCCCACTACCCACAGCAGGGGCACTGAGGGCCGCCAGGGTCAGCGGAAGCCCGGAAAGGAAAGGGCAAAGCGCTAGCATAAACAGAGTGAAAGTAAGTACGGGGGCAGAGTCTTAAAGAGAAAAAGTGGAGAAAATGAGCAATTCCTTTTTTTTTTTTTTAGAATATTTAAGGGGCAATGGGCTTCAGTGGCTGCCCAAGGTCACACAGCTAGAGAATTAAGTGTCTGAGGCAGGATTTGAACTCAGGACCTCCGGACTCCAGCTCTATCCGCTGCACTATCCAGCTGCCCCATACATAAAATCCTAAAAGCTTCTACATACATGCATGAAATCAATAGGCAGTGGTAGAACCAGGCTTAAGGGAGACCCTGAGTTCAAATCTTGTCTCACTTTCTGGCTTTCTGGCAAGTTAATTTTTTTATTATAAATTTTATTTGTTTTCCAATTAGATACAATAGTAATTTCTACCATTCATTTTTGTAAGGTTTTGAATTTTACAATTTTTCCCCTCCCCTTCCCCCAACAGAAGATATTCTGATAATCTTTACATTTGTTTCCATGATAAGCACTGAAAAAAATTGAATGTGTTGAGAGCAAAAAACATATACTTGAGGAAGAGAAATATTAGCAATAACAAAATTATGTAGTATATAAGACAACTTTTTTTTAATTGAAAATAATTGTTAAGGGCGGCTAGGTGGCACAGTGGATGAACACCAGCCCTAGAGTCTAGAGTATCTGAGTTCGAATCCAGCCTAAGACACTTAATATTACCTAGCTGTGTGGCCTTGGGCAAACCACTTAACCCCATTGCCTTACAAAAAAAAAAATCAAAAAAATAATCTTTGGTCTTCGTTTAAACTCCATAGTTCTTTCTCTAGATACAGATGGTATACTCTATCCCCTAAAATTGTCCCTGATTATTGCACTGATGGAATGAGCATGTCTATCAAGGTCGATCATCACCTTCATGTTGTTGTTAGAGTGTGCATCAATTCATGCAAGTTTTTTCCAAGCTCCTCTGAAATCTCATCCCCTCCTGATTTCTAATAAAAAAAAAGATCCATTACATTCATATACCATAATTTGCTCAGCCATTCCTCAAGTGATGGACATCCCCTCAATTTCCAATTCTTTGCCACTATAAATAGAGCTGCTATGAACATTTTTGTAAAAGTGATGTTTTTACCCTCTTACATAATTTCTTCAGGATACAAATCCAATAGTGGTATTCTTGGAGCAAAGGGAGGGCACATTTTTATTGTCCTTTGGGCATAATTCCAAACTGCTCTCCAGAAAGATTGAATCAGTTCACAGCTCCACCAACAATGCATTAGCATCTCAGATTTCCCACATCCCCTCCAACATTGATCATTGTCCTTTCTGGTCATATTGGCCAGTCTGAGAGACGTGAGGTGATATCTCAGAGATGCTTTAATTTGCATTTCTTTAATCAGTAATGATTTAGAGCAGTTTTTTTTTGTTTTTTTATTTAGGTTTTTTTTGCAAGGCAAATGGGCTTAAGTAGCTTGCCCAAGACCACACAGCTAAGTAATTATTAAGTGTCTCAGACCGGATTTGAACCCAGGTACTCCTGACTCCAAGGCCAGTGCTTTATCCACTGCGCCACCTAGCCTCCCCTAGAGCAGTTTTTTAATAAGACTATAGACAGCTTTGATTTCCTCATCTGCAAATTGTTAAGCAAGTTATTTAATCTCAGCCTCAGTTTCTTCATCTGTAAAATAAGGATTGAATTCAGTAGTTTCTAAAGTCTTCCTTAGCTCTAAATCTGATTGTAGGTTCCTATGACCAGTGCAGACAGATAAGAAAAGTTATGAACTGGGAAACAAATTTGCATCAAATAACTGTTAAAAACCTGGTATTCAAAATTTAAAGAGGTATCATAGCCTAGTGGATAGAGAACTGGCCTAGATGCTGGAAAGATTTAGGTTTTAATCCAGTTAGTGAGTGTGGCCCTGGACAAGTCATTTCATATCTCAATGCCTTGGGCAGCAATCCAAAACTTGCAGAGAATATAATTAATATAAAAATATATTAAGGCCAAGAGCCACTCTCCCAATGGTTAAGTTTTCTGAAGAATTTCAAACTATCAACAATCATATGAAAGATTGCTCCAAATCAATAATGGCAAGAAAAATATAAATTCAAACAGCAAACTGGCAAAGGTGATAGATTGTAGAAACAGGGTTGGAAGGGTTGAAGGAAGACAAGGAGTTGTGACTTCAACAATTCTTGCATGCAATTTGGTTTTTGCTGAGAAAAGTCATTTTGTTTGAACCCTTAACCCATAACCAGCAAGTAAAAAGAATATAGGGGGGAGAAGTGGGGAGAGACAGAGAGATTGTATCATATTTACATATATAGTACACCCTCTACATGAAAGAGAGTGATACTACAGATTTTTCCAGAGGTTTTTCTAAATGCATAAACACCCACCCCAGATTATTCTTGAAATCTTACTCCTCCCCTTGGGCTGTGGAGGAAAGGGCCTTTTTAAACCTAGCCACATGTGCATTTTTATTGAATAGAATTTCTCCTGGTTTTCATTTTTTATTTTATAAAAATGCTGATGACTTTATGGATTTATTTTGTATCCACTCAACATAAATAATTTCTTCTCTGCTTAATTTCTTTACAAATAATTTCTTCTCAGTTTTCCTGTGGTTTTCAAAGTATACTCCTATGTTACCTGAAAATAGAGGTAATTTAGTCTTTTCTTTACCAATGTATATATCAGTAATTCTGTTCTATTATCTTATTACTTTAGTGTTTTTAGACTATACTAAATAATGGGAGAAAGGAATTCCTTGATTTATATTCTATTAGTTCTGGGAAAGTTTCTAATGTTTCCCCATTGCAAATAATTCTAGTTCTTGGTTTTAGACATATGCTTTTGCCCACATTATTAAAAGGAGCTTCCATGCCTAACCTTCCAGGGGTTTTTTTCAGAGACATTTCAACATCTATTGAAATACCCTTGTTTTTGTTTAAATGATTAATTATGCTAATTGTTTTCCTAATATTAAACCATGATTGCCTCCCTGGCATGAATTCAACTTGATTGTAGTGAATTATTTTTGCTATGTATTGCCATAATTATCCTACAAGGATTTCATTTAAAATTATTGTATTAATATTCATTAATGAAATTAGTCCATAGATCTTTTTCTCTGCCTTATTTTCCCTATTTTGGATACCAGGACTATATTTGTCTGAAAAAAAATGTCTTCTTAAATCTATTTTTTTCTTTTTTGTAGAATATACATTAATTTCTTTTTTAAAAGTTGTAAAACCTACTTCTTTATTAGAATGAATTTTTATTGATCTTTTATTACATTGTCCAAAATAACTCTCCTCTCAATCCTCCAAAGAAATCACACTGTATAACATAATATTTTTTAGAGGAGAAAAAATCAACCAAAATTATCTATCAATAAAGTCTGAAGCTATATCCCATATTCTACACATGTGGGCCCTACCTCTACGAAAGAGTGAAGTGAGAGATGACAATTTTTATGTCTTCTTTGAGAGTATGCTTGTTCTTTGCTTTGTAATTTTCAACATTCACTTTTGATTAGTTGTTAATTCTTTCTCCTTACATTGTTGTAGTCATAGGTATTGTTTTTGACTTTGCTTAATTCATTGTGCATCAATTCATGTAAGTCTTTCATGTTTCTCTGTAAATACATCATATTCATTATTTTTTGCAGCCTAAATTGCACTTCTAAATCCATGCAGCCTAGGTTCTTTTTTCCTTTTAACAGTTCCTTTATGGTTCACTTGATTTGTTTTCTTTAGAATGACTTTTTAAAAGGTCTCTATTTCTTGTTTTATTGAATGAAACATCTTAGTATTTAACACATGCTTATCTGTGTTCTTTGAATTCTCAGTTTTGCTGGTATATAGTTGAATATAGTAGTTTCTTTTTTTCTGGCAGCAGTTTGAGATCTATTTA
Source organism: Macrotis lagotis (assembly GCF_037893015.1). NCBI lineage: Eukaryota > Metazoa > Chordata > Mammalia > Peramelemorphia > Peramelidae > Macrotis > Macrotis lagotis. The sequence goes on from NC_133659.1 coordinate 164,453,047, forward strand.
TTTTTTTATATGACTTTTTTATTTTTTGAATTTTACAATTTTTTCCCCCAATCTGGCTTCCTTCCCTCCACCCCCACAGAAAGCAGTCTGATAGTCTACATTGTTTCCAAGCTATACATTGATCAAAATTGAATATGTTGAGAGAAAAATCATATCCTTAAGGAAAAAGTATAAGAGGTAGCAAACTTACATAATACATAAGATAACTTTTTTTTATTTTTAAAAGGCAAATGGGATTAAGTTGCTTACACAAGGCCACATAGCTAGGTAATTATTAAGTGTTTGAGGTCGGATTTGAACTCAGGTACTCCTGACTCCAGGGCCGGTGCTCTATCCACTGTGCCACCTAGCCACCCCAGATAACTTTTTTTTAAGTCTTTGGTCTTTGTTTAAACTCCACAATTCTTTTTTTGCATGCAGATAGTATTCTCCATCACAGATACCCTAAAATTGTCCCTAATTATTGCACTGATGAACTAAGCAAGTCTATTAAGGTTGATCATCACCCCCATGTTGCTGATAAGGTATACAATGTTTTTCTGGTTCTGCTTATCTCGATCAGCATCAACTCATGCAAATCCTTCCAGGCTTCCCTGAATTCCCATCCCTCCTGGTTTCTAATAGAACAATAGTGTTCCATGACATGTTGATAGACATTCACTAGATTTCCAATTCTTTGCCATCACAAACAGGGCTGCTATGAATATTTTTGTGCAAGTCACATTTTTACCCTTTTTTATAATCTCTTCAGTGTATAAACCCAGTAATGGTATTGCTGGATCAAAGGGTATGCACATTTTTATTGCCCTTTGGGCATAATTCCAAATTACTTTCCAGAAAGGTTACATGAGTTCACAGCTCCACCAACAGTGTATTAATGTCCCAGATTACCTCCATCCCTTCCAACATTGATCATTGTCCTTTCTGGTCATATTGGCCAATCTGAGAGGTGTGAGGTGGTACCTCAGAGATGCTTTAATTTGTATTTCTCTAATCATTAATGATTTAGAGCAATTTTTTCATATGACTATGGATTGCTTTGATTTCCTCATCTATAAATTGCCTTTGCATATCCTTTGAGCATTTGTCAGTTGGGGAATGATTTGGGTTTTTTTTATAAATTTGACTCATTTCTCAATATATTTTAGAAATGAGTGTCAGCGGGTGGCTAGGTGGCACAGTGGATAAAGCACTGGCCCTGGAGTCAGGAGTACCTGGGTTCAAATCCGGTCTCAGACACTTAATAAGTACCTAGCTGTGTGGCCTTGGGCAAGCCACGTTAAGTGGCTTTGCCTTGCAAAAACCTAAAAAAAAAAAATGAGCGTCAGAAATATTAGTTGTAAAAATTGTTTCCCAATTTACTAGATTTCTTTTGATCTTGGTTCCAATGGTTTTATTTGTGCAAAAGCTTTTTAATTTAATGTAATCAAAATTATCTAGTTTGTTTCTAATGATGTTCTCCGTCTCTTCCTTGGTCATAAACTGCTTCCCTTTCCATAGATCTGACAGGCAAACTATTCCTAGATCTCCTAGTTTGCTTTACAATATTGTCTTTTATGTCTAAATCCTGTACCTGTTTTGATCTTATCTTGGTATAGGGTGTGAGATGTTAATCTAATCCAAGTTTCTGCCATACTAACTTCCAATTATCCCAACAGTTTTTATCGGAGAGTTTTTAACCCAGAAACTGGACTCTTTGAGTTTATCAAATAGCAGATTACTGTAACCATTTCCTGCTATCTCTTTTGCACCTAGTTTATTCCACTAAGCCACCACTCTATTTCTTAGCCCATACCAGACAGTTTTGATGACTGACTATATAATTTTAGATCTGGTAAGGCTAAGCCACCTTCTTTTGCACTTTTTCCCCCTTTAAATCCCTGTATATTCTTGACTTTTTGTTTCTCCATATGAATTTACTTACACTTTTTTCTAGCTCATTAAAGTAGTTTTTTGGAAGTTTGATTGGTAAGGCACTAAATCAATAGTTTAATTTAGGTAGAATTTTCATTTTTTATAATTTAGCTCAGCCTATTCTTGAGCAATTGATATTTACCCAGTTATTTAAATTTGATTTTATTTGTATGATAAGTGTTTTGTAGTTGTTTTCAGAGTTTCTGAGTCTGCCTTGGCAGGTAGATTCCCAAGTATTTTATATTGTCTGAAGTTACTTTAAATGGGGTTTCTCTTTCTTGCTCTTGCTGCTATAGCTTGCTAGTAATGTATAGAAATGCTGAGGATTTATGAGGGTTTATTTTATTTCTTGCAACTTTGCTAAAGTTACTAATTGTTTTTAGTAAGTTTTTAGATGACTTTTTAGGATTCTCTAGGTTTACCATCATGTCATCTGCAAAGAGTGAGAGCTTTGTTTCTTCCTTCCCAATTCTAATTCCTTCAAATTTTTTCTTCTGTTATTGCTGAATATAACATTTCTAACACAATATGGAATAGTAGTGGTGACAACAGGCATCCTTGTTTCATCCCTGATCTTATTGGGAATACCTCTAGCTTATCCCCATTGCATATAATACTTGTTGTTGGTTTCAGATAGATACTGCTAATTATTCTAAGGAAAAAGTCCATTTATTCCTACATTCTCTAGTGTTTTTAGTAGGAATGGAAGCAGAATTTTGTCACAGGCTTTTTCAGTATCTATTGAGATAATCATGATTGATTTTTGTTAGGTTTGTTATTGATATGGTTAGTTTTACTAACAGTTTTCCTAATATTGAACCAACCCTGCATTCCTGGGATAAATCCTGCTTGGTCATAGTGTATTATCCTAGTGATAACTTGCTGTAATCACTTGCTAAGATTTTATGTAAGATTTTTTGCATCTATATTCATTAAGGAAATAAGTGTATAATTTTCTTTCTCTGTTTTGACTCTTCCTGGTTTAGGTATAAGCACCATATTGGTGTCGTAGAAAGAGTTAGGCATTGTTCTTTCTTCACCTATTTTTTTTTTTTTAGGCTTTTGCAAGGCAAATGGGGTTAAGCGGCTTGCCCAAGGCCACACAGCTAGGTAGTTATTAAGTGTCTGAGGCAGGATTTGAACTCGGGTACTCCTGAGTCCAGGGCCAGTGCTCTATTCACTGTGCCACCTAGTTGTCCCTATCTTCACCTATTTTTTTCCAAAGAGTTTATATTGAATTGGAACTAATTGTTCCTTAAATGTTTGATAGAATTCATTTGTGAACACATCTGACCCTGGAGATTTTTTCTTATGGAGTTCAATAATTGCTTGTTGAATTTCTTTTTCTGAGACAGGGTTATTTAGGTATTTAATTTCCTCTTCATTTAACCTGGGCAACTTATATTTTTGTAAATATTCATCCATTTCACTTAGATTATCAAATTTATTGGCATGCAGTTAGGCAAAATAATTCCTCTTCATTGGTGGTGAGTTCACCTTTTTCCATTTATGATATTAGCAATTTGGTTTTTTTCTTTCTTTTTTAAATCAAATTAACCAGAGATTTTCAATTTTATTGTATTTTTCATAAAAAAAACAACTCTTAGATTTATTTATTTATTAGCTCAATAGTTTTCTTGCTTTCAATTTTATTAATTTATCCTTTAATTTTTAGAATTTCTGATTTGGTATTTAATTGGTTTTTAATTTGTTCTAAATTGGTATGTAATCTGGTTTTTAATTTGTTCTTTCTCTAATTTTTAATTGCATGTTTAGTTCATTGATTTCCTCTTTCTCCAATTTATTCATGCAAGCATTTAAAGATATAATATATCCCCTGACAACTGCCTTGACTGTATCCCATAAATTTTTGTATGTTGTCTTGTTATTGTCATTATCTAGGATGAAGTCATTAATTCTTTCTATAATTTGTTGTTTGATCCACTCATTCTTTAAAATGAGGTTATTTAGTTGCCAATTAATTTAGGTCTATCTCTCCATGGCCCATTATTGCATGTGATTTTTATTGCATTATGATTTGAGAAGGAAGACTTCACTATTTCTGTCTTTCTGTATTTGATTATAAGATTTTTATGACCTAGTACATGGTCAGTTTTTATGTAAGTTCCATGTACTGCAGAAAAAAATGTATATTCCTTTCTGTCCCCATTCAGTTTTCTCCAAAGGTTTATCATGTCTAGGTTTTCTAACATTCTATTTACTGCCTTAACTTCCTTCTTTTTTATTTTATGGTTAGATTTATCTAAATCTGAGAGTGGGAAGTTGAGGTCTCCCACCAGTAGAGTTTTGCTGTGTATGTCTTCCTGTACTCATTCAGCTTCTCCTCTTAGAATTTGGATGCTATATCACTTGGTGCATACAAATTCAGTATTAAAATTGCTTCATTGTCTATGGTAGCTTTTAGGAGGATGCACTTTCCTCTGTTATCTCTTTTGATGAGATCTATTTTTGCAGCTGCTTTGTCTGAGATAAGGATTACTATCCCTGCCTTTTTCATTTCAGCTGAAGCAAAATATATTTTGCTCCAATCTTTTACCTTTACTCTACGTGTATCTCTCTGCTTCAAATGAGTTTCTTGTAAGCAACATATTGTAGGATTCTGGGTTTTAATCCACTCTTGCTATTCACTTACATTTTATAGGAAAGTTCATCTCATTCACCTTCAAAATTATAATTACTAACTCTTGCCCTCCATTCTATCTTTCTTCTGTTTATATTTTCCCCTTTTTTTGCTTTATCCATTTTTCTCAGTATTTTGCATCTGAATATCACTTCCTTCAGTATGTTTGCCCCCTCCCCTTTCCTTCCCCATTCCTTCTCTCCCTTTCCCCTTTTACTTGAAAGGTCACATAAGTTTCTTTTTTTTAAATTAGGTTTTTTTATTAAGTTTTTTTGCAAGGCAAACGGGGTTAAGTGGCTTGCCCAAGGCCACATAGCTAGGTAATTATTAAGTGTCTGAGGCTGGATTTGAACTGAAGTACTCCTGACTCCAGGGCCAGTGCTTTATCCATTACGCCACCTAGCCACCCCATCAGATAAGTTTCTTAACTCAACTGAGTGTGTATATGTTAACTTTGAACAAAATATGATGAGAGTAAGATTCAGACAGTTCTCACCTCCTCCCTTTTTTCCCCTCTATTGCAATAGGTCCTTTGTACCTCTTTATGTAATGTGATTTACTCTATTTCATCTCCTCCATCCTCCTGTTTCTTTATTGCCCTCCCCTTTTTAAGGAGATATTGTTTTTAAATCATTCTATCATAATCACAGATGAGTCATGAGTGTCCATTACTTCTGGCTAAGTATACTCTCTCTAATAGAGTTACTATTCTTGAGAGTTCTGAGAATCTTTCTCCCAGGTGGGGATATAGCCAGTTTCATCTTATAGGATAGCAGTTTTTCTCTTTACTCTTTTTTTACCTTTTCATGGGTCTCTTGAATCTCCTGTTTGAAGTCCAAATTTTCTATTAAGCTCTAGTCTTTTCATTAGGACAAGTTGGAAGTGTCTCCTATTTTATTAAATGTCCATCTTTTCCCCTGGAAGAGAAGACTCAGTTTTGCCAGATAGTGAGTTATTAGCTGCATACTAAGCTCTCTTGCTTTTCAGAATATTGCATTCCAGGACCCTTCTATCCCTTAATATTGATGCAGCTAGGTCCTGTGTAATCCTTAGTTCCTTGATATTTAAATTGCTTCTTTCTGACTACTTGCAGGATTTTCTCTCTCTTTTTTTTGCAAGGCAAATGGGGTTAAGTGGCTTGGCCAAGGCCACACAGCTAGGTAATTAATAAGTTTTTGAGACCAGCTTTGAACCCAGGTACTCCTGACTTCAGGGCCGGTGCTTTATCCATTGTGCCACCTAGCCGCCTCAAGGATTTTCTCTTTTAATTGATAGTTCTGTTGGCCACTATATTCTTTGATGTTTTCATTTGGGGATGCCTTTCAGGAGGGGATCTATGTACTCTTTTTCTTTTCTTTTTTTTAAGGCAATGAGGTTAAGTTATTTTCCTAAAGTCACACAGCTAGGTAATTATTAAGTATCTGAGGCTGGATTTGAACTCAGGTCCTCCTGACTCCAGGGCTAGTGATCTATCCACTGTACCACCTAGCTGCCCCTCAGTGCATTCTTTCAATAACTATTTTGCCCCCTGGTTCCATGATATCAGGACAATTTGCCATCACTAAATCCTGTAATATTAAATTGAATCCAGCTTTTTTTATCCTCATTGTTTTTGGGAAGTCCAGTTATTCTTAAGTTGTCTCTTCCATATCTATTCTTGAAGTCAGTGGTTTTGCTGATGAGGTATTTTACATTTTGTTCCATTTTTTTTGATTTTTTTGTTTTGTTCAACAGATTCTTATTGTATCATAAAGTTATCTCATGAAGTCATCCACAGATTCCACCCTTTTTTTAGAGAAGAATTTTCTTCATTTACTTTTTGTAACTCCTTTTCCTATTGATCAATTTTTTTTTTAAGTTTTCCAATTTTTCCAATTTTTTTCCAATTTTTTTAAGGTTTCGAGGGAATTATTTTCTTTTTGCATTTGTCCAGTTGTATTTTCCAAGGATTTGTTTTCTTGTTGGAAGATGTTAATTTTCTCTTGAGTTTCTTTTCCAAGATTTTCCAATTGATTTTTAAACTCCTTCCAGATTTCTTCTAAGAAATCTTTCTGGGCTGGAGACCAATTCATATTCTCCTCGAAAGTTCTAGATCTTTCTTAGTTAGGATCTTTGTATTTAAGGTAGTTTTCTATGGACCCCCCCCCCCCCGCTGCCTTTTCTTCATTTTCCCAGGATCATTTGTTGGGGGGGAGGTGTTGGTTCACAGACCTTTGGTGTTGAGATCCCTAGAGGCTTTACTCACTAAGTTTAGTAACTTCAAATGGGCCTGCCAGTAAGGAGGTGCTGGCTGCTTTTTCTGGAGTGTCTGTGACCCTGATTAGTGTCTCACTCCCTAGACCTGGATACTGGTTATCCTTAAACTATGTGGGCTGGGCCCTTGGGCTAGATAACTTATCTCCTTATTCTACTGAGAGAGATCTATTGCCCACACCTAAGCCTGGGGTTGGGGGTTGGGAGGGCTGTTACAGTGTTTGTTTTGGGAAGAGGATTCCCCTGAAAGTATGGGGCCCATGGCCCTAGTCCTCCAGACCATCTGAGCAGAATGGATCAATGTCCAGCCATACTCTGTGCTGGAACTCCCCTTCCAGCCCTGCTGGAGCTCCCCCGTCCATTGCCACAAGCGAAAGCCTCCGTGGCTGTTCTCAGGTTAGTCCCCAGGTTTCACCCTGGGGCTGGCTCTCTGCTCTCTGCCCCCAGCTTGCCCATGCTTCCCTGAGACAGACCTTGTTGGGAGATGTTCTTCTCAGCTTCATTTTCTGGGTTTTATTGATTGAAATTTTTAAGAGGCTTGATTCATATTAGTTCTGAGGGAAAGCCAGGAGACTTCAGCACAGTGCCTGGCTTCTCTCTGTTATCTTGACCAGAAGGCCAAGTTTAGTAGCTTCGTATCATTTTCTTTATTTTTTCTCTGTTCATTTTTTTTATTTCTTAATTTGATTTTCCTCCTCCTTGTTTTAGTTAATGATTTCATAAATATTGTTAAGTCTTTTTTTAAAAGTTCTTAGTTATGTTTATCAGTTCTATTTTCATTTCATCAGTTCCATTTTTCTATTTGAATCACTTCTAATTTCTATTTCTCCTTGGGCTTTAGTTTTAAATTTTTCTTCTTTTGTATTTGTTTTAATATTTTTGTTTGCTTTATGCATGCTTGGTTAATTGATTCTCTTTCTATTTTGTTAATATTATGTTCTTGTAATTCTGTATAGTGTAATAAAATAACACAATTTTAAACTGAAGACCATTTAGTTGTGTCCCAAATATTTTGTATGATGTCTCACTGTTATCATATTTATTAATTGATTCTTTATTGATTTATACATTTTTGTAACCTAACCAAAATGTCATTCAGAATGTCATTACCAAATCTCTTTCTAGGTCTGACTCATTTGCTCATAATCTTTTAATAAGTTCTACTTTATTGCATTGTGGGCTATAAAAGTTGTGCTTATTTCAACCTTTTAATATTTATTTTTTATTTGTCTCTTACCACATTACAATTTTTATAAAGATAATGCTGAGAAATAATTAGGACTGTTTTGGAATCAGAAGACTTAGGTTTTAAATCACAGCTCTACCACTTAACTATCTATGTGATTTTGACCAGATCTTTTAACTTCTTTAACTTCCATTTGCTCATCTGTAAACAGAGTTTGAACTAAATAACCTCCAAAATTCCTTCTAATTCTAAATCTAGGCTTCTCTACTACTTTAAAATTTCCATTCAGGAGTTTAAAATTTCCATTCAGGAGTTGTCACAAGTTTGTTAAATCTAATTTTTCAAAAACTCTGTTCAACTCTATTTTCCTTCCTTTTTTATCTATTTAGATTTGTCTAGATCTGAGAGAGAATGATTGCAGTCTGTTATTATTGTATTACTATCAATGAAAGTTGCAATTTACCTAAATTTTCTTTTAAGATCTTCAACACTATACCATTAATACATATTTTATTTAATAATGTTTTTTCTTCATTTTGCATCATTATACAATGGAAGGCATACTGGATTTTGAATCAGAGAACCTTTGATTAAATCCTGGCTTTGCTGATAAAATTTTATTAATTTTTTTATTTTTATATCCCTTTCTTTTGCAAATTTATCCATCTTTTCATCACCCTGAGATCCATTTTTACTTTAGAAAAAAATAAAATAGAAGGAGAGGGGAAGCAGTTCAGGAAAATTAGCCAAATCAACAACCAAATCTAATAGTATATACAATGTTCTACAACCATAATCCTATGTCTCTTCAAAGAAAAAGAGAGAAATGCTTTTTCATTTCTCACTATCAGGATCAAGCTTGTTCATAATTAAACAGTATTTAATTATTACTTTTTTGTTTTAGTTATTATTTCTTCTATTTATATTGTTTTAAATCATTATAGTGTATTTTTTTCCTGGTTCCTACTTACTCCTCAAAATTCTCTGCATTCATCATTAATTCTTAAAGCCCAGTAATCTTTCATTACATTCAAGTTTGTAAATCACTTCCCAATCAATTGACATCTACCTTGTTTCCAGTTTTTGCAAACTTTAGCTATAAATATTTTTGTGTGTATGTGTATATTTTTGTGTTATATTAGCTAGCATTTAAATACCACTTTAAAGTTTGCAGAGTACTTAACAAATATTATCTCATTTAATTCTTACAATAACCCTGGGAAATAGGTGATGTTATTATTCCCATTTTAAAGACATGGAAACTGAGATAGGCAGCAGTTAAGTGACTTGCTCAAGGATCACAGTAAATGTTCAAGGCTGATTTTAAACTTGGGTTTTCCTGACTCCAGGTCCAGTGCTTTGTTCACTGTGCCACCTTGATCTCTCTGTAGTTTGTGCCTAATCAAAGAAAATCTAGGTCAGCAGGTATGGACATTTTAGTTACTGTCTTAACTTAAAACAAATGAGGGTAGCCTTATCCTGAAAACAAACCTGCAAATAACCTGCACTTCAAGACAGGAATTGAGTTTATAACTGTTCTACTCATCTGACATCTTCAGTGAACTTCCCTGATACTCTGAATAGTTTCACTTCATCAAAACTTGCAGACTTTCTCCACACATTACTCTCTCAGTCCTTGTGATATTAAATTACTCATTGGCTGATAATAAAACACTCTCATTTCCAATTCTCATTCAATTCTCTTGTTAGCATTCCCCTCAAACCCACCTCACTCATGTTCCTCTCCACTTCTGATGGGCCTTTCCATTGTGCCTTCTAGAATTTCTATACCAATAATTAACAAACTTCTGTCACTTTGGACCTCTTTTTCTCAGATTCTTTCCATTTCTGTCACTTAAAAAGATCTGGTTTTCCACAGCTGACCCTTCACTATACTGGTCAAACTCTCCAGTGTTGACTGCACTGGAAGTGCATTCTTAACCAAACAAGGGATAGGGCCAGTCACAAAAGATGAAATAGATAATTTTGATTACTTGAAATTGAATAACTTCTGCACAGATAAAATGAATGAACCAAGGATAAGAAGGGAAATAATCAAATGGAGGAAAAATCTTTGTAAATAATCTGTCTAATAAAAGTTTGGCCTCCAAGATATATAAATAATTAATAAGCATATGTAATGTTAATTATCATTCCCCAATAGATAAGTGATCAAAAGATATGGACAAATAGTTCTCAAAAGAACTGCAAAGTATTTACAACTACATTAAAGAACAGTCCAATCCAATAAATATTTGTTAAACTTCCTATAACAGGTATTGTGCTAAGTGCTGAGGATACAATTAATAAAAAAAAAACAGTCCTTGTTCTTTCAAGGATCCTGTCATTTAATGTGGGGGGGACAAGACACAAAAGGAATTACAGAGGAGATGAGGAGGGAGGGATATCCAGTACGCAGATATATCATTCCACGGAGCTGAAACCAGATTCAGAGCAGAGAGCGATCACTAATCCAATTCAATAATAATAATAATAATAAATAATGATAATAACTATGTTCCAGGCTCTGTTAAGTACTTTATAATTATTTCTTTATTTAATCCTCATCACAACCTTGGAGGTAAGTACTGTTATTATTCTTAGTTTACAGATGAAGAAACTGATGTAAACAGAGGTTAAGTGACTTGCCCAGGGTCACACAGTATCTGAAACAAAATTGGAAACTCAGATCTTCCTGGCTACAGGACTGGCACTCTATCCACTGCACCGCTTAGCTGCCCTTTATTTTTCATAAGAAATTCAAATCAGGGTGGCTTGGTTGCACAGTGGATAGAGCATCAGCCCTGGAGTCAGGAGTACCTGAGTTCAAATCAGGCCTCAGATACTTAATAATTACCTAGCTGTGTGGCCTTGGGCAAGACACTTAGCCCCACTGCCTTGCAAAAGCCTTTAAAAAAATGCAAATTAAAATAACCCTGAGATTTCACCGTACACCCTGAAAATTAGCAAAGATGTTCAAAAAATAGCAACAGTTGGGCTTTAGGCACACTAAAACATTGGTGGCACTATGAAAAACACACCCATTTTGGAAAGCAATTTAGAATTATGCAATAAAGTAACTAAGATGTTCATACTCTTTGAACCAGAAACTACATTCCTTGGCTTAATACCTAATATCTACAGGGGGTGGGGGGGAGGAATAGCTACACGTCAAAAAAATCAAAAGTGAATATGACAAAATTATAAATATTAAGCATTAGTCAGCTTGAAAGATAGAAGATATCCCCAACATTCCTTCACATAGGTAGGAGGTCCACAGGTATTAGACATTACATGTGTTTTCTGATTCTTTAAATGTAGTAATTATATTGAATTTTTTCTCTAAAAAATGCTATTTGTTATATGGGATGGCTCTCTGAAAAGAGGAGGAAGGATACTGGGGTTAATAATGATGGTATTTTGGGGTTTTTTATGTTTTTGCAAGGCAAATGGGGTTAAGTGGCTTGCCCAAGGCCACAGAGCTCCAGGGCCAGTGCTCTATCCACTGAGCCCCCTAGCCACCCCTAATAATGATGGGGTTTTTTTAAAAAGCATCAAGAAAAACATTTTTTAAAGAGAATATACTTAACATTGTACATAATTTGAATTAAATACATTAGAAACATTCCTGACTTTAAAAAAAAAGGAAAAAATTGCAATTTATTCTTCTTGTCTAGTTACTATAGTAACTGGCACTATGTTAAATAATGTGATACTGGGTATCCTTGCTTTACCCAGTCCCTGTGGGAAAGCTTCATTCTAACTTTTTTTCATTATATGTTTGCTCTTGATTTTAAATAAGAAGTTCTTAACCTTTTTTTTTTCATGGAACCCCTTGTTAGTCTGGAGAAACCTGTGGAATCACTTTCAGAATAATGTTTTACATGCTTAAAATTAAATGCCTAGGATTTCAAAAGAAACCAATATTGTATAGAACAAATTCACAAATGCCCAAAGGGCAATTAACTAAAAGTGCATTTTAATCCAGCAATACCAATACTAAATCTTTGTCCCAAAAAATCATAAAAGAGAGAAAAGGATCCACATGAACACAAATATTTATAGCAGATCTTTTTGTGATGGCAAAAAATTGGAAATTGGGGGAGGCTGGGAATGATGCAACAAGTTGTGGTATGAATGTAATGGAATACTATTTTATTATAAGAAATGTTGAGCAGGCAGATTTCAGAAAAACTGGAAAGACTTATATGAACTGATGCAAAGTGAAATGAGCAGGACCAGAAGACCATTTTACACAATAATGCCAGCACTGTGATGATCAACTATGAATGAGTCAGCTTTTCTCAGCGATACAATGAACCAAGACAATTCCAAAGGACTCCAATGGAAAATTCTATCCATGTCCAGAGAAAGAACTGATGGAATCTAAATGCAGTGAAGCATACTATTTTTACTGTCTTTGTTGTTTGTGTGTGTATATATGTGTGTGTGTGTGTGTGTGTGTGTGTGTGTGTTTCCCTTTTGGTCTGTTTCTTTCACAACATGACTAATATGAAAATGTGTTTGCCGTGATTACACATCTATAACCTAAATCAAATTGTTTTCTTTGTAGGGAAGGCAGGATGGAAGAAAAATTTGGAACTCAATTTTTTTTTTTACTGAATGTCAAAATTGTCTTTATAGTAATTGGAAAAAATTACTATTTTTTAAAAAATAAAACAAGTTCACAAATCACAGATTAAAAACTTCCGAGAAATAGATTCTACCAAGACAAGTAAGGAAAAGTCTGCGCTTTTTAGTGTTTTTTAGAATGGTGAATATTGTCTTTGGGTTTTTTTTTGGTTTTTTGGGTTTTTTTAGGTTTTTGCAAGGCAAATGGGGTTAAATGACTTGCCCAAGGCCACACAGCTAGGTAATAATGAGACCAGATTTGAACCCAGGTACTCCTGACTCCAAGGCCGGTGCTCTATCCACTACGCCACCTAGCCGCCCCAATGGTGAATATTGTCAAAAGTCCCATATCTATTAATATAATCAGGTGATTTTATTACTTTTGTTATTAATACGATCTATTTATAGTTTCTCTTATATTGAACCAAGACAGCAATCCTGGTATAAATAATATCTTATCAAACTGCATAATCTTTTTAATATGTTATTTAGTCTATTTGCTAACATTTTATTAACATATTTGCTTCAATATTCATTAAATATATTGGCCTATAGTTTTCTATTTCTCTCTGGTTTAATTATAAATACATTATTCATATAAATATGTATATATGATATATGTACATATACATATATATCATAGTAAGAATGTGGATCCTTTTCCATTTTTTCAAATAGTTTATGTAATATTGTAATTAATTTTTCTTTGCAAGTGTGATAGAATTCACTGGTAAATGCATCTGGCTCTGGATAGTTTTTCTTTGTAAATTCACTTGTAGATTATTCAATTTCTTTTTACTGTTACTGAGAGATTTGAATAATCTATCTTTTTTGTGTATTTTATATTTTTTAATCTGTTCATTTTACCAAGATTATCAATTTTGTTGGCATATAACTGAGTAAAATAGTTTCTGATGGTCTTCTTTATTTCACCTTCAATTCTGAATTCTCCTTCATTTTCAATATAATTTGGCTTTCTTCTCTTTTTTTTTTTAAGAGGCAAATGGGGTTAAGTGGCTTGCCCAAGGCCACAAAGCTTGGTAATTATTAAGTGTCTGAGGCCAGATTTAAACTCAGGTACTTCTGACTCCAGGGCTGGTGCTCTATTCACTGTGCTACCTAGCCTCCCCCTTCTCTTTTTAAAAATCAGACTAATAACTTTATTTTTTCCTTTTTAAAAAATCACTTAGTTTTCTTTATCTGCTAAACTTACCCATCACTAGCCTGAGTTCAAACTCTACTTCCATCATACATTGGTTGTGTGACCCTGGGCAATTCTCTAAAGCTATAAAACTGCCTAGAAACTACTGAACTGCACCAATAAGATAGAGTTTCATTGTCCTAGAACTCCTTATACCATTGAAATTAGATGTCCAAGCCTTGTTTCCACTTCTCTTAACAATGAAACTATTTTTTTTTCTTAACAGAAAATCTGACAGACTCAAGCTGTGTCACACCCAAGATAGTTTCTGTAAAATTAGCACTTCTTATTCCCGCTACAGTAGACAGTTGAAGTCAGTCACTTTTCACCATAATTGTGCTATATGAGAAGTGGACCAGATCCTGCATAGGAGGCAGCTGCACAAAGACATAGAGGTCATTAAGAATGAGTAGTTTCCTGAGGGAGATATAATACAGATAAGTGAAAGTATAGATAGATAGATAGATAGATAGATGATGGATGGATAAGAAAAAAAGGAAGGAAGGAAAGAAGGAAAGGCATCATTAACTCTTAAACATAGTAATTTAATTAAGGCAAAAAGAATAATAATTAACATATCTCAATTATTCAATATTTAGCAAATGCAGAGATAATCAGTGTATTATAAAATACTATAATTATCATAAATCTGGGTCATATCTTACCTTCATCACAAACTTACAGAAAGCTATCAAGGAAACATATGAATTCTAATCCATGGAGACAACTCACAACTTTGGAAAGCAGGGCTTGATGTCCTTGATCCCATCATGAACAAACCTTTTCTGCTTCTTGTTCTCTTTCTGGTCTCCTACCTGACTACTCTATTCCTTATCTACTCTAAAACTGCTGAAGCAGTGAGAAGGTTTTTAAACACAAAATCACCCTTCAAAAGGGTACTGAGGCAGTGTTACACTATAACAGTGATTAAACTGTTCCCTTAAACCAGAAAACTACCAACTTCCTCTGGTTGACTGTCTGGGTAAAGCTGATAAGATCCATCAACTCCACATTCAACTGGTTTTCATACTCTGCCATCATTTAGAGCAAAATAGCCGCAAACTATTTTTCTCCCTCTTTTTTTCAAGGGGCAACCAGGTGGTTAAGTTAGTCACAGCACTTGATCTAGCATCAGAGAAGACCAGAGTTCAGATTTGACTCTCAGATGCTACTTCACCCTAGGAAAGTCACTTAACCCAGACTAATTAAAACTGGAGAAGGAAATGGTAAACCATTGTTATCCTTACCAAGAAAACAATGGGGCATGACTGAACAGCAAAATGCTTTTCTCACCAGAACCAGAGGGTGGCAGCAGAGTGCATCTGGGCATTCCTAAGAGGTGCCTTCCAAACTGATGATAAATTAACCAGCAACAGACAAAAGAATCCACCAGAAGTTTAAGCCTTTCTCTGTTCAACCAACAGCCTCCAAACACAACATCTAAAGACTTCCTGTCAGCTGACTGGTGCATCTAGCTTATTCTAACTCAAGTTCTGTTGCCTTTTTTAACTGCTTTTTTTTTTTTTTTTTTTTTTTTTTTTTTTAGTTTTTGCAAGGCAAATAGGGTTAAGTGGCTTGCCCAAGGCCACACAGCTAGGTAATTATTGTCTGAGACTGGATTTGAATCCAGGTACTCTTGACTCCAAGGCCGGTGCTTTATCCACTGCGCCACCTAGCCGCCCCCTGCTCCTGCTTCTTAAAGAACTCTGCTAAGTTCTTTAATACCCTTCTTAGCTAAAAATCAGAATCAAATAAATGACTCATATTTTCCTTTTGAAGTAAAACTAATGAAATTGATCTTTCTGTTGGTTATGAAATCAAGAGCACTTACTTAATCATCTGTAGTCTCCAAATATTTATTTATTGTGATATGAATTTTAACCTTACAAGTCACATGCAATTGAGTTAAGTGACTGTAATGCCTGGAGGTCCATTCATTTCTCTGTCTGAAAGCAGGTCACTCAGTTTTCTACTCTTTCTCCTGCCTGTCAAATTTGACAAATTAATGAGAAAATTGTGTTTCTTTATACATTTATTTAACAATATTTTGTGCACAAAATTTCATTTTTTTAACCAATATGTTCATATAAAAATGGAATATCCTTTATATTATCATAGATTGACTTAATCTTTTTTCTGCAAAAAACAAGTTCATTTTGTGACCTCAAAATCTATTTTCTGAATTGCAGCCAAACTCTTTCAATATCAAAGGAGTATTACTTTACTTATAGAAGATGGATCTAAAAGCAAATAATGTAGTAACAAAAGAGTATGAGGGATTGTACATGTACAACCTAGATCAGATGGACTGGGAAGGGGGGAGAAGGGAGAGGGAAGTGAAGGAAAGAAGGGAGGGAGGGAGAGAGAAAGAAAAATTTGACACTCAAAATCTTCCCAAATAAATGAATGCTGAAAAGAGTATCATGATCCCATAAGAATACTAGCAGGAATGCTTTTTTTAAAAAAAAACAAGGTAATGGGGTTAAGTGACTTGCCCAAAGTCACACAGCTAGGTAATTATTAAGTGTCTGAGGTCACATTTGAACTCAGGTCTTCCTGAGTCCTGGGCTGGTGTTCTATCCACTGCACCACCTAGCTGCCCCAGGAATGCTAAAATGCAGAAAGAGTTGATATTGCAGGATGACTAGGTGGTGCAGTGAATAGAGCACCAGCCCTGGAGTAAGGAGGACCCAAGTTCTATTGCAGCTTCAGAAACTTAATAATTACTACCTAGCTGTGTGACCTTGGGCAAGTCACTTAACCCCATTGCCTTGCCAAAAAAAAAGTTGATATTGGCAATGAATGCTAGGGATAACAAAAAATGGCCTTTTTTAAGTGATATTGAGGCCAAGAGAAAATCAGAGAAGGAATAGGACTAATTACTACCTGAGGTAGATTGTCTGAAGGTTGAACCATTCAATTTTTTTGTAATTATTTATTTTTAATTAATATACTTTTATAATTTTGCTTGAAACAGTTTAGGGAGGTTTATTTTACATTTTATTACCATAGATTATCTCCTTCTAGAAATTATCTAAGGAATGGGAAGGCATTATGTGCTTTGTAATTCTAATACTCAATAGACTTACCAAACATCATTCAATGTGATTATTAGAGTATTTTTTAAAAAGGAAACATGCCAGAAAAAGCAAGAAAAACCATGTACATAAAATACACCAAAGCTATAGCATAAACAATGAGGTTGCAACATGATACAACTGACCAAGAGTTCTGGGACTTGAAGATAGCACAAGGTGATATCAGAAAGAACCATCAGTTTCTACTTTCACAATATGATTGACTAATGGAAATATATTTTACATGATTATATATGTATAACTTTTATCATATTATTCACTGTCATGGGAAATGGTCAGGTAGGGAAGGAGGGAGAAAAATGTGGAAATCAAAATCTTAGAAAAAATAAAAGTTGAAACCTATCTTTACATGTAATTGGTAAAAATTTTTAAGATTTCTTTTAAAATTAAGCTTAAAAAAAAAGGAGAAAGAACCATTGTTGTACCCCAAAAAGCAAGACAGAGACCAAAACTTGATAAATTTTGAAGTACAGTTCCTTTAATCATACCCAGGGGCTGCCCAGGGTTAAGATCATACAAATTATACAGCATCTGAGTGTTCAGTAGATAGGGTTTTTATAGTATTGGGGGCGGGGTATTGTGAGCAAGCAGGATACAGAAGCAGAGATAGCAGTTAGATATATTTCCCTATAACATGTTTCCTGTGACATAGGGAGTCAAGTGAAGTTTACTGTCCCATGGTTCCAGCTGTATCTGGGGAAGGGGGAGACAGTTTTGGGAGGAAGCTGGAATTTTGGAGATACAGCAAAAGGATTAGGCTAACAAGAGCATTTTGTGAGTCTCAGATAAATTTATGGTATATCTTATGACCCCCAGAGTCAAACATTTGTTTCCTGTCAGTATGTTCCCAGACCTGAAGGAGCCTAGCCAAATTTATATTTCTAAGGAGTTTCTCAGGGTCCAGAAAAGTGTCAAGGACTCCTTTTACACAGGGGTTACACAAATATTAATACTGTACTTCAGTGACCACTGGACTCCAGGTTTCATCTGGGATTGAGCAGAAAACTCATGCTTAGCATGCAATCTAGCTATACTGATCTACTTGTTGTTCTGTCCACAAGACCCTCCATCTTATTGCATCAGATATTAAATATTAGTCTAAAGCCAATTTCTTCCAAGTAGCTTTCCGGTTTTCCTAATAGAGTTTGTTGAACAATGAATCTTTAGTCCAATAGTTAGGATCTTTGGATTTATCAAATACTATATGTTCATTTCTTTCTATGCGTTATTCTCTTCATTTTTTAATAATAAAATAGTTTCAATTTGTACCACTGTATAATATAATTTGAGATTTGATTCTGCTAGTTCCCCATCTTCCTCACCTATTTTCATGATTTTCCTTCTTGATTGTTTTTTTTTTTTTGAAGTTCTAAAATTTCTTTACCCCTGCAAGCCAGTACCCATTCTAGGCTCACACAGATACACAAGGTATAAAATCACACTGGAGAACAGAATGTCATGAGAAAATTGCCACCATTTTCTCAATGTTCTCAAACACTGAAGGAGATGGAGGAAAGACAGGAGAGAACATCATAGTTGGGTGGTGGGGTTGGGGGAAGCACACCAGCTGAGGTCCAAGAATGGCTCGGACCAGCCAGAAGACAGGGTTTCAAGGTTATTGTCCTGACCATGTCTGTCTTAACTAACAGATGGGGTGGCCTCAGGATAGCACAGGCAGGTGGTGGGATTGGTGTAGAAGGGTCTCAGGACCAAGCTAGTCTGAGGAAGCATCTGAGTGGCAGGAGAATCAACCAGGCAGTGATGAGTCCATGGCCACCTCCCAGCATCTCTGGGCTGACTGCTGGGAGCCCAATAGTGACTTTGGAACTTTCAGAGTAGCAAGAAAAAGGTGATAACCAAGAAATCAAGGATCAGGTCAACCATCTCCACCACAGAGAGCACTGAAGAGGCAAACCACAGGCTCTACTGACTGCCCAGATTGGACAGGACGGTGACCATCAAAACAGAGGGAGACTCTGAGTTGGTTTTATAATTTACTTCTTTGAAGAAGATATTAAGTTTGGCAACACCACTTTTGGAGCTGATGGTGTAATTATTCTGTAGTGACAACATCTGGAACACCCAGTCCTTAGATGTTGCAGAGGGCCATCGGGAATAACCAGCAGACAACTGGTAACTAGTTACAAAACAAGGTTTACAGCACTTTGTGAAACACCCTAGGTTATCAGAGGAGAAGACATCCTGGAGTTCATAATAGCAGTAACCCCAGTCTGTATGCTTCTTACAGTCACAAAACTCCATATCATGGGCTTTGGGTAGGAGATATATGCACACCCACACTTCTCGATCATGCTTTCCTGGAAGCAGGAATGGACACACACCTGTTGCGTATACTTGGAATAGAAGTTCTTGACTTTGACCTCACTGCTGCCATTCTTAGTACAATCTCCATAGTTACCCTCAAGTTAGTCCAGGGTTTCCTTTCTCATGCTGATAGATGTCTCCACTCCTGGCCGAAGACTGAAGTCACCATCATCCATGAATGCTGTTCATCCTGCCCATGTACCATCACCCTGGCCCCTGTCACTGTGGATAGCAGTAGAATGAAGTCATTTCTCTCTGTTTGTAGTGTCAGGGATAGGCCATTCCAGGTGTAGAGGACATCCAGAGGTTGCAGTCATTCTTGCCATTGAAAGTGTAACAGTTTCCATAGATGGGATGATGAAATTGGGAATAATTCCCTTGGTTGCAAGATACTTGGTTGAAGCAACAAGCAAAGATGAAATTACCCAATGCAGCCTCCTTCAGATCTTGGGCATCCAGATGAGCCAGAATGTTGATGAAATGGAAGCAATACTACTCTTGAACAGCATCCACTCCTGAGTAATAGGTCTAGTAGAAGCAGTCCGATTTGTTCTTGTTGTACAGGATAAAACCAATCCTCCAGTCATTCTTATCCACCTGAGGGTTGTTCTCTCGGACACCAGAAGCTCCACTTTGGTGATGGTGTGAGGACTGGAGTCAGGAAACCTAACTAAAGGAACGTAGGGGCTTCGGGAGCTCATGTCCGTTTCAAGGCTTGTTGGAGGGGATATGTGATGAGTTGTAATTGTAAAGGTTAAATAGTGTCTGTTCTGTAATGTGATCCAGTTCTTCCAACTCCTCTTGGACCTTAGTGTACCTGTATGGGTTGAGAGTGCAGACAGTGACTGTGGGGAAGACAAGTTTTTCAGAATTGAGGTTGATGTTGAAACTAACAGAAAAGCTGAAGTACTCCTCAAAAAGCAGCCCAAACTGCCAGTACATTATATTAAAGGTAGCAAGCCACAATACAGCCCAGAAGGCCATCTTCATTCAGTTGTGCTTGGAGCAAACCAGGCAGATAGCACCATAGATGGTGGTATTGTTGCAGAAAAACTGGAAGAGTTCTTGGTAGGAACAGTGGAACTCAATCAAACCTTCCTCTTCCTCCTCTTGGGGTCCTCCTGGTTGGAATGCTGCCCCTCATGCTCAAGTTTTTCCTCCTTCATTGAGCCTGACAGGTGCAGTGGCCTGGCCAGCAAGCCCACCCAGGATAGAAGTGTACTTCTTGATTCTTACTTCTCACCTGAGTGAACTACTTTGGACCTTCCCTGACTTTTTCCACTAGTTGCTCAGAGAGCTCTTTGTTAGGAAAACTTCATTATCTTGCAAGATCCCATAGATGTTGGAACTCTACCTCATCACTACCCTCTATCCCTCTGATTGATGAATAGAGCCATGAACTCCAAAGCCTCTATTTAAGGAGGGAGCACAGCTCAAAACATCTCATTTCTCACCTGGCCAAATCATTTGACTACTTTTCTGACTTTCCACCATGTTCCCAAGTTGGAGCACTTTCACCTTCCCCCACCTTGGGATTTTTAGTCATAGATTGTAAGTTCCTTGAAGGCAGGGAGTCTTTTTTTCTCTTTTTTTTTTGTATCATCAATGCTTAGTACAGTGCCTGGCTTAGTTAATGTTTATTAATTGATTGAATTTTTGTTCTTCCAGATGGATTTTTTTTCTAGATTTCTAAAGTAATCCTTGAATAGTTTGATTAGTAATATGGAGGTCCAGAGTATTTGTAGTGTGCCTCAGATAACATCTCCATATGGAATACAAAAGGGAAAAGATGTCTATCTCCACAGGAAAGATTCTAGATAGCTGTTTCCCTGAGAGTCCTAATGGTGTGGAAAGAAAGTACATTGGAGAGATAAACCATGGAGCCCTTGTAAACATTCTGTAGACTTGTCATTGACTGCACCTTCTTTCAAAAGGATCTATTCACTTCAGTTTCCTCCCCTTTGCTTGTGGGAACTTGGTGACCAATGAAGGCAACAGAACCTGTGATCTTGGGAGTTCAAAATGTCTAGAGGGTTCCTCAACATTATAGAGTTTGGGTGGCAGCCAGTGCCTCATCAAAGCACCAGAGGTTTAAAGGGGATGGAGCATCCTGCTGTTCCCAGCTAAGTTTTACAGAGAACATAACATTAATGTATCAAGGAGCAAGGAGTAAACTTTGAAACCCTAATGCAGAAATACCACTTTGGGACATGAATATGGTGGGATCAAAGTTATGGAACTGAGCTGCTACCCCAGAAACTGAGATTATGTTAGAAAGAGCATGCCCCCAAAGTATGAGAGAGGAAAAAAGTCTGTATACTTGTTCTTACTGCATTTCTGAGTTTTGTAAGAACTAGCCCAATGTTATGAGGCTAAATGAAATCATGCAGACTGGTTGCTAACTCTCAAAAGGTGGAAACATAGCTAGTGTGATTTAGCCAAGTTACCTGACTACCAATGAGAGATCCTTCACAAGGGCAGAGCCAAGATGATGCAATGAAGGTAGGAAATCCTGGCAGCTCTCCCCCAAACCACTGCAAATGCCTTTAAATGATGACTATATACAAATTCTATAGGGGCAGAACCCACAGAAACACTGAGTGAAACAATATTTTAACTCAAGACAATATGGAAGATCCATGGGAAAGTCTGTTATGTAGGAGTTTGAAAGGACCACATAGCTGTGCAGGAGTGAACTGGTTCTAGTCATCTAGGAACAGCTGGCAGGACCCTAGATCCCTGGGGGCACCTGGGTCCATGACAGTATGTGCGGTTTCCATACTTCTCAGCCCAGGGATTGCCAAGGACAACTTGGAAAGTCAGCAGGAAAATTGCTGCACCAGAGTGAGCATGGATAGTAAGGAGGTTGGGGAAGACATCTCTCTGCAATCTCTGAGGCAGGACTCTGTTGCTTTACCCATACTCAGATCCCAGTCTTAGAAAGGATAGAAGAGCAGAGGATTCTCCTTACAGTTTCTGGGCTGAGGCGAGTGCTAGTGATCATCATCCATAGACCAGAGAACAGGGCAGGAGAGCAGTCAGAACCTTTTAAGACCTTGAAGGAATTGAGGTTCCCTGGGAGAAAACCCCTCAAAAGCTTGGGAAAGTGTGTCCTCCACCCTGGAAGCAGGGCCCCACTTTAACAAAGCATAAAAATTAAGTCATAAGCTGGGGAAATGAGCAAATAATAGAAGAAAAAATCTCAGCATAAACAATTACTTTGATCTGAAGGAGGATCTAAATATACACTCAAAATATAACAAACTCAAAGCTTCTATATACAAAACCTCCAAGAAAAATATGAACTTGTCTAAGGCTATGGAAGAGCTCAAAAAAAATTTGAAAATCAAGTAAGGGAGGTAGAGGAAAAATTGGGAAGAGAAATGAGAGCAATGTGGGAAAATTGTGAAAACCAAGTCAGCAGCTTGGTGAAGGAGAAACAAAAAAAAATACTGAAGAAAATTACATCTTAAAAACCAGTTTAGGTCAAATGGAAAAAGCAGTCCAAAAGGTCAATGAAAACAAGAAAACCTTAAAAAGCAGAACTGACCAGATGGAAAAGGAGATACAAAAGCTCTCTGAAGAAAATAATTCCTTCAAATGTAAAATGGAGCTAAGGGAAACTGATGGCTTTGTTAGAAATCAAGAAACAGTAAAGCAAAACCAAAAGAATGAAAAACTAGAAGAAAATGTGAACTATCTCATTAGAAAAACACCTGACCTGGGAAAACAGGTCCAAAAGAGATAATTTTAAAATTATCAGGCTACCTGAAAGTCATGACCAGGTAAAGATCTTAGACTTCATTTTGAAAGAAATTCTCCAGGAAAAGTTCCTTGATATCCTAGAAGCAGAGGGTAAAATAGAAATTGAGGGAATCCATTGATCACCTTCCAAAAGAAATCCCAAAATAAAAACTCTTAGGAGTATTATATCCAAATTCCAGAAATCCCAAGTCAAGGAGAAAATATTGAAATGAAATAGTGCACCAGCCTTGAGTTCTTTGACCAGCAAAGAACTTGTTCTCAGCTACAGTGAAAGGACTAAAGACAGGAGCCTCTTTTCCTAGGAACAAAAGACCACTTTATTGAGTATCCTTAACTTCTATATATCTTCCCAATGCCCTTGGACAGCACAAACATATCTCATGAGATAATCAATGGGAGTCAACCATACAAAAAGATCACAAAGTTGCTTGCCCAAATTCTTGTCATACTTCTTTATCTTTACAGTTTTGGTATATAATCCTGTTACCTCAGAATGAGCCACTTACTGGGCAAACACAAAAGTAGGAGAATGAAGATGTCCTGAGATACTGAGCCAGCAGTATTGCAAAACAACAGAGGGGCAAGAGGGTCTTGGAGACCTTTGCCCTTGTTATCTCACAGCTGTGATCCTCAAGGATCACTAACAAAATATTACACGCAGTCAAAAAAACCCAATTCAAATATTGTGGAGCTACAGTCAGGATTTAGCAGCTTCTACATTAAGGGCTCATAGGTCTTGGATATTCCAGAAGGCAAAAGAGCTTGGATTACAAACAAGAAACAACTACCCAGCAAAATTGAATAAACTTTTTCAGGGGAAAAGATGGATATTCAATGAAATAGGAGACATTCGAATTTTCTTGTTGACCAAAGTTGAACAGAGTTTTATCTCCAAGTACAGGACTCAGGTGAAGCATAGAGAGGGCAGATGGAAAGGGCAAATTATGAGGGATTTAATAATGTTGAGCTGCTTGAATTCCTATATGGGAAGATGATACTGATAACGCATATGAATCTTCTCATTTATTAGGGCAGTTAGAAGGATCTAATATAGACAAGACACAAGAGGGAGTTGAATAGGAAGGCATAATCTATTATAAGGATGGAGTTAATGGGGGAGAAAGGAATGTACTGGGAGAAAGAGAAAGGAAAGTTGGAATGGGCTAAGTTATTTAACATCAAAGAGGCAAGAAAAAAACTTTGCAATAGAACGGAGGTGAGGAAGGTGAGAGGGAATGAGTGAGCCTTCATTGTCATTGGAAGTGACTCAGAGAGGATATAGCATACACACTCAATTGGTTATAGAAATTTATCTCTCCTTAGAGGAAAAAAGGAGAGAAAGGGAATGGGAGAAAGGGAATGTAGGAGAGAAGGGAGGGTAGTACATAATAGAAAAGAGGGAAGATCTTGGGAGAAGGCAGTCAGATACAATACACTTTTTTTGTTTGTTTTTTTTTTGTTTTTGCTAGGCAATGGGGTTAAGTGACTTGCCCAAGGTCACAGTTAGGCAATTATTAAGTATCTGAGGCTGGATTTGAACTCAGGTACTCCTGACTACAGAGCTGGTGCTCTATCCACTGTTCCACCTAGTTGCCCTACAACACATTTTTCAGTGTGTTTCAGGAAGGACAGGGTGAAAAGAGAGAGAGAAAGAATAGAACAAATGGGGATGAGGAAGAATAGGGTGGAGGGAAATACAGCTAGCAATAGCAAATGTGGAAAAGAAATATTGAAGTAATTTCTGTGATAGATTTATGATAAAGATTGCTATCCATCCCAAAGACAGAGCTGATGGTATCTGAATACAGACAGAAGCACATTTTTATTTCTCTCTCACTTTATTTTTCTTGAGGTTTCTCTTTCTTTGGGGTAGGGGAGATTATGCTTTCTTTTACAAGAGTATTGTAGTAATGTGAAAATGATAATAATAACGAAAAAAAAGAGAGATCCTTTACTTTGTATCACCTAGCAATTTTCTCTGATTTCTGTTGTTACCTATTTTGGATAAATGGGTTTACTGGCTAAATGTAATGTGCTCATTATGGAACTGATGGGAAAGGGATCAAACTTTGTATATAAAGTTTGGCATTCTGCTTCCCCCTAATAATGAAACTAGTGACCAGAAGTTAGAAAGAAGCTGAAAACTTCCTCTCCTAGTCTAATAATATTTAAGGAAGTACATATGATTCTAGCCCAAGACCATCCTCTCTCCCTCTCTCTCTCTCTCTCAGGACAACAGGCCCAACTTCCTGTTTCTCCTTTTGGCAGGAATTAAAGTCTCCTTTGGAGAAAATAGGGGGATTAGGGAAAGAAGAGGCTAGAAATGTCTATTCTACCTTCTTCAAGTCACACAAAGACATTGCCAATGCTACAAGTGGTTAACAGCCCTCACAACATAAATTGATAATCCTCATATTTTTTGTCCCAATCTAGATGAGGTAAAATACAATCTAAGTCACTAAAAGGGGATTAGAAATGAAGGGAACTTAGACAAATCCATTTGCTTAGTTCCTTAGAGGGACTGAATGGTGCTTGAGAGATGAAGTAACTATATAGCTTGTAGAGTATAACAGAGATTACACTATTCCAATCCTGTATCATAGGTTGCTGGTCCACCCAACCATCCTTCAATCTATCCTCAGCAATTTAAATTTTTCTTCTGTTTTTTTCTGCCATAAAGAATAATTTTGGTATGGGGTAGAATATAGCAAAAATTACGGGGAATGAAAACTACAAATGAGTGAGAAAGTCCTTAAACAAAGGCAAGGAGAACCCTGGACCTCAAGAGACCCTTGTCCCAAAAGGGACCAAGTCTAGTGTAGGGCCATACAATACACTGAGGATAAAGTCATGGGTGATTACTACTACATGAATTCACCTCTTGTTTCAAAACAATATGGAGGTGGCCTTTAAAAAGTTCTCTGCCTCCTGGAGAAGAACAAGGTAACCAAAAGCACTACAAATTATCTTCCAAAGCAAGAAAAGGTAGGTGTGAGTGTGACCATCAATGCCATGCTCCCTCTCTGAGTGTCTGTTTCCTTCCCATACCATGGGATGGGACCAAACATATAGTGGAGACAACATCGTCATCATCATCATCATCATTGCAAATAGCACATACATAGTATTTTAAAATTTGCAAAGCAATTTATTTATGCTTTCTCATTTATTCCTCACAACCTACACAAGATGACATTTAAAAATAGGTTGTAAGTCAGTGAATGTTTTTATATTAATCAGTCATCAATTTTAGCATGAGTTTCTTTGAGTTCATAGGTATATCACTTCAAAGTTGGGAAATTCCTTCTACCAATGCAGCAAACCTGCATTTTCTTCAAAATTAAATATATTTATAACTATCTCCTCCACATCATGGGTCTTAGGAGCACAGTACCCTCATGATCTAGAAAATCCAAGTAAAATGTTTTTCACCTTCCCCTCATACCAGAGAAGAAGCCTGAATTACAATATTAAAAGATAAATTATGTTGATATTATATAATGCCACACATATTCTATGCATTTCTGAGTTTCTAAAATTTTTATGTGTTGTCTGCTGAAAAAGAATCAGACTAGAATTATATCCATGTGTTCCCGTTAATATTGTGGTTGTTGTTGAGTTGTATCCAACTTTTCATGAGTCCCTTTGGGGTCTTCTAGGCAAAAATATTGGAGTTTGTTATTTCCTAATCCAGTTCATTTACAAGGGAAGAAACTGAGGCACACAACTAGTAAGTGTCTGAGGCCATGTTTGAACTCAGGTCTTCCAGATTCAAGTCCTGGGGTTCTATCCATTTAGCTGTACTAAATATTATTATTAGTGTAGGGAATATAATCAGGTTCAATTTCACTACTGATCACTGAGCATTCTTGGGGAAAAGTAAGACCCCTCATTTTATATCCAAGACTTGACCCCTTTCCCATCAAATACCTGTTTCTTTTTTTAAGAAAAAGTTATTTCATTTTAATTTGTGGAATAAAAACAAACATTTCATCACATAGAATAATAAAAAAAGATGATTGCACATGAAACTGTAAATTGGGCAGCTAGGTTGGTGCAGTGGATAGAACACAGGCCCTAAAATCAGGAGGACCTGAGTTCAAATTTGGCTTCAGACACTTAATAATTACCTACCTATGTTACCTTGGGCGAGTTGCTTAACTCCATTGACTTGCAAAAAAAGAAAAGAAATTGTAAATCTATTCTGTATAATTTGTTATTCCTTTTAAATACATTAAATTTCTTTCCCCCCCCTTTTTTCTTCCTTCCCCCATCCCCTACTTTATAGATGGCTACCATTAAACATAAATAGATATATTTGTATATGCAAAATTATTCTATAATACTTCTATTTATCAATTCTTTCTCTGGGTGCAGATAGAGTTTTCTTCATATGTTCTTTATTTTTAATTTATTTATTTATAGTAGTCAAAATGACTTAGTCACTCATAGCTGCTTTTAAAACAATATTGCTCTTACTGTTTACAGTGTTCTTTTAGTTCTTCTCACTTTGTTCTTCATTGTTTTGTGTAAGTCTTTCCATGACTTTCTAAGACCATTGAGTTCATCATTTCTTCCTGTATAGTTGCATCTCATCACAATCATATGCTATTTGTTCAGTCATTCCCCAACTGATGGGAATTCCTGCCCTGCAATTTCTAGTTCTTTGCCACCACAAAGACAGTTGCTATAAACATCTCATTCACATTCAATGTTATAATTACTATTTATAAATTTCGCTCCATCTTGTTTTTACTCACTATTTTCTTTCTCTGTCTCTCTTTTTTACCCTATTCCTGTTATCTTTTCTTCTCCTCCTACTGTCCTACTCCCCATCCCACCCACTCCTAAACTACTCCCTCACTCCCCCAAATCCCAATCCACACACACCCCTCTAAAAGTCCCTCCCCCACCCTGTCCCTCAGTTTTTTCACCTTTCTATATATAGAAGACTTCTACAACCTTCCAGATGTACAGTTTGTTTTCTCTTCAACCCAGATAAGAACAAGATTCCAGTATTACCAGTCCTCTGTCTCAATCTACTTCTTCTGTATTAGTTCTCTTTCATGCCTCATTTTTCTTAAACATTTGCTCCCTTTTACCTTTTCTCCCTAATTTCTAATTTTGTTTTTAGAATCACCCCATCATATACAAGTCAACCCAAATCTTTCTTTCAAAATATCTTCGTAATGACAGTTTTAACAATACTGATAACATTTTCATAAATACAACTAAGACCTTAATTCCTTAAAATTAGTTTTTAATGTTTTCCTACATTCACCATCGGTGCATGGAACATGCACACACTCATAGACAACAGAAGATCCAATAGTCCTGAAAAACAAACAACTGTTGTTGCTAGAAAACTCAGCAGGTATGGTATCTAAATAGCAGCCTTGAGTAAAACAAGGCTGGCAAATGAAGGACAGTTTACTGAAGTCAGAGCTAGATACACATTTTTCTGGAGTGGTTGCAGTGAAAGGAATTGCTGTGAAGCTGGGGTAGGTTTTGCAATCAAAACTAATCTATTGGGGCTGCTGGGTGGCGCAGTGGATAGAGCACCAGCCTTGGAGTCAGGAGTACCTGGGTTCAAATCCGGTCTCAGACACTTAATAATTACCTAGCTGTGTGGCCTTAGGCAAGCCACTTAACCCCATTGCCTTGCAAAAATCTAAAAAAACAAAACAAAAAAAAAAAACCCTAATCTATTCAACATTCTTTAATGCCTACTAAAACTAGTGAATGACAGACCCATGACAATGAGATTTCCACTTCCAAGAAAATGCCATGCCACCATCATCAGTTGCCTATGCTCCCATCATGACAAACATTGATGAAGTTAAAGAAAAATTTTATGAAGATCTGGAGACCCTTATCCTCAATACAACAAAAGTTAATAAGCTCATGATGCTGAGTGACTTTAATGCTAGAGTAGGCTCAGATTACAGACATGGCAGGGAGTCCTTGGAAGGAATGGAGTTGGAAATAGCAACAGAAATGGTCACCTTTTGCTGAAGACTTGTGTCCTCTCATAACCTTCTCACCATCATGTCTTCCTTTTACCTAAACACAATAAAACTTCCTGGATGCACCTAATCAGCCATAGTCGGACATGCTATAATTTGTCTCAAACATAGTGATGTCATTTTGGTCTTCTTTGATAAGAACCATATTTCTTCTGGATCTTTTATATCAAATTTTCCATTGACTTCTGATCTTTTTGTTACAAATTCCTTAAAGTCTTTCAATTCATCATTTAGCCATTGTTTTTTCATTGAAGATTATATTCAACTTTTCTGGGTAAGTTATTCTTGGACACAATCCCAGCTCTTTTGCTGTTCAAAATATGTTCTAAGACTTATGGTCTTTTATAGTAAAAGATGCTAGTTCTTATGAAATCCTGACTATTTACAAATTATTTAAATTATTTTTTTTCTTGTTACTTGCAATTTTCTCCTTAACCTGGGAGCTTTGAATTTGGCTAACTTTTAAGTTTTCTTCCCATGATTTCTTTCAGGTGGTGAACAATAAATGTTTCTCTATTTCTACTTGTTGTAGAACTTCAGGACAGTTTTCCTTAATAATTTCTTGAAATATTATATCCAGATTCTTTTTTTGATCATAACCTCCAAGTAATCCAACAATTCTTATATTGTCTCTCCTTGATCTGTTCTTCAGATTAGGTGTTTTTCTAAAGAGATATTTCAGATTTTCTAAAGAGATATTCAGATTTTTTTATAGTTTTATTATTTCTTGGTATTTTATAATGTCATTTGATTCCTTTGCCCAGTTTAGTTTTCAAGGAATGGTATTCTTCCTTAAGATTGTATATCTCAGGGGTGGCTAGGTGGTGCAGTGGATAGAACACTGGCCCTGGAGTCATGAGTAGCCAAGTTAAAATCCAGCCTCAGATACTTAATAATTACCTATCTGTGTGGCCTTGGGTAAGCCACTTAACCCCATTTGCCAAAAACTTCAAAAAAATTGTGTATCTCTTTTTCCAATTAGTCAACTTTCTTTTCATATTTTTCTTGAATTGTTTTATTTTTCCCTAATCTTTCCTAATTTGAGACAAATTTCTCTTTTGATTTAATTCCTTTTTAAAGTTCTTCCTCCTTGGGGTAGAAGTAGCATTTTTTTTAACATGACTATATTCCTCTGAATATTATCCCAGATCTTTAGCCATGGTCAGGTTCTTTTTCATTTGCTTCATCATCTTTATTTTTATTCTGCCATCTTAGCAGTTATTTTAATTATTATGATTATTATCCTGAGTTGTAAGTAATGTTGCCCTAGACCCCAGGAACTCCTTACAATTATTTTCTGAATTCTGAGGGGCTTAACCTCAGGAACACCTCTCCTCCCCTAAGTCACAGGTTCCTAGACACAAAATCACAAAAATGTTCTTGCTGTCTGCTGTACCACAATCACCAGGCAGTTATTTGCTCCTCCCATAGCCACAGTCTGAGATCCCTTCCAGTAAGCACCACCCAACCTGACCTTGGAAGGATCTATACCACTCAGGTCAAACCTCAGCCCCTTGAGGTCATCTCAAGTTATCTTAGGAAGACAACTGCTTTATCCCTTTATTTTTGCTGCTCTATGTTCATTTTGACATGATTTTCTCTCTGTTTGTGGAGGACATCTGGAGGGCTTAGAAAATTCTCACCCACTCTATCATTTTCCCAGAATACAAATCCCAGATCCATAATGAACACATACTTAGCAAATAGCAAAGAAACTCATTTATACAAATCATTTATACATTTATACAAACTCATTTATACAAATTTATGCAAACTCATTTATATAGACAGACAGAAATTAGAGAAGGGACACATAAGAGACTATATACCAAACAATATGATGAAAGAAAGTTCTTCCTTTGGGAGAGTGGTAATAGGTCAACCGAGAGGGAGAGTCCTAAATATCAGCCAAGGGGAAACTCCCCACATCCCCTAGTGTAACAAGCTGGGAATAGGGAAACGATGGAGATTGTCTGCTCCTATTATGTCTTCCTAGAGTGTTAACCTCTTACATCTTCTCTCTTGAAGTTGGAAGCTAGAAGCACCTGAAGTGACTTGAAGACTGAAAAAGGTGTCAAAGAATACTCAAAAGAAAACTGAGGAGACTGACAGCTTCTTCCCATTCTTGCCAATTCCACCCTCATACCCCCATGTAGGGCAGGGTATTCAATGACAAGACAGTCTCATACCAGCAGTTTTGGGGATTGGTCTTATATTTAAAAAAAAAAAAGAAATATGTAATCAATATGCAACCTGCAAGGATCCTTTTGTACAGTTTAGTGGCTATGTTTCTATTTGAGGTGGCCCCCACTAACCTGGAACACTGAGCATTTATTTTTTGGTTTTTGGTTTTGGTTTTTGCAAGACACTAGGTTAAGTGACTTTCCCAAGGCCACACAGCTAGACAATTATTATGTGTCTGAGATCAGATTTGAACTCAGGTCCTCCTGACTCCAGAGCCCATGCTCTATCCACTGCACCAGCTAACTGCCCCAACACTGAGCAGTTTTGACTTGTTTAGGGTCACTCACCCTGTCTGTCAACCTGCAGGTCTTGAAACCAAAACTTCCTGGCTCCAAAATCAGCTCTCTCTTCACTTTGCCACTCTGTTTCTTATCATTTTTAACTTCAATTTCTATGAATTTCTTAGAGTTTCATGCATACTTTATTGAGATGGTGCAGTGGATAGAGCACTGGTCTTGGAATCAGAAGGACAGGAGTTTGAATCCAGCTTCTGTCACTTACTAACTGTGTGAACTGGGGTAAGTTACTTAACCCTGATTGCTCCACAACCATCCAGGGCCATCTCCAGTCGTCCTGATTCATATCTGGCCATTGGACCCAGATGGCTCTGGAGGAGAAAGTGAGTCTGGTGACTTACACAGCACCCCCTCACTCAAATCCAATTCATATGCTTGTCATAGTTCACCTCCCTGATGTCATGGTCTTCTTCAAGAATGAAGGACAAACATTTATTTTTATTATTATTATTATTATTATTATTACATATAACTTAAAATATTTTGCTTACATAATTTTCTTTATTACAATTACAGCTAGGAAGGATTAAGATCTCCTCTCCACACTCTACCTATTATCATCTGCCTCGGTGCATTTGTAAAATCTGCCCCCCCCCGACCTGGAATGCATTCCTTTATCTCAAACCTGTCAAAAATCTACTTTTCCTTCAAGGTTCAGTTTAGATCTTACCTCTTCCCCTATCCTCCTCACTGTAACTTGTCTTCCACCTATATTTTCCTTGAACACTTTATGTTTTAAACTTGAACTTGTCATAACCTACTGTGCATTACAGTTATTTGTGGATATGTCATAACTCATAAATTCCATGAAGATAGGGATAATATCTTTCTTTATCTTTGTTGTGCTAGTGCCTAATTAATAAGCCTGTATCAAGAGTTTACTGTGCTAGGCTGGAGATACTAATAGAAAAGTAAGACAGTCCTGCTCCCAAAAGAGCTTACATTTTACTAGGAGGCAAAAGAGGTTTGTTGCCACAGATAAATAAATATAGGTGATATACAAAATAAATAAAATCTGATTTGGAGTGGGGCAATCAGGAAAGCTCTCTGGAAGGAGACAGCTCTTGAGCAGAAACTTAGAGGGTTCAAAAGACTCAAGAGGTGAAGGTGAGGAAGGTGACAGAGCCAGGCATGGATCCCAGCCTGTAGAGTGATGGAAAAAAGAGATGGAATGACATGTGTTGGGAAATATCAATTGTGAGTGGAGCATTTAGTGCACAAAGAAAAGAAATGTGAAATCAGACTGAAAAGATAAGCCAAAACCAATTTGTCTATTCACCAATAAAATGGTTTCACACCACCAAGCTTGCATCCAGGGCCACTAAAAGAGCAACAAGTATTGTTGATGATTTTTGAAAGAATGAGACAAGGAGGCACCAATAGACTAGAAAATGACAAGTATGAACCACATTCTCAAAAAAAAAAAAAGAGAAAGGGTGCCATCTGCAAATGATAGATGATGAGGTTGACTTCTAGTCTTTGCAAAACTCTGGACTTGATGGTTTACCAGTCCCAGAGTGGGGGACTGGCTGGGAATAGAAGGGCAGGACATTTATCACTACCAATATGGAGAGTCCCATTCCCTTAGGACAAGGGTTAGAGGATAAGAGTGTAGTAGCAGTTGTTAAAAGTCAGCATAGCT
Organism: Macrotis lagotis; assembly: GCF_037893015.1. Taxonomy (NCBI): domain Eukaryota; kingdom Metazoa; phylum Chordata; class Mammalia; order Peramelemorphia; family Peramelidae; genus Macrotis; species Macrotis lagotis. The sequence continues at coordinate 164,486,270 of NC_133659.1, forward strand.
TCCTCAGACTAACCTTATTTCTTTTTCTAACAAGATAGCTAAATTTGGACATCAAGGGAATGCTTTGGATTTAATATATGTTATTTCAGCAAGGAAATGTGACAAGTTCTCTCCTGTTGTTCTTTTAGATAAGATGAAAAGATATAGGCCAAATAACAGTACCATTTGGTGAATTTTGAACTGATTGAATGATTATTCTCAAATGTCTCCATGCAAGTTTTCATGGGGACCTCTAGGATAGGAATCTGTCCTTGACTTTGTGCAGTTCAATATTTTTATCAATGGCTTGAATGAAGGTATAGATAGTATTCCTGACAATTATGAAGAAATAGATAGATAATATGTTCAATAATAAGCTCAGCATGCTGGCACATATTTGTAATCCTAGTTCTTGCAGAAGCTGGGACCAGTAGATCATAGGAACTCTGAGGAGCAGGGGGTTATGATAATAGGGTGCTAAACTTATTAATGCTAAGGTCAGCATCAATATAAAGAATCCCTAGGTGTGGAAAAGGGACACCAAATTGTCTCAGAGGGTCAAACAGACCCAGATTGGAAAGTGAACAGGTCAGAGTCCCCGCTGATCAGTAAATGGGATCTGACCCATGAGAAGCATCCTGTACTTCTAGCCTGGTCAAGATATGGAACCAGTCTTAAAAAAAAAAGTTAGGTGATAGAATCAGAGGTCTAAAAAGATCTCCAAGGCCTACAATAAGAAGTTGAATCAAATAAATAAATCAAATAATTTTGCAAATTAGGATACAGAAGACAAGACTAGACAAAAGCTTCTGTGAACAATATTTAAGGGATTTGTTAGCTCTGTGACATGGCTATCAGATAAAGATGTCTGTTTACTGATTAGATAAAATTGTGGAAAACTGTTCAATTCTGAGCAGTACCTTTTCAGTAGTTCAGTCTTATCCAACTCTCTGTGAGACCCCATTTGAGATTTTCTTGGCAAAGATACTGGAAGTAGTTTAACATTCCCTTCTCCAATTCATTTTCAGGTGTAGAAACTGAGGCAAACAGGGTCACACAACTAGTAAGTTTCTGAAGTCAGATTTGAACTCACAAAAACAAGTCTTCCTGACTCAAAGCCTGGTGATCTATCCGCTGCCACCTAGTTGCACCCGATGCATTTTAGGGAAGACATAGATAAACAAGCACATCTGGAATTAAGGATATTTATCTTGAAGAAGAGGAGATTAACTAAGGACATATTAGCTTAAAAATCAACTGTGTAAAGGATTATCCTATAAATGAGCATTAGATTTTTTTTTAGAGGGCTAAAATGAATATAATGGTTTGGAGTCAGAGAGAAACTTTTAATCAATTACAATCATCTAATCATGGAATGGACTGTCTTAGGTGGTAGATGGAAACTCCCTCCTTCAAGCAGAGCCCAAATGACCACTTGCTGGGACTGCTATCTTGGGCATGCATTGTATTAGATGATTTAGGAAGTCCCCTCAGCACAATAAATTCTATTTATCCACTATAGACCAAGAGGTCTAAGGTGAAGAAGTTAGAAGTCTCTTAGTGAATTTGAAAAGGTCACAGAATATACTTTCTGCAGCAACTTCCACTAAACAGTTTCTACTGGTTTTCTCTCCTGCATTTTCTATATTTTTAGGTGACATAGAATTGTTGTAGAAATTTATGTTGAGTCATTTCAGTTGTGTCCAAATCTCTGTAACTCCATTTGGGGTTTTCTTGGCAAAATACTGGAGTGGTTTGCCATTTTCTTCTCCATTCATTTGACAGATGAGGAAATTGAGGCAGACAGGGTGATGTGACTTGCCCAAGGGCACACAGCTACTAAGTGTCTGATGTCATATTTGAACCTAGGTCCTCCTGATTTCAAAGCCAGTGTGCTATATTCCCTATGCCACCTTCTTGCCCTGTAAGCCCTTCATAGGGGAATCATAAAAAACAGCTAATCAGGGATTAAGTTCATTTGAAAGCCATGTGTGAGATTCCTAAAAGGTTGAATCCTTCCTTTGCATCTCTCTCTTTGGGAGAATTTCTTATTCTTCAAGATTTGAATTGACAGTGTGCTTTTGATAAATGGTGATTTCTTAGGCCTGATAGGAAGTAATAGCAGAAGATAATGAGAAGGCAAATGACAGGTTTTACTTAACTACTAGTTAAAAACTGGAGAAGAAAATAGTCACGGGAGCCAGCAATATGGTGGTTATCAATGATAGCCAGTATTCAGTCAACCATTAATTAAACACGATGTGCCAGAAAAAGGCAATTAGGTGTCAAGGACAGTGAATAGAGTTCTGAACCTGGAGTCAGGAAGACCCAGTTCAAATCTGGCCTGAAGCACCTACCAGCTGACTGACCCCAGGCAAGACATTTCACCCTGTTTACCTCAGTTGCCTCATCTGTTTAAATGGAATAGATAAGGAAATGGCAAGCCAAGAAATCCCCAAATGGAATCATGAAGAATGGACTTGGAGTCAGAAGGACTCATCTTCATTGAGTTCAAATCTGGTGACCTTTCTTTTTTTTAGGTTTTTTGCAAGGCAAATGGGGTTAAGTGGCTTGCCCAAGGCCACACAGCTAGGTAATTATTAAGTGTCTGAGACGGGATTTGAACCCAGGTACTCCTGACTTCAGGGCCGGTGCTCTATCCACCACGCCACCTAGTAGCCCCTGAGTTCAAATCTGGCCTCAGACACTTACTCGCTGCTTGACCCTGGGCAAGTCACCCACTCTGCCTCAGTTTCCTCATCTATAAAATGAACTGGAGAAGGAAATGGCAAACCATTCCAGTATCTTTGCCTAGAAGAATCAGACATGACTGAAATATCTGAATTACAAATGTTCTAGACAGCATCCTAAGTGCCAAGGACATAAAGGCAAAGACAGCATCCCTACCCTCAAGAGGTTTCCATTCTAATGGTAGGAGCCATCATTTAAACAAGTTTATGCATATAAGATACAGATTATCTTAAGGATAGAACACAGATGGATGGGAGAACAATCTGAAACTATGCCCAAAAGGCTATTAAATTGTGCATACCCTCTGACTCAGTAATACTAACTAACCAGTTCTCTATACCAAGGAAGTCAAAGAAAAAAATACAAGGACCCGGGGCGGCTAGGTGGTGTGGTGGATAGAGCACCAGCCCTGGAGTCAGGAGTACCTGAGTTGTACCTGAGTTCAAATGCAGCCTCAGACATTTAATAATTACTTAGCTGTGTGGCCTTGGGCAAGCCACTTAACCCCATTGCCTTGCAAAAACCTAAAAAAAAAAAAGGACCCATAAAAACAAAAATTATTTTAGCAAATCTTTTTGTGATGACAAAGAATTGAAAACTGAAGGGATATCCATCAATTGGAGAATGGCTGGAAAAGTTATGGTATATAAATATGATGGAATGCTACCATGCTATTAGGAATGATGAGCAGAATGGTTTCAGAAAAACCTGGGAAGACTTGTATGAAACGATGAAAAGTGAAGAGAGTGGATCTAGGAGAACAATGCACACAGTAACTGCAATATTTCAGTGATAGTCAACTGTGAAAAGCTTAGCAATTCTGATCAACACAAAGATGCATGACAATCCCAAAGGACTCATGATGACAAATGCTATCCACCTGTAGAGAGAGAACTGATGGTTTCTGAGTGAAAACTGAACTCATTTTTTCCTCTTTTTAAACATTTTTCTTTTTTTTCTTATTTTTAAACTTATTTTTCTTCTCTTTTTGGCAAATTTGGAAATGTTTTGCAGGACTTCCTATGTAAAATGGATATGAAATTTCTTGGCTTCTCAGTGATTGGGGGATGGGAAGAGAATTAAATTTAAAAATTAAAAAATACCAAATAAAATGAAACAAAAAAAGAAAATAGATAATAATCTCAGAGGAAAGGCAGTAGTAGTAGATAAGCAGAGCAAGAAATGAGGGAAAAGAAGGTGGGGGAGAGCAAGGACCAGGAAGGATCTCCAGGAAAATACCTCTTATTGAGAATAGGTGTGATGATGGTGAAACTGTGATTGTGAGACTATGCAATATTAGTAAAAATGCTTTGGAGTGTGTCAATAAAAGCAAATGTGGAAGATTTGGGGGAGGGGAGAAGGTTTGAAAATAAGCCCCTGGGGCAGCTAGGTGGCACAATGGATATAGCACCCAGGAGTACCTGGGTTCAAATCCGGCCTCAGACACTTAATAATTATCTAGCTGTGTGGACTTGGGCAAGCCACTTGACTCCACTGCCTTGAAAAATCTAAAAGTAAGAAAGAAAGTAAGAAAGAAAGAAAGAAAGAAAGAAAGAAAGAAAGAAAGAAAGAAAGAAAGAAAGAAAGAAAGAAAGAAAGAAAGAAAGAAAGAAAGAAAGAAAGAAAGAAAGAAGGAAAGAAGGAAAGAAAGAAGGAAGGAAGGAAGGAAGGAAAGAAAGAAAGAAAGAAAGAAAGAAAGAAAGAAAGAAAGAAAGAAAGAAAGAAAGAAAGGAAGAAAGAAAGAAAGAAAAAAAGAAAGAAAGAAAGAAAGAAAGAAAGAAAGAAAGAAAGAAAGAAAGGAAGAAAGAAAGAAAGAAAGAAAGAAAGAAAAAAAGAAAGAAAGAAAGAAAGAGAAAATAAGCCCCTAAGAGCAATGGAACTCCATGACCTGAGGATTCTTAAAGCTCCTCCTTTTGCTTTCAATCTTTTTTCAGTAAATGCAATTTAATTTAAATGCTCATTGAATAGAAGAATTCTATTCTGTGGGGTTATATTAAGAAAGGGAAGTCAAAAAACTAAATAGGAACAGAAGCACAAAGAACCAATTGAATTATGTTATTATATACTTTAACTTGGGAATGGAGGTAACTCAAGTCAACAAGAATCTATCAAGGGCTTACTATGTGCCAGACACTGGTAAGCAATGAAAATATGAATAGAAGACAGTCCTTGCCCTCAAGGGGCTTACATTCTACTATTTAAAAGTAAAAAGAGGGAATGGAAAGTGTATAGTAGAAAGTCCAGAGAGTCAAGAGTGCAGTCTGCAAAGGACTGAAGACATGTCTGGTCTGGGTATACGCCTTAAAATGGAGGTGAGGGAGAGGCTATGGGGTGGAGGGTACTTCCAATGTGAGTAGTCATCCAAGGATGTGATGAGCTTCCAAAGTGCAGATGTTTCTATGGCTCAGTAAAGAAAACCCAGATGTACCAAGTAGTGCCTCTTACAGAGGAATTAAGGAGTCTGACTCTTGGTAACCCCATCTTGGCAGATGCTGGAGTGGTTTGCCATCTCCTTTTCCAGCTCATTTGACAGATGAGGAAACTGATACAAACAAGTTACAAACAAGGCAAGTTACTTAACTTGCCTAGAGCTAGAAAGTGTCAGAGACTAGATTTGAACTCAGGTCCTCCTGACTCCAGGGACAGCTCTCTAATCAACTGTAGCTAGGGAGGTATGAAGATTTGGAAAGCCCCAGGAGGATTTTCCTTTCTTTGAAACTACAGCTAGTAACTTAAAGTTTAGGACTGCTCAGTCCTACCTTTGCATTTCTAGAGCTAATAGTTCAAGGTTAGTCTTCCATCTGGGGGCTCCCCTGATATAGCACTACAAAGAGCTATTCTAACCATACTTCCCTAGTGCCATAGGAACCAATCCCTCTGGGGGAGGAAAATAATTCAGAGCTCAGGGATGAGCAGAATAGAATTGAGGTGAATACCATATTTTCTCATGTATAAGATGCTCCCTTTTTTGAAAAATTTGGGGTCTAAAAACTGGGAGCATCTTCTACAGTGGTTGCAACTATTTCTATTTGCATTTCCCATTTTTTTTTGTGCTGGTCTTTGCATTCATTGTTTTGCATTTGGTTCTGGTATGTTAGGTGACATTTTGCCACATTCTGCCCAGAAATGACTCAGAAAAGATTTTCATACAATGCTGAATCCAAGTTCAAAGTGATCCAGTTTGCAAAAGTGAATGGAAATCGTGCTGCTAAACATCAATTTGGTCCTTGTCCAAATGAGAAACAATTCGAAACTGGCTACGGGAAGAAGAAACCAAACTGAAAACAATCCAGCAGAAGGCCATGAGGCAAGTCAACCAAATGGCCTGATTTAGAGAGGGGAATTTAAGAGATGAATTGAAGAGCAATGGGCCATTATAAGTTCAGTGTCCACAAAGATGGTTCAACAGGAGGCCTGAAGAATTACTGATGGAAAAGTGACTGATTTCAAAGGAGGACACAACTGTTGCTTCAGGTCCATGAAATGGAATGGACTAAGTATGTGTCCACACACCAGACTTGCCCAAAAGATGCCCGAAAGCTATGAGTAGAAGGTCCTTGAATTTCATGAGTAAAACTTGAGTTCAATAACTTTATGTAATAATTTTTTATCAAATTTCAGGCCCCAAAATTAAGGTGCATCTTATAACATGGGAAAATACACAATATCACAGATCCCAGAATGGTAGGGGAAGCAAGGAAATCTAGGTGTCTGAATCAAGAAGAATAAAGAGGAGGGGAGGGATTGCATAACCCTAGGGATATGGTGGGGAGGAACAAGTATTAATAAAGGGTTGACCTCAGTGCTATCACTTTATAATACAGTAAAGTATTGTCTCTGGCTTCTCCCCTTCTCCCCCCTCCCCAAGGGTCCTGTATTGATGAAGAGTGTCACTGTGTTCTCTCTCAAACACCAGGGAAGAAAGGAAAACATATGGACATCTGAAATCATCTTGGGCATCTGGGTCAGTAAATATCTGGTGATAAAGTTGATAAGGAATGACAGACACCTTGAATGACCACACCTGGTGACTCAGTCTACCCCTAAAAGAACATCTTGGCAGTAAGCAGCATAAATCCTGAGGCTCCAACCAGGATTGTCCCCTCATTTTTTACTGTACTAAACCCAGCTCTAAATCTTTTTCCAGTCTATATGAACAGTGCCTCTTTTTTCCTTCCCCCACAGTATATCTCCCTCTTCTTTTGTACCATCTCCAAGGCCAGGAACAAGTCTCTGGCATCCCCCTCTCTGAGAAAGCAGTCAGAAAAGAACAGTGGTACAAAGGAAAGAAGTGGGGTTGGAGGGTAGGATTTCAAATGCCAGTTCACTTCTCATCTGTAAAAAGCCAAAGGTGGGGGGAGCAAAGAGAGTAGACATACTTGATGAGATGGCTTGTGAGATCCCTTCTAGCCTTGGCTTTATCATCCAATGCATTTCTGTAGAGGCTATAGGACAAGCCCCTTTTTGAGGCTGAGGAGTATGCAGATGGTGGGGGAGATTTGGAAATGCCAGTGGATCCCTCAAAGCTATCGGAGATGGGGTGGCTTTTTCCCCTTAACCCAGGCAGCATTCAGTTCCCACATGTCCCGTTCTAAGGAAGACAACAGAAAACTTAGCTCCCACACTTTATTGGGACCAAGACAGGTGGGGAAAGCCTCCAAGGGGCCCCCATTAATGAGGTCAGTGCTTCTGCATGTAAGTTCACCATGATTGCTCAATAAATATATTCCAATGGAAGGGGTAGGTACAGATTTAAGATTCTATCCACATGAAGAGGGGAGGGAGAGGGATGGGGATGAGTATATTGGTAGAATTACCCATAGATAAGGACAATGTAGGAATTTCCACTTAACCACCGGGGACAGAGGATGAGGAGGGAAAGAATGCAGCTTCATATTACAATAAGAAGGGATTGGGCAAAACAACAAATTTCACTTTACAGATCAGGGATGGATGGAAATTTACAGATAGGAGTATGAGGAAGGGAAATTCCATATTAAATACAAGTGAGGCAAGGAAGATAGTTCCATTTTACAGATGGGGCAAATGCTTCTGGTAAGCTTCATTTTACAGGAGGGGAAGGATGCTCCAGGGTCATTCCATTCCCAGGTGACAAGAAGGGAAGAGAGAAAGGCTAGAGAATGAGGGAAGTGTACCCCACAGGCACAAGACCCTCAGCCCCATCTCTTCCACATCGGAGCCAGTCCTCATCCACAGTAGAGACGACACGTAGCACCTCCCCACGCCGGAAGCTCAGCTGATCAGGTCCAGCCGCTGTGTGATCACAGAGGGCTCTGACTGTTCTGTGAGGATACACAGAGATAAGGGTGAGCGAGACCAACCTGAGGCCTCTATTATTATTATCCTTTCCCTTTTCCTCCTCACCTCTGCATTGAGAGTTCAGTGGGGGCTGGGGCCTCAGGCTCTTCTGGAGGGGAGGTTGGCTCAGAGGGGCCACCCTTTCTCACCAGGGCCAGGACACTCACAGCAGGAGGCAGCCAGCTGGATGGTCTCCTGGAAAGGTGGCCAGGTTTAAGCAACTGAACTCATTTCCCACACCATGCCCCCTTCTAGGAAAAACTGGGAGTTTTGGTGTGAGAGGAGAGGTTGAAGGGTCATTAAAAGGCCAAATGTTCATTGCAATAGGGTCAGGGGTCAATGACCCTACTAGGGACAGAAAGGAGGTTCTGAGCTCCCTTAGGATGTTTCTAGGGTCCCAAGTGACTTTGGGTTAGGAAAGTCATCAGACCTCTCACTGTGGGGCCATAATCCAAAGCAAATACAGTGTGCCCCAATCAGCTATGTCCTATAATAATTCATAACTGAATCTCATGTTAGGAAACAAATGGTTTTTACAGACATTAATTAATGTCAATGTCATCTATCTGTAGATAGAAATGGTAGAAGAGATGGGTTAAGAGTCACCAAGTGGTCTTCAAGTGGAAAATGGTTGGAGGTAAAAGTCATTAAGGGTTTAAAGGGATCATTAACAACCTGTGGGTTGCCCCAATTACCTGGACTTTAATGGACCACAGTCTGTCTCTGTTGGCCCTGCCGGAACCCCAAACAGTCTCCCCAGCCACATACGTCTGCCCTGGACTGGCTCTTCTCCAGACAGTGGACTCTCCTTGGTGATCTCAGTTGGAGCACTCTGTTTCCGGGAACCCCAGCGGGGAAGAGGGAAGCCCTCCACCCCACCTGAGGCATAGACCCGGGAAGCCTGGGTCAGCTGTTCCCACCAGCCACTAGATGGAGAGGGACCTTGGGGAGCCTCGCCTGTGCCTCCCCGAAGGCTCTGAGCCAATCGCTCCCCCCAGCCCAACACAGCCTGTACTGTTTGCTGCAGAGCAGGTGGTGGTCCTGGAGGAGCTGGGGGATGGGGAGGTCCCAAGGGCAGGTGATGGTGGTGCTCAAAAAGGAGATCCAGGTGGAAGGTGAGGACAGACAGAGGCTGGAGCAGAAGCAACAGCTCAGTGGCAAGGGAAGGGCAGCCTCCTCGGGCCAGTGAAAAGAAGGCTGTAGGGAGGTACAACAGGGACAGGAGGCCTAGAGATGATGGAGAAGGGGAGTATGAGATCACAGTCACACATTAACACATAACCCTGAACCCTACCACTAGGTTGTGTTTCCAATGCCCCACCAATCCTCAAGGTTCTCCCTCCCCACTCCATCTTTCTCAAAGCATCCCCAAGAAAGTACTCTCCCTCTCTTTTAATCTCTGCTCTCCAAACCTCCTCCAAGCCCTCTAACCTGTATCCTCTTGGAGGTTGGAAAACCATATTTCCAGCTGTTTTGTGCTGAAAAAGAAAGTAGAAGTGAGAAGTTAGAGAACTGGGGCCATGGAAAACCTATATAGCTCACAGGGTTACAGTCAGATCTGCAAGAGACCTCAGAGACCATCTGAGGTTGACTTTCTCCATTTATAGATGAGGGAATTCAGGTAAAGAGGTAAAGGAGACTCCCCCAAAGTCACAGGGCAAATAAACATGAGATTCTCCAAGACTTTAATTTGTCTTCTGGTCACAAATCCAGGGAGTCTATCACTTGTGTCTTCTATATGAGATACATTAGCAAATGAGGAGAGGGGGGTGGGAAAGCTCTCCAAGGGTCTGCTTGGAACCTCCTACATAAGGTACTAAGGAGAGCCTCACAGCAGCAGGAGACCCGGGGGACAGGTGTTGGGGTCTCACTTGAGGAGGCCGAGGATGAAGGCATGGAACCGGCTTCGGCTGCTGCTCAGAGGGGTCAGTCGGCTGATCTGATTATACAGGTTTCCTAGGGAGTGGGTGCAGGAACCTGGAGACGCAGAGCAGGTGATACTACAGTGTGGAGAGACTGTTTATTATTGTCTCCCCCGCCTCCAAAAACGCAGACACAACTCCAATTTCCAGAGCCCCACTTTCCCCTCAAGACACACTGCCCCTGGGCGGGCCCCACCTCACCAGGTTTCACAGAGGCTTCCACCACACTCCACGGATTACTTCTCCTCTGCCCTGTGATGAGATCCTTCCTAAAAGGTTTTAGTCCGTCAGACACCAAAGCATGGAGGGCCGGACACAACGTGGTCAGCACCAGATGCCCCACATCGGGACTTAATCGGCTATCCCCCAGCTGGGCCTAGGAAAAGAGGAAGAGTGCCCATCACAGACCTGCCAACTAACCGGTGCCCTCAGTCCTGAGAAGTTTCCCCCATCTGGCTTGCTCAAGCTCCAGGTAGGACCCTCCTCTAGACCCATGCCCACTCTCTGCCCCTGTGTCTTAACAGAAAGCATATTGGTCCGGCCCCCACCCAGCAGAGCCCTTTCCCACTCCCCAAGTCTCACTAACCTTCTGCACCAGGTTCCTGGCTGCCCCAAAGTGTGAGATGATTTTGTCCACTGAGGCACTAACTGCAATCAGGAGGCCTTCGGGGAAGAAAAGGGCATGAAAAAGAAAATGTGCTGATCTGCAAGAAGCAAGACCCAATTCTATGCTTGTCGACAACTTCCTTAAAAAACAGCCTTGGGGGCGGCTAGGTGGCGCAGTGGATAGAGCACTAGAGATGATGGAGAAGGGGAGTATGAGATCTCTAGTCAGGAGTCCCTGAGTTCAAGTGTGGCCTCAGACACTTAATAATGACCTAGCTGTGTGGCCTTGGGCAAGCCACTTAACCCCGTTTGCCTCGAAAAAAGCCTAAAAAAATGTAAAACCCCAGCCTTTCCGGGGGCAGTGAGGACCCGGGGGGAGCTCGAGTCAAGGTCACTACCTTTCTTCTCCTCTTGCAGCTGGCCAGGTCCCCGCTTGGCTTCGGCCATCCACAGGCGCTGGGCCCCAGGGACACCGGCAAAAGTCCAGGAGCTCCGCACTGGGGGGGGGGGGGACAGAGTTATTAGGCAGCTTCTGTGCACGTGCTCTGGGAGGGTGAGCCCGGGGCAGGCTGGCAGGGGGACGCCCTGTCACCCTCCAGATGAGGCACACCGCGACCCCCCGCCTCCTTGGGGAATGGGGGAGGGCAGCGCTAGGGAGCCGGCGGGACAAGGGGTCCCGGAGAGGTGGCCCTAGAGGTCGGCTGGACCCCTCCCCCCTCAAAGCTAGCAAGCCCCATGGGGGACTCCAAGGTCCTTGTTCCTCCTGCTCCGGCCCCCCCCCCTCTTTATTCCCGGAAGTCCAGGGCAAGGCTTACCTCCCGCCGGGACGGGGAGGAGCTTTGGCCCTCTGGGGGCGGGGCAGGGGCGGGGCAGGGGCGGTGCCCCGGGGCGTGGAGAGCACGTGAGGAGCCGGGCCAATAGAAGGGCAGACAGACAGACAGCAGCGGGGGAGGGGAGACGAGACAAGGGGAGGGGGGAGGCTGGGAACGGGAAAGGCCGGGCCCAAACCCGCCTCTGTGGCCCTCCGCCCTCCCTGCCCGCGGGGCCGGGGCCGGCGGGGCCGGGGTCGGAGGGGCCGGGGCCCGCGGGGCCGGGGCCGGCGGGGCCGGGGTCGGAGGGGCCGGGGCCCTCGGGGCCGGGGCCCGCGGAGGCCGGGGCCGGCCTAGGCCCGCCCCGCCCCGTCCCGCCCCGCCCCGTCCTTCCCCCGGCGAGGTGGGGCGAGGCCCGGACTCCGGGGACCTGTGGACTCCCAGGGGGCCGCTACGGGCTTGGGCCGTGCCGGGGCGGCTGCCTTGCCCGGGCCCCGGGGGCCGCGCAGGGCCCCAGGCCGGGGCGCCGGGCCGGGCGCGGTCCGTCTTACGTTGCCTGGGCGGAGGCGGCGGGCTCCTGGGTCTGCGCGGGGCCTTCGGCCGGGCCGGCGGCGGCAGGGGGGCGGCTACCTGGCGGGGTGGGGGAGCCGCGGAGGGGAAGGTGCTGCTTCTGGGGAAGAGCGGGGACAGCAGCAGCGCCAAGTCGGGGCTGGCCAGGCAGGGCAGGGTCCCCCGGGCCGGGGGCGAATACGCCCCTACGGGCGACAGGCGGACGGGCAGCAGCTGCTCCTCCGCGGGGCTCGGGCCCCCCAGCAGGCGCAGCCCCGGGCCGGACCACCCAGCCAGCGGGGCCAAGAGCAGGGAGCCGGCTCCCCCCGCCCCCGCGCCCTCCAAGAGCGGACGGCCGTCGGCCGAGAACCGAAAAACCAGGGGCCGAGGGAGGAGGAGGGGGCCAGCTACAGGCGGCGGGGAGAGAGCAGGTGCGGGGCGGGCGGGGGCAGCGGGGCGGGCAGCCAGGCGAGGAGGGCGAGGAGAAAGAGGGGAGCAAAACATTAGTCCCGCTTCCCTTAGGACGCCACCCCGACTCCCCTTTCCCAGAGCTCTCCCCGGGCCCCGGTAAAGGGGAGGGGGGACAAGAACGGAAAAGTTGGGGTGGGGAAGAGACAGTGGGGCAGCACATGAAGGAGAGGTTCTAGAAGCTCCTAGATGGGAGAGGTTCGGGTTGGATCTGCCCCCCCCCCCCCAACATCCAGGCCCTTCCCAGCCAGCCTCGACCCTCCCACCCCCCCCCCAAAGCTGGAAACCCCCTTACCCTCTGTGTCCGGGGGCTCCCCGGGCTGGGCCGCCTCCTTCCCTACGGGCACATCCTCAGCGGCCACTGGGCTGCCAGGCCTATCATCCCCGGACCTCCCTTCAGCAATGGGCTGCAGCCCCAAGCGGGTCTTCTTCCTTCGAGGTGGGACTGGTGGAGGTGGAGGCCTGGGTGGGACTAAGGCCCAGCCAGCTGGGGGGTCCCTGGGGGGCACTGGGGGGGGTGGGGCCCGGCTTCGGGAACGGAGCTCCTTGAAGGTGGTGACCTCTCGGGGAGGGGCGGGAGAGCCATTCAGAGCCCCACTGGGAGGCAGTTCTGTGTCTGGGGAGAAGATGATCAACCAGTCACTCCTGTCCTTCTTGACCTGCGGGGGGAGAAGAAGCCCTGATCCCCGTTTCCGCTTCTGGGCCAGCTCGTGGAAGGATGTGATTGTCCGGTGGGGCACAGGTTCCCCACTGACGTCACCTTCAATTTTCCCAGCATTGGTATTCCAGTTGGAGTCGGTATTCTCAGAGCTAGTTTTCCAAGAGGAGTCGGTGTATCCGGGGCCAATTTTCCAGTTAGAATCCGTATTCTTCTCAGCGAGTTTCCAAGTGGAGTCGGTATTCTCAGTCCCATTTTTCCAGGTAGAGTCCAAATTCCCATTGAGTTGCCAGCCAGGGTCATTATTTTCAGGGTCAGTTTTCCAGCCAGAGTCAGGGTTAATTTTACAACTGGGAATGATTTTCCAGCCGGATCCAGTTTTCCCACCAGCATCAATTTTCTCATTGTCTGTCTCCAAGGCCTGTTCAAGGAGCTCAGTGGCAGGGAGACTCTGTTCTCTTCCCTCTCCCTCTTCACCTGCTACTGAAGAGTTATTGTCTTGGAAGGTGGGCAAAGCATTGCAGTTGGAGTCTAGGCCAGTGACAGAAGGGGAGGAGGTTCCAGAGCAAGAATCTGGGGAGCAACAAAAGCTGTCTGGGCTACAATCAGGACCTCCGGTGGTCAGAGGAGAGCCTTCATCCAGAGGGATAATGCTAGGTTGAGGATGGACTTCCTCCTCTGGAGGGAAGTCACGGGAATAGACAGAGACAGGAGATTCATCAGGGGTGAGGTCTGAACAGGTACTGAGTGAAGATGAGCAGCCAGGGTCCGAGGGGGATATCACCCCCTCTTCTTCCTCTTCTGTTTCCCCTTGACGATTTTCCAGTTCTGGTCCATGCTGCCGGCAGCAACGGCAGGGAACTGCAGGACTATTGGAGTTGGCATCCACCAAGGTCCCACTACAGGGTACGCCACTCTCCTTGCCCCCTGTGTCTCCAGGAGGTGGAGGCGTGCTCAGGGGTCCTTCTCTGAGCTCTGGACGTCGAGACAGGTGCAGGCCCAGGGAGACATGTTGAAGATGAATGTGATTAAGATTACAGAGCAAGGCCCGTTGTGGGGAAAGCATGGTGCCTAGGGGAAGATGGGGAGATCCTTAGAAGAGAAAACAAGGGGCTCCCAACCCTTCAGAGTCACCTTACTGCGGCTCTGGAGACCTGAAAGACAGTGAAAAGAAAAATAGAAACAGCAAATTCGGTAGAAGAACCAGCATTTTTTCTAGGTTAGATGGGCACAGGCTGAACACTAGGGTGAACCCCAGTCGTCTCGAGGCTGAGAGGCGGCAATCCCGGTTAATGGAGAGATCATTGAAATCAAATTAGCCTCTATTAGTCATTAATTAGAACTGCAGCGCCTACTGAGTGGAGATTGGTCCTATTGGGCACCCCCCCCTTTAAATGCCTAAAGGGAATGCGGCCTCGTCCTGGATACCCTTACCCTACCCCCCCCCACCCGTTCTGATGCCCAGTCTGTAGGGAGGGAGGTGGGCGTTGCCTTGAGAGGATGGGGCTGGGGGCTGCCAGCTCTCCAGGGCGGTGCCGGGCTCTGCAGCACCCGGGCCCGAGGCCGGCCCCGCCCCGCCCCGCCCTCAGCCAAGTCCAGGGCTGTGCTAAAGGAGGGGGCAGGCAGCCCCGCCCCAGGATGCTGCTGCCGCAGCAGCACACCGAGGGTTAACCAAGAAGGGGTCCGTCCGTCCGCACCCCGGCTCACCCTCCCCGGTGCCTTCCCAAGGCCCTTCACAAAGACCCTCGGCCCGTCTGCCCTCCGGCCGCAGCCCCCACCCCGCCTCCGTCGCTCCATGGTCAGGCCCCTCTGGCGCTGCCCTTGCTCGTCCCACCGTGGATTCGGTCCCCGGTCCTCTCCATTCATCCGTGCCCCACCCCCAGGCAGGGGTCGGGCCGTCCCCTCCTCACCCCATCCCTCCCCTCATCTCGGCTTCCATGCAGTCCGGACGCCCCCCCTTCACCCCGCTTCCCCGTCCTCCCCCTCCCCCCCAGCTCACCGGTCTCCTCCTCACCTGCGTCCTCCAGCAGCCGCCTCCGCCCCCCTCCCCACCCGGCTGCCTCCCCGCTTGGGCTCCGGCCCCCGCCCCGCAGCGGCGGGAGGAGAGGGCGGAGCCCTAGCGCTGCCCGCCCCGGCCCCTGCGCCTCAGCGCGGGGCGGGGCTTCTCCTAGCCCCGGCCTGCCTCCGGCTGCCAGGGCCCCCTCCCTCCGCCCGGGGGCTCGGGTCCGGATCCCAGCCTCTCCGATCCGGGGGAGCCCGAGGAGAGCAGCCGCGAGCGGCACAGCCAGTGGGAAGGTCTCGGTCTCCGCCGGCCAAGAGGTTCGGAAAAGGGCGGGTTTGTTATCAGGACCTGGGATTTCAATGACAAGGAATCTTCTGTAAGAGAGTAACCTGGATCACATCACTGGCTGTCGAGGGGAGGGAGAAAAATGTGGAACTCAAAATCTTATCCAAAAAATGAATGCAGTTGGTAAAACAAACTGATATTAAAAAACATTTCCCCCTTTCTCCAAGTTATATGCTTCAATTAGGGTGGGGGGGTGTCATTGAGAACTTAAGTTACATCCAGCTTCTTAGTTTCAAGGACAGATATCTGTTATACTGGGTTGTGTGGGAGTGGGAAAGATGAACAAATAGAGAAACACTGGAGTAAAAGAGCCATAATTTATTCAAACTCCATCCTCTCCCAACTCCACATATGGTGCTCCCAGCCCCCATCCTCATGTCCAACTCCTTGGTCACTTCCGACGTTTGTAAATCATCTTTGCCATCTCCAAGAAGATAGAGGAAGGAAGGGGAGATGCATGTTTCTCAATGAGCCCCATCAGGTTATTGTAACTTTCTTCCTCAAACTTGGTGAAAACAGCAGACAATTCAAGTTTCTCATAGAGTTCCTTCACTTTGGCAATCTTCTCTGGATCTTTCTGTCCATAATTCTCCTAGAATTGGGGAAAGAGTAAAGAAAGGTGAGTTAAAAAGGGAGTGAGGCCCTCCTTGGCCCTATCCCTTTGCTGAATTTCCACCCTGTACCCTCTAATTGTCTACTCATATCTGCCAGCCCTCTCCTGTAGAAGTCCCTGTACCCATACCTCAGGATGCCCTCTCAAGGATCTCCCCCTGTACCTCTACTCCACATACTACCTCCTCAATTTAACAACACATTCATTCAATAAACATTAAATATTTACAGCACTGTGCTGTTATACATCTCAGGGGCCATATAAAGTTTAGAAAGGCTATATTTTCCATTAAGTTTACTTTCTGGTAAGGGATAAGTCACCCCTAGTTTCATGTGTTTTGTCTTTTACAAAGTCAGTATTCCACCAATCACAGCCCTGCACACATACACAAGACCTCTCAATTCCAGATGTTCCCTTCAACACAGTGGTGAACTTCCAAATCCAAAGGGAATTTTCTCCTGCCCTTCCTTTTCTGTCTCTCTTGTCAGGATCCCAGAGAGAAGAACTTGGAATAGAATCCTTCCCTCCATCCAACCCCCCCCCACCCCCAGACACCTCCAATATCTTTCTTTGTTCCGATGATGCCAGCTGAAGGCACTTCACCACCAGCCAGCTGCATTTGTTGTCCTGAATGTCAGTGCCAATCTTGCCAGTCACACTGGGGTCACCAAAAAAGTCAAGGTAATCATCCTAAGTGAGGGAGTGAGAACAGAAAATGAAGGGTGCACCTTGGGAAGGGGCAAGGAGATCACTGACTGTTTCATGTCCAAGGCTGATGTTTTCATACCTGAATCTGAAAAAATTCCCCCATCTCCAGAAGGATTTTCTTGGCATTGGTGTGTTCTTTTTCCCCATCTATGCCTGCCTGTGGGGAGAAGAGAAACACAGCTGAAAAATCCTCATCTCCAAAAGGCCTTTATGCAAAGGTTCTCACTCCTGATTCTTGAGCAGTTGTGGGTTCCAGTCATCGTGGGAGCTCAGGGATTGTGATTCCTAACCCCCAACCCATTAAACTGGAACAATGACAGTTTTATTTTTGCTTTTCACTATCCTCATGAGGTTTTCTGCCTTAGGAAGGTATCCTGGGTGACCTCTTAAAGGTGCAGGCACAACAGCTCATTACTAGATTTTGAGCTCTTTCGCCAGCTTCTTTTAAGTACCTCTAATTTCTACCACAGTGTACTGTACTAAGAGGGAGCTTAATAAGAATTTGTTGAACTGGATTAAAATTTTCCTGTGCCAAGCACCTTTCCTGAAGGAACAACCAATTCCACTCTCCCCAGGTCCTTTTCCTTGATGTAAGGTATACACTAGGGTTGATACCAACAATACAAACCACTCACTTGTTACTTACCATGAACATAGCAGCAGCACAGGGTAAGTAGAAAGAGTAGAAAGCTGTCTTATATCTGACAATGGACTTATATCTAAGCAAAGGGAGGGAAATGGAGGAATAGAAAGAAAGGAACTTTCAGAATAGCAAAAATCATCCCCTGGCTGCACCCACCCCCAGATGGCTAGACCCAGTGCTCACTCCCCTCACCTCTGCTCAGTGAAGCTGTTAAGATCAACTTTGTCCTGAGGGGCTGTGATAAGATCAAGGGTTTGGCCAATCTCAGTCTGGTAAGTGGTCTACAGAGAAGAAACAAGAAACCCATCAAAGTTCTGTGAATGGTGGAATAGAGCCTCACTACAAGTTGCAAGTCTGTGTGGGGGGGAATGGAAGTAGAGTCAACTCAGAGATAGCAAGAATGGGAAGGAGGGAATGGCTCCTCCAGCTGGTACTTGAAAAATTCCCAATTTTCTACTAGCACTTTAAGGTCAGTAGTCTTTCCATTATGTTCCATCACACTTTCCTTGGAATGATTCCTATCGTGCTAATTATAGGATAGATGGAATCACATTAATCAGATCCCCTTCACACTGCTATTATTACTCGGACATGGAAGCAGAATGCACTACCCATTCCCTCTCTTCCACATTGCATTCTGCCCTTCTGTGATTTCGTCTTTAAGACTAGCCTGAGATTCATTTTTAATATGGTCTGGAGAAAAAAACTCGGGAAGATTGAAAAAAGGATCCAAGCCTTAAAGATGACCATGTTCATATTATGGTGGAGACACTGGAATTATATAAGGGGATCTGAAAGGAATCTTAAGTCTACTCTTTTGCTTTGGATGTATAAGGATGTATAAGTCTAACTTCCCTCAACTTGCACAAGATGAGACCCAAACAGAAAAATACATAGGGGTCAGTACCAAAACCCAGTTCTTCTGCCTCTGAAGACAATGCAGGCTGATACCCACTGCCTGCCTTACCTGTAGGAAGAGTTCAATAAGATTCAGGTAATAGGGCTGGCCACGGCAGTAATGCTTCAGGAGGCGGTAGATACAGGCTTCCAACAACAAGGCATCATTGATAGCATCAAAGCCAATACCAGGCTGTTTTAAAAGAAAAAGAAAAAAGAAAAAGTGTTGGTTTCCAACACAGTAGACCCTGAAGGCCTTAGTATCCAAGGCAGGAAACCAGACATTGCCTTTACAAGGTGATGAGAATTATCTCAACCATTTCTCCAGCATTATCAGCAAACCTAATCTCCATCTGCTCAATCCCGACTCCCTGGCTCCTGCTACTTTTCTCTCAGTACATATTTACCTTCTTATACCAGCATGGCTTTCCCCGACGGGTAAGAGAACTATCCATGATGTCATCTGTTACTAGGAAGAAAGCCTGGAGCTAGAGAAAAGAAGCAAAGTATATAATAAAGCTCCCCTATCCTTTCAAACAAAGCCCAGAATGAAGTGATTCACTCCTCCCGGGTCTTCCCCAATGTTCTGTGCATCAAACAAACCCAAAAGTCCCAATCTATAAACGAATCTAAAATTAGTTCCTTCTTGTCTTTCCATTGTGAGAACCCTATTTGATGTATTAAAATCTCTGGACAATTGTCAATATGGTGGAACTGTGATTAAGCAACCACTGAGAGGAGTTCAAATAGTGTGGCACTTGGTACCTCTAATAGAAAGCCCAAGATAGGTAACATTTTTTATTAAAAACCTTTTACCAATGTTTTAAAATTTTCATCAAAGCATAAACTCTAGAAATAATCTTTATGAAATGTTACCTAACAAGAATATTTACTCTCATTAAGAGTTAATATTGAAAATGGCCTTTGTAATTCTGTAAATCTAAAAGTGAAAGCTTTAATTTGGAAATTAGATTTTTTCAGAAGGCCTGTGCTCCCTACCCTCTATAACAAAAATGAAATTTTTAACCATGTTTTTATATCTCACAAACTACATACTCTGTAAATGCAGAAACAGCAAATGTACCCCAAATAAACTTTTAGGCTTAAAACTCTACCACTACCCATCTATCCCAAGACACCTCACTCTGGGGGCTCAATCTCTTCCCCCAAATCTTCCCTTGAGATGCTTCACTACCCTCTGAATCTCACCAGCTCCACACACCAGCCCACTGCTAGTGCTCTCTGTAGACTGTCAGCATCCTGTTTTCGGGGTTCTACCAGCTCCCGGAATACCATGAGCACTGACACACCTCGATTGAATTTTCCCCCAAAGGCATTGTACTCTAGGACCTGAAAGAGTCAAGGGTTGAAGAGACAAAGTTAGAAGGAAAGAACATTGAGCACTATGATTTATCTCTTACCTTCTAATAAGATTTCTACTCATCACTCCCCTTTTCAAGGTTGCTGATGAAATTCACATATATTTTGCCTATTTTCTCTGCCAAGGTGTTGCACAATTAATAGCACACTGGGTGTGGAGGTCAGAAAGATCCTAGACACTAGTTGTGTGATATTAGACAAGTCACTTAACCTATTTGCCTCAGTTTTCATAACTGTAAAACAGTAATTACAAAAGCACCTACTTTCCAGGGTTGGTATAAGGATTACTTGGCACAGTGTCATTGCTGTAGCTATTACTCTAGTCTTTACCACCAATTGCCTTCTACACTCTAAACTGAATTTTCCACAGATTCTTCAAATTCAACATAGCCAAAAACAGAACTGTTATTGTTTCCCTCAAAGACTCACTTCTAATCCCTTCTATCTCTATGGAAGAAACTACTGTGTTTCTAGTCTACTAGGTATGAAACCTCAGTGTCTTTACTGTTTCTCTTCACACCTGGAAAGATTTTTTTCTCCACTACCATCTCTCAGAATCCCTGGTTTCCTTCAAAACTCAAATGTCACTTAGTGCAGAAGAGCCTGTCTCCCTAGCTGCTGACAACTCCCCTTCCAAAGTTATCTTTCATCTACTCTCTATCTTATGTGTATATATGTATTCATGTATGTAGATAGCTTCCCCATTAGAATGCATGCTCCTTCAGGACAGGCCTGGGTTTTTTTTTTGTAATATCCTTATTGTTTAGCATGGTACCTAGAACTTAAGAACTTAATAAATGATGCTTCTCTGATACTCAGTCCCACAAGGAAAAAACAGGCATGCTTTATTTCATAACCATCTTCAACTGTCTCATCTGGGAAAAGCTTTCCCATTGCTACATTTGAAAATTAAGGTAACCAGGCACAAAGTTCCAAGCACATTCAATTTATTGATAAAGCATAAATTTTATCAATAAATAGGTTCTTAGCTTCCTCAGGACACTTTTCAGGAAAGCACAGGACAAAGAATAGAGTTGGTTGGTGAGGAGGACAAGGTTTGGTTACAGTGTAGACAAAGTTATGAGGGTGGGGACAACATGATTGGTTACAACAAGGAAAATGGGCTAATACCCACATAGGACTAGTGGCCCCTTCTCCTAGCCATTAAGGAATGTTGATTGACTTATGGGATCCATCTGTATATTGCTGACCTTGTTAAAGGACCTAAGTGTTAAAGGACCCAGATTCCCCGGTATCTAAAACAGGTTTGTTGGGGTAGCTAGGTGGCATGGTGGATAGAACACTGGCCCTGGTGTCAGGAAGACCTGAGCTCAAATTTCGGTCTCAGACTCTTAATAATTATTTAGCTATGTCACCTTGGGCAAGTCACTTTAACCCCATTGCCTTGCAAAATCCTCAAAAATAAAAAAAAATACAAAAATTTATTATGAACTAACAGTTTTTCTTAATAGTACAGGGACAGAAGGGACAGTATATCTCTTAAAGCTAGTTTCAGGGGGCAGACCGTGGATAGAGCACTGACCCTGGAGTCAGGAGTACCTGAGTTCAAATCTGGCCTCAGACACTTAATAATTCCCTAGATGTGTGGCCTTGGGCAAGCCACTTAACCCCACTGCTTTGCAAAAATTAAAAAAAACAAACAAAGCTAGTTTCAGGACTTAAAAGATTATCACTAGATATCTTGGCATTTACCTAAGAACTAAGGATATAGGAGATGACTTCTAATTACAGAAACTTATGGACAGGCAGTGAATCTGTCCTTTGACTCTTACTAGCTGTTGTGATCCTGGGTAAATCACTTAATCTTGTTTGCCTCATTTTTCTCTTCTATAAAATGAGCTAGAGAAGGAAATGGCAAACCATTCCAGTATCAGTCAAGAAAACTCCAAATGGGGTCATGAAGAGTAAGAAACTGAAACAAATGAACAACAGCAATAGCCAGGCTGGCCATTAAATCAAAGGGGAAAACTGAATTCCTTAACTGAATTCAACCAAAGAACATAGAAATAGGACTTAGCTAGATATAGGATCAATTATAATATGAAATCAATACAATTACAAATCAATTACAAAGGAGAATTGATTTGATTTTCTCAACATGGGCCACTGCCCAATCACCCAGAACTGTCACCTTGGAACCATCCTAGACTCTTCCTCACAATGTATGCATTATGCTCGGTAATCAGATTTTGTCTACTTTCACAACAGCTTTTGAACCCACCTTCCCTGATATGGCTAACCCTCATATGCAAGTCTTTATCCCTCTTTGATCAAATTATTATTTTTTTTTGCAAGGCAAAGGGGGTTAAGTGGCTTGCCCAAGGCCACACAGCTAGGTAATTATTAAGTGTATGAGACCAGATTTGAACCAGGTACTCCTGACTCCAGGGCCGTTGCTTTATCCACTGTGCCACCTAGCCGCCCCAATCAAATTATTTTAATAGGCTTCTAATTTGTTCCTTTCACCCTACTTTCTTCCTTTTCCAGTGCATCCTTCACACATTTATCAACATAATCTTCTTCTTTTTAGTTTTTTGTAAGGCAAATGGGGTTAAGTGGCTTGCCCAAGGCCACACAGCTAGGTAATTATTAAGTGTCTGAGGCCAGATTTGAACCAGGTACTCCTGACTCCAGGGCCGGTGCTCTATCCACTGCGCCACCTAGCTGCTCCCATAATCTTCTTTAAGCAGAACAACTCCCATGTTCAAAATCCTTCAGGGGTCTCCTACTGTCCCTTGTCCCTACAGTAAAAAAAAAAAAATCATCTTGATATTTAAAACCCTCCATAATCTGGCCCTAGTTTGCCTTTCCTACTTTATTATCTCACATGATTCTCCCTCACATACTGTATGCACTGGAACATCAGAATTCCCATCTCCCAGGTCCATGAATCTTCACTAGTAATTCCCTGAGACTCCTCATCTCTGATTATAAGGCTCAACTCAAGTACCACCTCCTTCCTGAAGCCGTTCCTGAGCTCTCTAATTAAACTACTTTGTTTATATGTTCTATCTCCAAAAGAATGAAAAAAAATTTTTTTTTAGATTTTTCAAGGCAATGGGGTTAAGTGGCTTGCCCAAGGCCACAGCTAGGTAATTATTAAGTGTCTGAGGTTGGATTTGAACCCAGGTACTCCTGACTCCAAGGCTGGTGCTCTATCCACTGTACCACCTAGACACCCCAGAATGAAAGTTTCTTGAGGAACAATATTGGGTTATGATATTTTTTGTTTTGGGGTATGATTTCGCATTATCTACACTTAATCTTAGCCAAAAGGCCTAGAGGCAATAATTTTGTATTATCTAAATATGATTTCATTCTATTAAATGAAGGATACTTTTCCCTTCAGATCTCTACTCCCAAAAGCTAAGGAAAGAAAGGCTATGGACACATGATACTTAATATATGAGAATGAATGACTTACTCTACCCTCAAAGTTATACCCAGTGTCTCACCTCCTTGAGCCTGGCTATGGCATCTCCTATCTCAGGATGCCCCATTCCATCTTCTGTCAGGATCTTTACAATCTGGGAGAAATGCTGGACAAAGTCTTGCTTCTCTTGGGCAGTAATTGATTTCTGATCTCCATTCATTCTATCAAGGGAGAAGGGTCAGGATTGGGGAAATATAGGGTAGAGTCATAAACCTAAGTGATAATTCATCAGACCCACCCCCACCCCTGCCCCCTTAATCAGAAATGCCACACACATTCACTCACCGAGGTTCCTCTCTCCGAGATTGGCACCAGTGTCGAGCACTGTACTGGGCCCCCACAGGTGGACCCCCATTTGCCAGAGAGGGTTGCCGTGGGGGACCCATCTGCCTCTCCCAGGGCACCCAGCGAGGGGCTGGCAGCAGGAGGGCCCCTGCCGATCTCAGCCATCGGGCTGGGGGCATCGTAAGGGTAGCAGGGGAAGGGGGGGCACCTGGTCCTCCCTGCAGAGGGGCAAGGACTGGAGGCAGATACACAGTGGTAACTCCCCTAGCCCATTTCCCACCCTACTTCACTTTCTAAGTTGCTGTTCAATCAGGCAGACAATATTGTTCTGTCCCCCTTGGTGGGGAAAGGATGTAGACAGAGGAAACAGAAAGACACATAGGGAATATTTGCAAAGAAACATGCAAAGAGACAGAACATGACTACAAGAAATAACAAAAACTTTGCTGTAGCTGATTCATAAGCTGTAAATGTGTGTGGTAGAAGGGAGCGTGTCACAAGATAGAGAACTGTAAATTCTTAGAATTGGAAGAGCATCTCACTTAATCTCATGCCCAGTGAGAAAACTGAAGCCCAGAATGGGTACTGTTTGGAGTCTCTGTCAGAAGTAGAATTACAATCAAGACTCTGACTGGTGGTCTTTTTTTTTTTTTTTTTTTTTTTTAGGTTTTTGCAAGGCCATGGGGTTACGTGGCTTGCCCAAGGCCACACAGCTAGGTAATTATTAAGTGTCTGAGGTTGGATTTGAACTCAAGTACTCCTGACACCAGGGCTGGTGCTCTATCCACTGTGCCACCTAGCTGCCCCAGACGGGTGGTCTTTTCATGGCAAAAGTGGACCATCTACATTGAGTAAGGTTTACCAGGATAAATCTGGAGGGGAAAAAAAGGGGGTTTGATTCACTTTCTGCAAATGGAGAGAAGTGCAGGAGATGGGTGGTGAAAAGTCATTGGTGTGGTATTGGTGAAAGGAATTGTGCCCCTGGGCAAGGGGACTGTGAATGCAGGCAAGGATGGGAAGCACGGAGGCACCTCTGGGGTCGGGAAAGTAGAGATGGAGAAAAGATTAGGAACCGAGATGCCCTGAAGATGCACTGGGGGCCAGCAAGGCCGCTGTGAGGGCTCCGCAGGGACTAGTCCCGAGTCCTCCCTGAGCGCCGCGGCTGACGGACATCCGAGCAGTCGGTGACTGCCGGGCGATGGTCGACCGACGCCCCTGCTGGGGGGGCAGAGGTCCCTGAGAGTTCTCGGGCTGGGGCCTCGGTGCTGGCCGCGGGCAGCCGGGGGGCAGCGCTGCCAGCCGGGGAGTTCCCGGGACGGACGAGGAGCGGGCACCACGAGGACACAGGTGAGTGATACAGGTGGGCTCCGGGCCCCCCACGCACGAACCCCTGAAACCGGGCGCTACCCGGGGCGGGTCTTTCTTTGAGGCGGAGAAGGCGCGGGGGCCCCCGGGAGCGGGGCGCGCCCCACTTGTCCGAGCGAGGCTTCTGCCAGGGTGGACGAGCGGAGCCTGGCCAGGGGCAGCCCCCGCCCTCTCCGGGGCCACAGGCCCCCCTTCACTCACCTGGTAAAAAGATGCGGTCTCGGGCTTCCCGCGCGGGTGGAAGGAGAAGAAACGAGGAACGAGGCTGCTAAGTCCCAAGTCACGCACAGCTCCCTGGGGCGAGTAGTTCCCTCCCCGCGGCTCCGCACCAGGGTCGCCGCCCACGGACCACAACCCCCAGAGGGCCAGAGGGCGGCGGGGGCGGGACCCCGGGACCGCAAGATCTGGGTTGGGGCGAGACGGGCGCAGGAGATTGGCTGTTCCGCCTCGTATGAGAATGGGGCCCTGCCAGCGGCGGCCAATGAGTGCGACGCATTCGGGTGCGTCAGAAAGCGGGGGCTGGATTGAGGCGGATCGTGGACCGGGGCTGGGCTGGAGCATCGGGACCGGCCCGTTTCGGCCGGCTGCGGGCAGTTTGCGCGCGGACTTCCGCTCGCCACTGGCCTGTGGGCCTTTGACCCCTTTTCACAGCGGCAGAATCGGAGCCGGAGAAAGTGGACTACGAGGGCCCTCAGACCGCGGTGTGGACGCTGGGGCTGCCCGGGACATGCTTCCCAAGCATGCGCACCCGCCCCCTACCCTTACCTCCCCCTTACTCCCACCACCCTACCCCCAACTCTTGAGGCCCCACAGAGCACCTCCTCTTGGGCCCCCGCGTGCTCCTTCAGCTCTTAGAGGTGCACCTGCGATTCCCCCACTCCCCCGAATTTTTCCAGCATCCCTTAGGATCAGGTCCAAAGTTGGAAAGGACTTCGGGGGTCCCACCTCAATGTGACAGAATCTGCAAAATCCCTGAGAGCCATCCCCCATGTTGAAGCCACTATCTCACTTTTGTAATACTCTGATTTCTACAGGAAGTTTTTCAGCAAATCCAGCTTAAATCTGCTTATATTTTCCTCTCATTGTTCATCGTTATGTTCCCCGGGGCCTAGCAGGATAAATTTAATCCCCTTTGAAGTCGACAATCTTTCCAGTACTTAAGTCAGCTATTAATTTCTCTTTAAATCTCCTCTACGCTAAAAGTTTGCAGAACTTTTGGCATGTTGGAAGGATCTCAGAGACCCTATTCCAGACCTAAACAAGATTATGGGATGGTTTCCAGAATTGCTTGAAGACCCTTGGTGAGACCAACAATGAAGGCTGCCCATTTCACTTTTGGATAACTCTAATTATGAAGAAATCTACCATTACACTGATTCTAAATCTATATCTTCCCCTATTGCTCTCAGTTCTCTGGAGAATAAGTCTAATACTTTTAATATGACAACCCTTCATCTGTCAGTCAATCAATCAATCAATTGCACATTTGTTTTGTACAAGCATTGTGCTAAGCCCTCCAATACCAAAAAAAGATAAAAGATAATATCTACTCTTTTTTTTTCTTTTTAGGTTTTTGCAAGGTATTGGGGTTAAGTGGCTTGCCCAAGGCCACACAGCTAGGTAATTATTAAGTGTCTGAGGCCCAGTTTGAACTCAGAAACCCCTGACTCCAGGGCTGGGCCCTGTGAGTGGCCCTGGCTACTGTGCCACCTAGCTACCAAATTACATCTACTCTTGAGGAACTCATAGTTTAATGGGGAAGACAACATTAACAAAATATATATTTTCTATAGTATGTTATATAATATATTAATAAAAATATGCAATACATTCAACACACACACAAACACATATACCCTCCAAAAATATATAACAAACCTTCTGAAAACATCAGGGCAGAAGAAGGCCAGGAAAGGCAAATCAAGCCAAATGACCTGATATAGAGAGGAAATTGAAGAGATGGATTGAAGAGCAAAGGGCCATCTTATTATGTAATCTTGCTGGCTCTTATATTTTATTTTTTTTCTTAAGGATATGATTTCTCTCTCAACACATTCAATTTAGATCAGTGTAAGGCATGGAAACAATGTAAAGACTAACAGACCGCCTTCTGTGGGGGATGGGGTGGGGAAAAAGATTTGGAGAAAAATGTAAAATTCAAAAATAAATAAAATTTTAAAAAATGTTCATCAGATTCTGAAGTTCTTTTAAATTTTTGTTTTGTTTTTCTTCCTAAATGTCCATAACCTGTCTAATAAGGTTTTGCTAGTTCTCTGAACTGCTGAAAGGAGCTGTATCCATCAGGGTTGATCAACTCACAATGTTGTTGTTTATATGTAGAATTTATGTAGAATATGGTTCTGCTCCCTTTGCTTAGCATCAGATCCTATAATTCATTCCATGCTTCTCTAGAGTCTGACCATTTATAGTTTCTTACAGAGCAATAGTATTTCATAATATTCATATACCACAACTTATTTAGCCATTCCCCAATTCATGGGCATTCCCTCAATTTCCAATTCTTTGCCACTACAAAAAGAGCAGCTATGAATATTTTGAAACATATGGGGCTTTTTTTTTTATTTTTATGATTTCTTCTGGATATTAGCCTAGAACTGGAATTGCTGGATCAAATGATATGATCAGTTTTATTGCTCTTTGAGCATAGTTCCATGTTGTTCTCCAGAATGGTTGGATCAATTCACAACTCCTTCAGCAATACATTAATGTCTCAATCCTCCCACAACCCCTCCAACACTGATCATTTTCCCTTTTTGTAGTCAATCTGATAGGGGTGAGGTGATACCTCATAGTTGTTTTAATTTCCATTTCCGTAAGCATTATGATTTGGAGCATTTTTTCATATGATTATATATAGCTTTAACTGTGTGTTAATTACTTTGATCATTTCTCAATTGGGGAAAGACTTGCAACCTTAAATTTTTTTTTAGGTTTTTTTTTTTTTTTGCAAAGCAATGGGGTTAAGTGGTTTTCCCAAGGCCACACAGCTAGGTAATTATTAAGTGTCCGAGGTCAGATTTGAACTCAAGTACCCCTAACTCCAGGGCCACTGCTTTATCCAGTGCACCACCCGGCTGACCCCTATAACCTTAAATTTTTGATGCAATTCTCTATATATTTTAAAAATGCCTAGTTGTGAAGATTGTTTTCTAGCTTTCTGCTTTCCTTCTAATTTTGGCTACATTGATTTTATTAGTGCAAACCCTTTTTAATTTAATATAGTCAAAATTATTCATGTTTCAGTTTATACTGTACTCTATTTCTTGCTTGGTCATAAATGTGGCTCTTTTCCATAGATCTGATTGATCTATTGATTTATCTATATGTCATACTTTATGTCTAAATCCTGTACCCATTTTGACCTTATTTTGGTATAGGGTGTGAGATGTGGGTCTATGCATAGTTTTTTTCATACTATTTTCCAGTTTTCCCAACAATTTTTGTCAAATAGTGAGTTCTTATCCCAAAAGCTGATGTCTTTGGGTTTGTCAAATAGTAGATTACTGTAGTCATCTACCACTGTTTCTTTTGAGCCTATCCTAATCCACTGCCCCTTTAGTCTATTTTTTAAACAATACCAGACAGTTTTGATGACTGCCACTTTATATTATAGTTTTAGATCTGGTAGAGCAAAGCTTCCTTCCTTTACAATTTTTTCATCTATTCCCTTGATATTCTTTGTTGAGGACCACAGGTGAGTGGGTCTCTGACCATGAAGGTTGAATAAACCCTCTCGGTGGAAGGAGTCTGCTCTTTGCCTGGTTCTATTCTCCATCCCAGGAAGCTTAAGTAGTTACTTTCTAAGCATACAATGTTCCAGAAATATAAGCGGTTATGCGATTATGACCCACTTGATATGCCAATACATATAGCATGGCGTAGGAACAAGGGAAGTACTCAATGTTGTCAGGGGATCAAATAAAAAAGGAACCTTGTGGTTTTTGCAATATATAAAGCTTGTGCACAGCTAAATAAATCACACTCTCTTTTCCATCTTGTTGAGTCCTGTCTCTTCATTTATTAGACAACCTTCAGTCACATAACTCTGTAACTCTTTCCTCACTCTGCCATCCAACATTCTGGCATGCAATGTGGGGCACTGAGAAACCTGATAGCAGGCTAAGTGGGGTATCATGAGTCCTCCTTAGTTTCGGCTGAAGGTCCCCCTTGTTGATGACCCAGGACCTCAAGATAAGGTAAGGTGAAATTTGGACAACCCTTTTACAGTTACTTTCACTTTCCTCCTGAGCAAGGTAGTAACAAACATGGGGCAAATTCAAATTAAGCAGCCCTGCCCAGAGACATATTTTTAAATTAATGAAACACCAAGGAATTATAGTCACAAGAAATCAGATAAAAGAATCCCTAGATATGATGGAGATAACATCCCCCTGGCTACCCAAGGAGGGAAACTTAAACCCAGAAAAGTAGAAGGTGGTTGGGGAAAAAGAATAAGGAAAGAAGAAAAGGACTCTATATGTTACAAAATATTTATAGTAGTGTGCTATTTGGTGGCAGAGAACTAGAAATGAAGGGCATAGCTTTCAAGAGGAGAATGACTTTAACAAATTATGGCTTACAAATGACAAGTGAATGCTACTGCACTGTAAGAAAGGAATAAAGCAAGTGTTTCGAGGAAACATGAGGGATGGATAGATGGCACACTGGAGTCAGGAGTCCCTGAATTCAAATCCGGCCTCAGACAATTAATAATTACTTAGTTTTGTGGACTTGGGCAAGCCACTTAACCCCATTGCCTTGCAAAAAACCTAAAAAAAAAAGCATTATCTGGGGGTGGCTAGGTGGCACAATGGATAGATCACTGGCCCTGGAGTCAGGAGTACTTGAGTTCAAATCTGGCCTCAGACGCTTAATAATTACTAGCTGTGTGGCCTTGGGCAAGCCACTTAACCCCATTGCCTTGCAAAAAAAAAATAATAAAAAATTAAACAATTTTTTATACCTCAGTAAAATAATTATTTGGTAGTTTGATCCATATAACACTGAAAAAGTAATTTAATTTGGTAGAATTATCATTTTAATTGTATTAGCTTGCCCTAACCATGAGCAACTGACATTTTCCCAATTATTTAAATCTGACTTTATTTGGGTGAAATTGCATTCAAATAGTTTCTGGGTTTGCTTTGGGAGATAAATTTCCTAGTATTTAATGTTTTCCAGTTACTTTAAATGAAATTTCTCTTTCTATCTCTTGCATTGGGCTTTGTTGTTCATATAAAGAAATGCTGCTGATCTATGTGGGTTTATTTTATATCCTGCTACTTTGCTAAATTCATTGATTCAAGTAGATTTTTAGGTGCTTTTCTCAAGTTCTCTAAGTCACATCATCTGCAAAGAATGGACATTTGCTTCCTCATTGCCAATTCTTATTCCTTCAATTTCTTTTTCTTCTTTTATTGCTAAAGCTAACATTTCTAATACTATATTGAATACTAATGGTAATAATGGGCATCCTTGTTTCATCCCTGATCTTACTGGAAATGCCCTTTTACATATAATATTTGAGGTTTTTTTTTTAGGGGTTTTTTTTTTTTGCAAGGCAAATGGGGTTAAGTGGCTTGCCCAAGGCCACACAGCTAGGTAATTATTAAGCGTCTGAGACCCGATTTGAACCCAAGTACTCCTGACTCCAGGGCCCGTGCCTTATTCACTGCGCCACCTAGCTGCCCCAACATATAATATTTGTTTATGGTTTTAGTTAGCTACTACTTATAAATTTTAAGGAAAACTCCATTTATTCCTATACTTTCTAGTATTTTAATAGGAATGGATGTATTTTATCAAAGGTTTTTTTAAGCATCTATTGAGATTTATGATTTCTATTGGTTTTCTACTGATATGTTCAATTATGTTGAATGTTTTCCTAATATTGAACCATTCCTGCCTACCTGGTATAAATCCTACCTGATCATGGTGTCTTATCCTAGTAATAACTTGCTGTAATCTCTTTGTTAAAATTTTATTTAAGATTTTTGCATCAATATTCATTAGGGAGATTAGACTATAATTTTCTTTGTCTGTTTTGGTTCTTCCTGGTTTAGGTATCAGCACCATATTGGTGTCATAAAAGGAATTTGGCAGAATTCTTATTTTTAAAAATAATTTATGTAGAATAGGAATTAATTGTTCCTTAAATGTTTGGTAGAATTCACTTGTAAATCCATCTGGACCAGGAGACTTTTTTCTTAGGGAATTTTCAGATGGTTTCTTCAATTTCTTTTTCTGAAATGGATTTTTTAGGTATTTTATTTCCTCTTCTGTTAATCTAGGCAGCTTGTATTTTTGTAAATATTCATCCATTTCACTAAGGTTATCAAATTTTTGGCATACAGTTTAATAAATAGCTCTGAATTATCTCTTTAATTTCCTCCTGGAAATTAAATTGGTGGTTAATTCACCATTTTTGATACTGGTAATTTGGTTATCTTTTCCCTTTTTAAAAATCTGATTAACCAAAGTTTTGTCTATTTTGGTGTCTTTTTCATAAAACCAACTCTTAGTTTTATTTATTAGATCAATGGTTTTCTTGCTTTCAGTTTTATTAATCTCTCTCTTGATTTTCAGAATTTCTAATTTGGTATTTAATTAAAGGTCTTTAATTTGTTCTTTTTCTAGTTTTCCTTTAGTTGCATATCCACTTCATTGTTCTCCTCTTTCTCTACTTTATTAATATAAGCATTTAGAGATAAAGTTTCCCTTCAACACTTCCTTAGCTGCATCCCATAAATTTTGGTAAGATATCTCATTATTATCATTGCCTTGGATATAATTATTATTTCTATTATTTTCTATTTGACCCACTCATTATTTAAAATTGTTAAGTAGTTTCCAATTAATTTTTAACTTTCCATGACCCTTTATTACATGTAATTTTTGTTGTATAATGGTCTGAGAAGTGTGTATTTATTATTTCTGCCTTTCTACATTTGATTGTAAGGTTTTTATGCCCTAGTACATGATCAGTTTTGGTATAGGTGCCATGTACTACAGAGAAAAAGGTATATTTTTTTCCTTTCCCCATTAAGTTTTCTCCAGAGGGTTATCATATCTAAGTTTTCTAAGATTTTATTCACCTTCTTAACTTCCTTCTTGTTTATTTTCTTGTTAGCTTTATCTAGTTCTGAGAGAGGGAGGTTGAGGTCCCTCATTAATAAAGTTTTGCTGTCTTTGTTTCCTTGTAATTCACTCAGCTTTTCCTTTAGGAATTTGGGTGCTATACCACTAGGTGCATGTTGGAAGCCAGGGTCTCTAAGCTGTTTGACACAGTCGCAGCAAGAAGACTCAAGGCAGTCACACTGCCTAATGGAACAACATTTCCCTCTTAAATATATAGGGATTTCATGCATACCAATATTTATAGGTTTATTATTGATTACAATATTTGTTCCACCCTAATACTGGAGTGACTATAAAGAAAGGATTTCAGAAAAATTCTTTGAATAAAACAGTTTGTAAAGTCTGTCCAAATTTAACAGGACTGCCTCTCTCTGAGGCATACAAAAGGCTTCAACATTATGAAATCTCTGGAAAACCCAGCACTAGGAATTCCAAGGAGATGCCAGAATATATACAGGGAAAACAGATACAAGATGGGTCAGATAGAATTCCAGGGAAATTAATAGTTTTTCCCCCCTTACCATACACAGGAATATATGAAAAAGATGGTGAGAAAACAGTTAGTACAGGTGACCGATATGTGAACTCCAGCAGCCTCAGTTTCATGGGAAAGAATAAAAAAAGTCACAGAAACTGTGGCTTCTACCAACAAGGCCTGAAATAAAAATTGGTTATTGTAAGAGTTAACAGATGGGTGGACAAGCATAAAGACCCTCACTATAGATTGTTAAGGAAGTGTATCAAAAAACATTACCTACACGAAAAATATAAAAAACTTTCCATTAAAAGAATTGCTTGGGGGTGGCTAGGTGGCATAGTGGATAAAGCACCAGCCCTGGAGTCAGGAGTACCTGGGTTCAAATCTGGTCTCAGACACTTAATAATTACCTAGCTGTGTGGCCTTGGGCAAGTCACTTAACCCCATTTGCCTTGCAAAAACCTAAAAAAAATTGCTTGATTAATAACTTTAAATGAATCAACAATTATACAATGTAGTAATAAATAAGGTAACAGACAGGTTAAGGTCATCATGGTCTGAGTAGAGATTAGAAATCAATTAACTATATGATTATTACTTAAACTTATAATCACATGATTAAAACTTGTAACTATATGAACTATATGATTGATGATGAAAATTGTACACTTTTGCAACCAAGGAAATGATCTCAGCTTGCTTGCTTGAAACATACATGATTCTGAAACTATAAAAATAAATCTAAGCAGCTGACAGTCAGTCAACCTGCTCCTGCCTTTACCCACTTGTTGACTCAACTCATTTCTCCGACTCTATCCCTCCTGTCAGGTTCCAAGGACCCCGTGGAGGCTGGACCCCCGCAGGTGCATACATGTTTAATAATGGTATAGCTTCATTACCTATGGTGCCTTTTAAGAAGATTTAATTTCCTTCTTTTAATGAGATTGATTTTTATTTTTGCTTTATCTGAGATCAGAATCGATACCTCTGATTTTTTTACTTTGACTGAAGCATAATATATTTTGCTCCATCCTTTTATCTTTATCCTGTGTGTAACTCTTTTCTTCAAATGTGTTTCTTGTAAACAACATACTGTAGGATTCTGTTTTTTAATCCATTCTGCTATTTGCTTCCATTTTATGGGACAGGTCATTCCATTCACATTTACAGTTAAGATTATTAATTCTGTATTTCCCTCCATGATATTGTTCCCTATTTATATTTTTCTCTTTCTTTTCCTCTTATTCCTTCTCACCAAAGTTTTACTTCCTTTCTCCTTTAACTTTTCTTTTAAAATTTAACTTTCAGTTTATTTTCACTTATACCTTCACTTTCCTTTTATTAGTCCCTTCTTCCCTTTACTTTTCCTTCCCCCATGCCCCCTTCACTGTAGAGTAGGATAGATTTTTAAACCCAAATGGGAATGTATCTCATTCCCTCTCTGGGTCAAATCTATTGAATAGAATTTACTCAGTGTTCACACCCTCCCTTCTTTCCCTCTCAGATTATAGATCTTTGTGCCCCTTCACCTGGTATTATTTATCCATCAAGTACTATTTAATCAGGTAAAATCAATCACAGCTTGATTAATTGATTGCATGATAAGCTCAAAGTATAATCACAGATTGATTGCTTGATCTTTCAATAAACAGCATTGCCTCTAAGTACCTTCCTCTTTTCTGTCTCATTATAATTACACTTCTCAAAAGTCTTGAATTACATCAAATTATAATCATTTTTTACCTTACCCCCCTTTCCAAGTACCCTCCAAGGACACACAATCCTCACATAGTATCATCCAAAGTCAAATCATTTCATGAACCATTTGCACATCACCCCTAAGCATACTTTCTCCCACACTCCTCCTCTTCTCTAGCTCTTCCGCCAGGGTATGTAACCTCTTGTTAAGTAAAGTATGGATTATGTCCAACCCTGATGTAATTGACCTTAGAGTCAAGTGCTTTAAATACTGGCATACTCTGAAGGTCTCTCTTAAGAACTTCATAATTGATTATAAGGTTTGAAAGACACTGGCTCAGGACTTACCAGTTTATGATGCCCTAATCAGAGAAAGGGCAAAGCTTTGTGAGCAAAGCAGAATTAAAGTATGTCAAAAGAAACTGAGAAACTTAAGTTTAGAGTAAACACTCCTGCTTTTCATCAGGGCTTTTTAATCTCGCATAGTGATGGTCCTCTTCAAAGGAGAGACAAGATCCAGCTATACCCATATACTCTAAGTCCAATCTCTTCAATTATATTCAACCCTTTAAGTATACTAAGAGAAATACAATTCTCAAGAATTACAAGGGTTATATCTTCCCTTATAGGATTGTATAAAATTTGATGGTCTTGACTAACATTTGTTTTGTTTTGCTTTTTTCCTTCCCCTTTTCATTTACCATTTTATGTATCTCTTGAGTTATATATTTGGTGATTGGATTCTCTGTTCAGTTCTGCTCTTTTTGTCAGGAAATTTTGGATATCCTTTGTTTTGTTGAACATCCATCTACTCCCCTGACAATATATGCTGACTTTTACAGGGTAGTAAATTCTTAGTTGTAATTCCAGGTCCTTTGCCCTCTGATATATATGGTATTCCAGGTCTTCCAGTCCTTCAGTGTGCAGGCTGATAAGTCCTGTGTAGGTTTGATTATGTTTCTTTGTATTTTAAATGTTTGCTTTTTTTGCTGCTTGTAATATTTTCTCCTTTATTTGAGAGTTCTGGAATTTGGCTATAACAGTGATTGGAGTTTATATCATGGGGTCTCTTTCTGGAGGAGTTCTATGTATTCTTTTTTTTTTTTAAGGTTTTTGCAAGGCAAATGGGGTTAAGTGGCTTGCCCAAGGCCACACAGCTAGGTAACTATTAAGTGTCTGAGACCGGATTTGAACCCAGGTACTCTTGACTCCAGGGCTGGTGCTTTATCCACTACACCACCTAGCCACCCCTGTATTCTTTCAATAATTATATTGTCTTCTTATTCTAGTAGATTTGGACAGTTTTCCCTGATAATTTCCTGCAAGTTGTTTTCCAGGTTCTTTTTTTTGATCTAGGCTTTTTAGTAGTCCGATGATTCATAAATTATCTCTCCTGAACCTATTTTCCAGGTCATTTGTTTTTCCTAAAAGGTACTCTATGTTTTCTTCAATTTTTTCAATGCTTTTACTTTGATAGAATCTTGTAGTCTCATAGATTCACTGGTTTCTATTTGTTCAGTTCTAATTTTTCGAGTTTTATTTTCTTCAATTAACTTTTGTATTTCCTTTTTTAGCTGGTCAATTTAATTTTTTAAGAATTATATTCTTTTTTCCAGTTAGTTATTTTTACTTTTAAAAGAGTTTTCTTTGGTCGATTTTTCTATTACTTTTCTGCAAGGCTCTCATCTCTTTTTTCCATTTTTCTTCTTCCTCTCTTCTTTTTTTTTAAATTCGTTTTTAAGCTCTTCTGTGAACTTTTAGATTTGAATCCAATTCATAGACTGTTTTGAGACTTTCCCTGTGAGTAATATTTCACTGACTTCTTCCAACGTGGTGTATTATTGTCTTTATCTGCAAAGTAGCTTTCTATAACGAGCGCTCTTTTACTTTTTTTGTTCATCTTGAAATGTCTGAGCTCTTTACCTTGGATATGGACCCAAGCTTTTTTATGCTGGGGCTGGGATCTGAAACCTGGCTTGTCATTGGCCATGATGTTGCTTATGCAGTCCAGGCCTTGCCTTTGCAAAAGTTTTTTCCTCCTTTATGTTCAGGTTCTGATTGTGCAGTAGTGGCTTGTCTTTTGTCTTTTGCCCTGGTAAAGACTTTGGGGTTGGGACACTCCTTGGTTTGCTATCTAACTGCTAGCAACTATGTTGTTGTCAAGCTAATGGGATTTGTACTACACTATAGCTAAAGGCCTCCCATTGGCTTTCCAGCTCTCTGGCCTAGCTGGGCTTTACTTTCTGTAGAGATCCCCTGTCCATCAGGGGATGGATTCAGGTCAGGAGAAAAAAGGAAATACACATTACACTCAGGTTGGGGTGTCATCAGGACATCTGACAGAGCCAGTTTATTGAAAACATTAAACAATTCTTATGAAAGAAAACCACAAAATTAGCATACAGGATAAAAACAATGATGTAACTTTGTTGGGGGCAGAAATTAACCCACCAGGATGTGACCCAGGTCAAGAAGTTCAGAAACAGAGTATATTGAATAGCAAGGCCAAAAGTGACATAGTTGTGTTATCAAATCAGAGTTCTGTGGACGCTCTCAGCTCAAGGGTCAACAAAGCTCAGGTTATTTTGGCCAGAATTGGCCTCTTGACCCCAAACTCACTTGAGCAGTTTCCTCTTTCACCCAAAGAGACAAACCTTCATTGAATTTCCTCCATGATGCCTACCCTTCAAAACTTCTTTGAATCTTCCCTTTTTCCTTGGCAGGATCTGTAGTTTTAATGTCTGTGCAAAGGCTTCATTTAGCTTTGGTAGGAACAAGCTCCAAGAGCATGTTCATTTCATGCCTCCATCTTGGCTCTGCTCAGAAGTCCTCTCTGGGCCAAGTTCTAAGGTGCCTAGGAAGGGGAGGGTTCCCCAGTAAAGACATTCCTCCAAGTAGCCCTCTAGGGAGGATGTTGGAAAATCAGGACACTCCCAGGACAAGAGGGAAGAATAAAAAGAAAATGATCAACTACTGCTGTCAGGAGTGGACTAAAGAGCCTACCAATTCCCTCTGTATTGTGGCCTAAATTTGAATCAGATGAAGACTGGGTGAGCTAAATTTTAAGAACTTATGTAAATGAGACTAAAAAATACCCTTTCACCACATGGGATCCCTTGCTTGCTTTGTTTCCCCCTGCTTTCTCGCCACCACTTTCTGCTGCCAAACTCTCCTCCCCCTCCACCTGCTTTTCCTCTGAAGCTCACCTCTGTTCCTATCTTGCTCCCTGAAAGAGGAGTAGAAGGGGGGAACTGGGAATGAGGACTTAGAACATAATTGTCTGGATATTGTTGAATATAAAATGAGGGGCCTCCTGATTTGGGGAACATCCTTCTCATGAGGGACACTGCCTTTTCATTGATGAGTCTTCAAGGGTCTAAGGGTAAAAGAAGAAAAAAAGCATAACTAGTATGTGAAAATCAATGAGAATAATAATACATTGATGGGTATCTGACAAAATGCCAAACAACTGGTCAGAACAGACTTGTATTTGCTCTGATCAGACTTTGATGTTGTTTGATGAACAGGAAGGAATCATGTACACTAATTTCAAGTATGCCTATGGTGTAGTCTAATATTTTGGAAGAATTTAATATGGGGGGTAGCTAGGTGGCGCAGTGGATAAAGCACCAGTCCTGGAGTCAGGAGTACCTGGGTTCAAATCCAGTCTCAGACACTTAATAATTACCTAGTTGTGTGGCCTTGGGCAAGCCACTTAACCCCATTTGCCTTGCAAAAACCAAAAAAAAAAAAAAAAAAAGAATTTAATATGAAACAGGACTAATTAATAGTAGAGAGAAGGAAATATTTCATGAAGTACTGGTAAAACAAGTATAGACTGGCAAATTGCCTTCTGTGGGGGGTGGGTGGAGGGAAGCAAGATTAGGGGGGAAATTGTAAAACTCAAAATAAATAAAATCTTTGGGGAAAAAATCAAGTTTTACCAAATAAAATGGCAATGGGAATTCATTTGAAGCTAAAGGAAACAGATTAGCTGATAAAATGACTACAGAAGCTACTTTAGCTCCTCAGTCAAAATGTTTGTCAGGATTCTGCAGGTCCCTAAAATTGAAGTTGTGCTAACATTCTCTGAACAAGAAAAGAGGAATATAACAACATTAGCAGCTATAGAAACAGAAAAAAAAGGAAAGTGGGTATTACCAAAAGGGAAAGACATGTTAAATAAACAAATCATGAGAGAAATGCTATTTTACATTAAGAAAGCTTTGAGGAAGCAAATTCAAGGAGTATGAAAGTCAGGTCTTTGTTCATTTCAAAGTACATAAATTGATTATATAGAAATGCCAAACATAGGGAGATTGAAGTATGTGCTGGTAATCATTTAACAGAATAAGTCACAATTTACCCTATGGTAATAGCTATAATTTCAGGGGTTTATTAATTAACCCTATATTTTTAAGGTTTGGGTTTTTTTTTTACAGTTTTGGTTCACACTAGTCACAGATAGCAGAGAAGTAAGAGAGATAAATATTAACGAGGTATTATCATTCATATTGATCCCTTTACTGAGTGTGTAAACCTTCATATTTGAATGAGGCTCCAAATAGTTAAATAGTTAAACCTGTGTGTGAGATAAAAATCCACTTTAAAAAATATAGAGACTCCTCTGAGCAAAAAGGAAAGTTTATTTTGGCTTTTCGGGAGAAAAGGGCATACTCCAAGTCTCACAAAGGTAGTGAAGATCAAGGAGCTGCCCCGAGGTGACAATCAAGCAAGATTATATGGCCTAGCATGATACCCCCTCTCTTCCAACCTGATTGGTTAAGGTTTTCAGAATTAGTCTTTACGTAAAAAATCTACCCAGAAACAAAGAGAAGAATAAAAGGTTTTCATAAAATATTACCTCACCATTCAGATGGCGAGGGTATCAGAAGATTTCTAATGACCTTCTCTGTTAAATGAATTAATGTCTGAGTATGCAAGGTCTTCTAAGGAACTCTACTATCTCTTTAGTTTAATACTTATCAAACAAGAGAAGGCAGGCTACTGTTCTCACAGTCTATTATCAAATAGGTGGCTAACTAAGACTGCAAAGTCTCTTCTCAGGAAGTATTCCGCTATGTCCCTCCCTAACAGAATCAATACAAGGTCTTTCTGGAAATAGTTCACTGTTCACTCCCTAGCAGAATCGGGAGGGTATCTGACTGAGAATGCAAGGGCTCTCTCTCCCTTTTCTATGAATAGTCTAAGAGTAATAGTCTGTCTTTGTTTTAATGATTTTTAACCCTGAGAGGACTTCACTAGGAATGTTAACTCTTAAGAAGGAATATTCCACTCACCTGTACAGCAAAAGAGTCAAACACTTGTTCTGCAGCATTTCTAGATGCCCAATTAGATTAAAATGTAATTCATAACTATGATTGATTAATACTTCTCAGTAATAAAATAATCCAAGACAATTCAAAAGACTCATGATGGAAAATACTATATACATTCAGAGAAAGAAATATGTAGACTGAATACAGATCAAAGCATATTATTTTCATGCTATTTTCCTTGTTTTTTTTAATTTGTTCTGTTTCTTCTTTCATAATGTGACTAATGAGGAAATATATTTTACATGATCTTACATATATAACCTGCATCAGATTGTTTTCTGCCTTGGATTGGGAAGAGAGGAGGGAAATGAAAATAAAAATCTTATAAAAAATGAATGCTGAGGGGCGGCTAGGTGGTGCAGTGGATAGAACACCAGCCCTGGAGTCAGGAGTCCCTGAATTCAAATCCGACCTCAGACATTTAATAATTACCTAGCTGTGTGGCCTTGAGCAAGCCACTTAACCCCATTGCCTTGCAAAAAAAAAAAAGCTGAAAATTGTCCTTATATGTAACTTGAAAAAATAAAATTCCATTTTCAAAAAATAAAGTAAAATAAAAAAATCCTATTTAAAAATGTAATTGGTAAAATAAAATGTAATTAAAATGTAATTGTAATCAAATGAAAATGTGACATAAATAAAAACTGCAATAAGATATAGATAACATTCATTTTAAAACTGTCACTATGTAGCCTGCAGAGATCTTACAAAAGGATTTGTGATCCAGTTTCTATTCAAATTTGATACCACTGTTGTAAAGAGAGTAAAGTTGAGCAATAGAGATTTCCTAAGAAGTTGACTCCTGAATGGGGGAGGAAGGGATTTGTTTCTCTTGTGGTTATGATGTTTAGCTATAGAACTCCTTAGACACCCCATTCAATACTTGGAGAATCAGTTCAAGGTAGTTCAAGGCATAGCTAATGAAGCAGAAATGAAGCAGAGAGAGAGAGAGAGAGAGAGAGAGAGAGAGAGAGGTTGTAGGCACATCAGCTATAGACTTGAGAGAACTAGCCCTGAAAAATAACAGTTGAACTGCCCAAAGCATACACTTTGGGGAACTTTATGAGGACTGCATCAGGGGAAAAAGAACTTCTAGCCTGTGTAATGTCATAGTAGTGAATAGCTTTCATTACATGTGGATCATTCATTCAAAGGATGTCAACCTTGCACCATTGTAGTCGCCCCTTTTCTCAAAGTTTACGTAGGCCCAGAAAACAAAGAATAGATACAAAGGAAATGAAGTGTTCCAAGTGTTAGGTCTTCCTGAGGATGTTGGGCATGTTAGGGGAAGGTAGCCAGGTTTATGGGGTGGGAGTCAGGAGTTATAGCCACTATTCTTACTATGCCACTATATTAATATCTTTGCTCAGAGGAAGTTATATCTACTGTCATGACTAATAATGGAAAGCACATCAGGGTGGTGCTCACAAGTTATAATGTCAGGAATGGGTACCCCTAGTGTAACCTTGAACTCTGAGGTAGCAATTGCTTCCTGGGGACCCAAAACCATGATTTTGAGAGATTGTCAGGTAAGTAGACAAAAATGAGTGCCACAAAAATATAAACATAAGCAGAATACGTATACATGCATATTATATAATACATATATAATTAATACAAGATAATTTTGAAAAGGAGAGAGTTAATAGCTGGTGGGAACAGGAAAGGCTTCATATTTGAACTGAGAAATGAGGGACATAAGGTATTCTAAGGGGCTGGTTTGCATTCCAAACATAGAAGACAGATAATCTAAAAACACAGAGATTGTAGGTGGTGTGTCTTATGTGGCAAGAAGGCCAGTTTGGTTGAACCTAGAATTGGGAAAGGAAACTAATATATAACAAAGCTGGAAAGTCAGGTTGGGATAAAGTTGTGAAACATTTTAAATGTCAAAGAGTTTATATTTGATCTTGGCATTTGACTCATTTCTTCATCTGTAAAATGAGCTGGAGGATGAAATAGCAAATTATTTCAATATCTTTGCCAAGAAAACTCCAAATAGGGTAATGAAGAGTCAGACACAATTGAATACAACAGAAGCAAAGATAGTTTATGGAGCAAAGAGATCTGATGTGGTAGGATCTGAGTTTTTGAAATATTTCTTCAGAAGCTATAGAGAGTTTGGAAAGGGAGAGACCTGAGGGAGGGACACCAAATAAAACTGACTATTGGAAAATTTTAGGTGAAAGGCAAATTTAGGGTTGATGTTAGGAAAATTGCTAACAAAAAGTACAATTCATTGGTGTTCAGTCATTTCAATCCTATCTGACCCTTTGTGACCCCATTTTCGGATTTTCTTGGCAAAGATCCTGGAGTATTTTGCCTTCTCCATTTCATTTTATAGACTAGGAAACTGAAACAAACAGGATTAAGTGACTTGTCCTGGATCACACAACTAGTATGTTTCTGAGGTTAGATTTGAATTGGGTCTTCCTGACTCCAGATCCAGTAGAATGGAGATAAATTGAGCATACTACCACTTAGAAATCAAATTGGTGTAAGGGAGTATATTCCTTTGTTCTAGCTGTATCTTTGATGTAAATGTACTTTTTTCCACTTGACTTTTTTAGATTTTTGGAGGCAACTGGGGTTGTGACTTGACTAGGATCACACAGGCAGTAAGTATCAAATGTCTGAAATCACATTTGAACTCAGGTCCTCCTGACTCCAGGCCCAGCACTCTATCTACCACATCACCTATCTGCTCCTGATATAAATATATCCTGATGTTAACATAGTTAAATGGAACTGGGGAGGGTTCCAGATAATAGCAGAGAAAAGAAATACTGCAAGTCATCAGAATATTCTAAAATAATGAGGAGTTGTTATTAATCTAGCTCTGGAAAAAAGGACCAATGTATAGATATTATACATATCAATTTGTTATTTCAATAATTTAATTTGTATACCTGTTTTATTGTTTTTGGCTATATTAATTACATGTAACTATTAAGTCAGTGTGTCATATTATCATATATAATAATACATCATTGGTTTGTTAAATACAATTGTTATGTTATAATTATTTGCAAAAACAAAGAGGTTGAAAATATATTGACATGTGATAGATGCAAAAACATACAAAGATCTGACTGTTA
Organism: Macrotis lagotis; assembly: GCF_037893015.1. Lineage (NCBI taxonomy): Eukaryota > Metazoa > Chordata > Mammalia > Peramelemorphia > Peramelidae > Macrotis > Macrotis lagotis. Next base: position 164,528,794 of record NC_133659.1, read on the forward strand.
TGAGTAGTCTCTGAGAGTCAAAGTAAGAACATTATAAGGTCATTGAGAAAAAGTTGGAAAAATCTGGAGAATTATAATATTATTTTTAACAGAGATAGACCAGGGGAAACCACTCAGGACTTATTTCACACATTATTAGTTACACTCAATTATTCAAAAATCTGTCAGTAAAGGTATTTGGAAATAAATCTCCAGACTTCTCTTTTTAAAAGGAAGAGTTCATTTAAAAACTTTTAACACTTTATATGCAGAGAAGCTTTGCAAGAAGAAAAACTCAGAGGCATAATGTCATATCTCTTAAGTCAGTAGTGCTATTTAGATGCCTTCCATCAAAGGAATATTCTTTTTTCAAGTCTTATCTCTACCTTGATAATATCTTTCCCCTATGCCCTCTTCTCTTCATTCACATAGCCATCATATTAGTGCAGATTTAGCAACTATTTCAATAGCCTTCTGATAGGTGTGGCCACAGGATAGACTCCAGTTCTCCTAGTTTCCAATGGCCTTTCAAAAGCCTTCCACCAAAAAGCCATGAGACTAAAAAAAGAAAAAAGAAGAAGAGGAATAACTCCTAGAATCCATATTAGTCAGGACCCTGTTGCTTACAGGGATACACCAATGGGGAACTGAGTTACTGTGTTACCATTGTTCACCTGATGATTATGAGCCAAAGATGGCACAGGAATAAAGATGAAGTGCTATCCAGATAAGAATGAGAGATAAGCTGGTTAGGCAATGAGAACTTTTCCATTTTGGGTAAATTTGAAAATATTTATACTTGACTGCTTATGGACCTGCTAAGAATTCAACAATGAAATTAGTCAATAAATAGAGAGGAGTAGGAGTTTGGGGCAGTTGCATACAAGTGCCTTGTTTTGGCATACATTGCTTATAATTATCCTTGATTGGCATTAGACAGTTGTCTTATACATGCAATAGGTTCCTAATCTATATGGGGATCTGGAATGTATATTCTATTGTGGATTTATCAAGAAAGAAAGATCTATGAGTAACTTCATTATTATGTAGAACTTGGTCCTTGACAGAATGCCAGAGCTACAGAAATACATCTGATGTCTCCAGAAAAAAAGAAAAAAGAAATGGATCTGAATTTTATGCTATTGTTTACTTTCTTCCTTGTGTGCTTCTTATTTGTACAAGTTATTTAATCAAAGGAGATTGCCTCCTTTTGATTTCTGTAACTTGCCCTTTGATACTGTAAATGTGTCTTCCATCCTTATGTCCCCCATATAGTTTATGTTGCCTGCCCATTTCCAAGCAACCCTAGGTCTCAAAGTTATGCTATTTCTGTTAAACCCAAATGTATATGTACAACTTTTATTAGACTGTTTGCCACTTAGGGGAGAGGGGTGGGATGAGAGGGTGGTAGAAAATTGTGTAACTTATAAATATGTAACTTTATAAATATACAAAAATGAATATTGAAAAATTTTCATATCATGTAATTGGAAAATAAAATAAAATATTAACCAAAAAAGCAAGTTATGCTATTTCTCTCTCCAATATACCTCTCATTTTTTTCTACGTCTTTCCATTAATTGATCTACAGCTGACATAGTTTCATTAACTTGATAAAAATGGGAGGAAACTGTTAAAGTTTAATAAGTTTTCAAATGTACACACCTGGTAAAAAAAAATCTGGTTTTCTTAATAATGTAAAAAATAAAATATTATCTCTCTGCATGTTAAATACAAACTCAGGAAGACAAATGATTAGAAAGTCAGAAAATGTGTTAAACTTCAATCCAGGAAAAGAAATAACTATAGAGTCTCCTTTAGACAAGATATCATGTATAAGAACTGAGCATTTGTACAATCTAATAAAATGGTCCACAAGGAGGTTAAATGTTTTCCTTATTCTTATTTAGGTATAAATATCCTGGTCTCCCTCAGGTTGGTCATCTTGGATAGATGGCCTCCATCTATAGGTTTTGTGGTAAATCCTAGAGATTAAATTTATTTTCTAACATATTTTCTGTCATTTTATTTTAACCTTAAATTATTGTTTTACAAAATACAAATAAGTAAATATAAAATAAATTAAGGAGGAAGATAAACAAAGCATGCATTTACTATATACTGTTTTGAGTACTGGGTATATAAACACAAGCAATAAAGACAGTCCCTGACCTCAGGAGTTTTACATTCTAATATGGAAGAGACAACACTTAAAGTAGAGCTCAAACATAAAAAAGATCTCAAAGGATAGAGAATAGCAGTATGGTTTGGAAATGATACCCAGGAAGTAATATGGAGATCTATTTATGGGCAGGATAAAGTGAAAGTGGGGCAGCTAGGTGGTGCAGCGGATAGAGCACTGGCCCTGGAGTCAGGAGGACCTGAGTTGAAATCTGGCCTCAGACACTTAATAATTACCTAGCTATGTGACTTTGGGAGAGTCACTTAACTCCATCATCTTACCAAAAAAAAACCCAACAAACTGGAAAATTATCTTGTGATTGGAAAAAATAAAATACCAAAAAAAATTTTTATAGGATTAAGCTAAAAAAAATTTCATTCCTGCTCTAAATCTCATGATCCTAAGAGAGACAAGCCCAGAGAGAGAGAGAGAGAACTAATAAAATCTTGGAATAAATTGAATATTGTTTTTCTTTTTCTTTTTTTTCCATTTTTTTTGTTTTTTGGCAAAATGCCTAACATGGAAATGTTTTGCATGACTTCACATGTATATTGGGTATCATATTGATTGTTTTCTTACAAGGTGAGGTGAAGGGCTGGAAAGAGAGAAAATTTGGAATTCAAAAAATTTTTAAATGAATGTTTAAAATAAAAATTTTAAAGTATATAAATATGTATATATGTATATATACATATGCATATATTTGTATTCCATCCAAGTTGAGGAAGACCCTGAAATCTATACAAAAACTCCAAGTTAAGAAACCCCTGCTCTAAGGAGTAATTCAACATAGGAGGAGCTCTGTTAGTTGAGAAAATATTCATCCCTGGCAGTCTTTTCTATGGAAGAAAAACCGAGTTTGTGTGAAAGAATCACTTTTCACCTCTCCAATGGGGGAGGGGATTTTCTCCTTTCTTTCTCCTACCTCCATTGGTAATCCAGTCTTGTCAAGATCTTCTATCTTTTCTCCATTTTATTATTTATCCTAGGCCCCCTGGGGGTGATGGGGGAGGGCAGAGAAAACGAGAAAGGTTGTGGATGGAACATCATTGAAGAACATCACTCCTTCCTCTCCCCAGGAGCCTGGGCTTTGTCACCATTTTCCTGCTGCCCAGGGAGCTCCAGAAAGCTTGCCTTTACTTTGGGAAGGAGGCCTTGCTAGAGGACAAAGAAGTGACTCAGCTGAACTTAGATGCATTAGGTCCGATGCGTGCCTGCTCTGCCAATTCACCCTTGAAATTTCCTTGCCCTGTTGAGGCCCAGGCATGCATGGCTGCTGCCTGGAGAAGACTGGAGGGTGAGGAGGAATCCTGATTGTCCGTCTCTTAGATTCAGGACTGGAGTTCTTCAGTCATCCCTAGCCGGAGACAGACTCCACACTGCCATTTAAGGATTGGGGCAGGCTAGAAAAACATGGGGTCAATCAGGCCAGAATTGCTCAACCCACCGGAAGCTACTAGGACTTGCATCCCAATCTGCAGAGCAGGAGCTGAGGCAGGAGAGCTGCATTGAATCCGAAGCCAGAGCAGCCCATTGGGAACCATGTGAGAGATGAGCCTGTACCAAGGAGAGAGTAGGAGCAGTTGGGTAAAATGTCCACCAGTGGAGTCACAAAAAGACTATAAATTGCACAACTGTAGACATTTTGCCCTGGTGACGGGAGTTTCCTCATCAGGGATCTCTCTTACCAATGAAATTAAAGGTCTAGATCAAATCGGGGTAAACTAGGGATTTCTTTTTGTGGGTTCTTGTAAACCACTATGTGTGATTAAATAATCCTATTTACACTCAGAGTAGATTTTTTTTTCCCCTTATGTTCCAAGGCAAAATGGAACTACAGGACTGGTGGCAGGAATTAGAGCACCACCTCGAGGATATAATTATAAATGACACCCCCCTTGCTAATTAATGATCTTTCTGTAGGCTTATCTAAAAAGCTATTTACTCAAGGGCAGTGCCCACAATGTAATCTAGAATATCCAAGTCAGGAAAACCTGAGTTCAAATTAGACCTCAATTACATACTAGTTGTATAATTCTGAGCAAATCCCTTTGTCTCAGTTGGCTGCTGTTCAGCAGTTTTTCAGTTGTATAAGAATCTGTGTGACCCTATTTGGGGTTTTCTTGACAAAGACACCAGTGGTTTGCTATTTCCTTTTCCAACTGATTATATAGATGAGGAACTGAGGCAAACAGTGTTCAAATGACTTGCCCAAGGTCACACAGCTAATAAGTGTCAAGTGCCTGAGGCTAGATTTGAAACTCAGATCCTTGTGTACCAGATAGAACACCAGACCTGGAGTCAGAAGGATGTTAATTCAAATCAAACATCCCACACTTACTAACTGTGTGACCCTAGACAAATCACTTATCCCACTTAGAAAAACATAACATAATTTGAAAAGGGAGAGAACTCTAAAAGTCAGGGTGTTAGAGGTCTTCACAAAGCTGGTAGAGCCTAAACTGAACTTTGTAGGAAAATAAAGACTGTCAAAAGGCAGAGATAAGAAAAGAGAACAAGCCAGGTGTAATTGGAGACTGGCAAATGCATATAGTGTGCCATTGATGCCATTTCCCCATTTGGAAGAAGCTGGGAAACTGGCTTCTGAGAGTCATGATGATATGGTAGTATCTTAGAAAGACCTTGGAGCATGTGTCTGCTAACCATATTGTGAGGAAGGATCTTTCAGATAATGGCCAGTCAGTTAATTAACATCAACTCTGTGCCAGGGCATTGCTCTAGAAATATAAAGAGAAGCAAAAGATAGTTCCTATAATAAAGAAGTTCCTTAGCTAAGAGTATTAATCCAAAAGGCCTAACTTAGCATTTGTTGAAAATGTCAGCTACTGGAGAAATAAAGAAAAGAAAAAACAAAAACTCAATCCCTGCTCTTAAGGAGTTCCCATTCTACATGAGATGGCATGCAACATACAAAGTGTGTACAGAAGGTAATCTCTAAAGGTGGGGTTTGGGCTGAATCTTGAAGGAGGACAAGGAATTGCAGAGGAAGAAGTGAGAATGGAGTTCATTCAGGTGTGGGAGATAGTCAATGAAAAAAGGAAAGAGGAGGTAGATGGATGTCTTGTGGGAGGAAAAACTTGTAACTGGATTGAAGTTTGTAGCAGAGAGCAGAGTGTAAGAAAAAGAAAAGGGGAAGAAGGGGTCAGGGTACGAAGCTCTTTAAATTCCTGTTGACTCTGACTGACTTCTATCAAAAGGGGAAGCTTGACAGTCTAGAAGGAGCCAGCTTTAGAACCAAGAAGCTTGGGGTTCAAGTCCCATCTCTAAAAAACAGCACAATCTAGTGTAAGGATGTTGAAACTCCAATAGAAAGGAGGATCCCTGGCAATTTCACATTAATTTAGAAAAACACATGTTATGCTAATATGAAAATATGTTAAACATGATTGTACATGTACATCCCTTATCAGATTGTTTACTGACATAGGGAGAGGAGAGAGAAGGGAGTACAGTAGAAAAATGGGGAAATCAAAAGCTTGTAAAAAAAATGAATGTTGAAAATAAAAGCTTTGTTAAAAGAAAAATACATGTTAACATTATCATGCTCCATTGCTAAACATTACCTAATTACATTTCAATCTAATTTGAGATACACCCTAATCGGAAATGTGGCTGTGCTTGATGCCTCTGATCTAAATAATTCTCTAAGATTGTAAGTTGTCGATGTTGCAATTGGAATTTAACAAGATAATAAACTGAAGTAAATCTCCACATAAGATGACATGTATATTAACAGGGACTGCCTGTCAATAAATAGGTCAATTGGATTGCCTCCATTAAAGCTCCCAAACAAAAGAACAGTTCCCTTTTTTAAGATTTGAGAATATAAAACTAGAACATAACAGAGTGGATGACATCATGGGGTTGAGGGCAACATTATGAAACTGAGGCATAGGGACCCATCATGATTATTAGGAAGTTTTGTAATTGAGGATAGAAACAACACCTCCTTTTTCTCTCATGGTACTAAGGAGTGCTCATAGTTTGAGTACAGGTGTGAGATAACAGCATAGATTTTTGCACGACAAACCAAACATCCTAAGAGGACAGCTTAGTGGTGTAAAGATTTCAGGCCCAGTTCCCTTGTTTTCAAACACATTCTTCAAAGTCAGTTAAATTCCTTGAGGCAGGAGAGCTGGATTTCTAAAACTAACCCATTACAGGCCAACTGAATTCTGAGGTAAATTCAGACTCAAGCAATAACTAGAAAAAGCAGTTACATCAATTGGGAAAGATCTGAACAAATTGTGGTATATATATGTTATGGAACACTATTGTTCTGTTAGAAACCAAGAGGGATGGGATTTCAGAGAAGCCTGGAAAGATTTGCATGAACTGATGTTGGGCAAGATGAGCAGAACCAGAACATTGTACACCTTAACAGTAATTGGTGGTGATGATCAACCTTAATGGACTTGCTCATTCCATCAATGCAATAATTAGGGACAATTTTAGAGTACCTGCAACAGAGAATACCATCTGTATCCAGAGAAAGAACTGTATAGTTTAAACAAAGACCAAAGTCTATTACCTTCAATTCAAAAAAAAAGTCTTATGTACTACATAATTTTACTATCTCGAATATTTTATTTTCTCCTCAAGGATATGATTTCTCTCTCAACACATCCAATTTCAATCAATGTATAGCATGGAAACAATGTGAAGATTATCAGACTGCCTTCTGTGTGGGGGGTGCAGGAAGGAAGGGAGGGCAGAGGGAAAATTGTGAAATTCAAAACCTTACAAAAATGATAGGTAGAAGTTACTATTGTATATAGTTGGAAAACAAAATATTTTTATTTTTATTTTTTTATTTGATTTGATTTTTTTTAGGTTTTTGCAAGGCAAATGGGGTTAAATGGCTTGCCCAAAGCCACACAGCTAGGTAATTATTAAGTGTCTGAGGCCGGATTTGAACCCAGGGACTCCTGACTCCAGGGCTGGTGCTCTATCTACTGCATCACCTTAGCCGCCCCTAAAATTACCCCTGGTCCCATTCTAAAACCTAGACTCTGATACTAGCACTCCATATGGGCCTCTGACCAGAGGTGACACTTAACTGCTAAGTCTCCATATTTATCTTCTTGACCCATCTGTAACATCTGAGACTGATTCCATGATATCACTCTCACTTAGTTCTACAACTACCTTTCTGACTGCTATTTCTCATTTTCCTCAGTTGAATTATCTCCTTTATCATTTGATGCCAAGGTTCTGTCCTGGATGCTTTCTTCTTTTCTCTCCGTGATTTCTTCTTCATTGTTTGTTTTGATTTTGTTTTTGGACAGACAATCGGGATTAAATGACTAGCTCGGGGTCTATCAGTTGCCTTGGATTAAATATAAATGATTGCAAGATCTATGATAAATCCAGTCCAAGTCTTTCATCTACAATCCAGACCTATATTATCAGCTGCCTCTGGATATTTCAAAATAGTTACTTTAAAGATATCTCAAATTCAACATTTCCAAAACAGAACTTGGTTTCCACCCCCCTCCCCCTAAACCCACCTCTACTCTGAAATTCCCTAATTTTAGTGAGGGTACCAACATTCTTCTAGTTACCCAGGTTCCCAACTTTAATATCACCCCTGACTTCTCATTTTAATTCATTTCACATATCTCAATCATATACTAAATCTTGTTATTTTTACCTCTGTAACATGTATACCATAAGTTCCCTTCTCTTCATTCTTCAGGTTGTATAACTGGTACAATGAATTGATCAGTGCTCCAGGGAGTCCAAAAAACAAACAAACCAAAAAAACCAGTTCTATTTTGCTAAATATATCCATTTAAATCCATTCAGGAAAAACTGTTCCCATAGTGGTTTAAAAAAAAAGACTGTTCAGGAAGATAAAAAAAAAGATTAGAAATAAAAAGCCCAAAGACCTACGAGCTTCCTTTTATATTTTTCTTATTCAAAGGACCCACAATTGGATCCTAAATCAATCAATCCATCTGGAGCAAAGTTAATCCAAAGTTGCCCCAACAAAATTTCCTTGCTCAGCCAACAGACTGTGATTAGATAAGAGAATTTCAGAGATCATTAACATAGAGGCAGAATATTGATGGGTAATATAAAATCAAGGGAATGATCATGACCTCTGACTGAGAAACAGGTTGAGGAACTTGGAATCAGGGTATTTGAGACTCTATCAAAATGTATATTGGAGGTCCCTAGTATGAAGACAGGAGTTGAGCAGGAGAAAAGGCCTGACATAAATGTTGAAGGAGAAATAGTTGATCAGTTTTTTAATATTAAGAAAGTGTGGGGGCGGCTAGGTGGAGTAATTGATAAAGCACTGACCTTGGAGTCAGGAGTACCTGGGTTCAAATCAGGTCTCAGACACCTAATAATTACCTAGCTGTGTGGCCTTGGGCAAGCCATTTAACCCCATTGCCTTGCAAAAAAAACCTAAAATAAATAAATTAAAAAAATAAAGTTTACAAGATTTACAAAAACCTGTGATGTATATATCATAAATATAATTAATCCCATTTTACATGGCATATGTAGAAAGGTAGAAGAAATGACTTCTTATGATGAGAGGAATCAGGGGAGACTCTCCCTTCCTGGTTGACTAGGAGTTTGATCTGCTAGGAAAGAAGCCCTTTTCAATAATACCATAGGTCTAAAGAGCATGGCCACGGAAGGAAAGAGGTCTTTCAGGGAAGAGAAGTCACAAAGTGATGGTATGGTAGAGATGAGGAATGTGAGCTGAAGGAATGACATTAGATGGAGAGGCAACCTTAGCCAGGATGGAAGTTCCAATGATCTGTCATTTCCATAAGAGTGGTTTGGAGCTTCAAGAACAAAACCTGAGAGATTGCAACTTGGTCAGATTGAAGGGGTGAGCAGTCAGGGAAAGAGATGTCAACACTATTTTTCAGTGAGGTGAATTAGAAGTTCAACATCAGTGTTGCAAATTTTGTTTTGTTTTAAGAGGAAAACTGGGTCTCCATTTTTAGGGAAGGAGAGTAAATGTAGCATTCACCTGAAGGAGGGCTTTAACTATTTCTTTGCTAAAGGTGGGAGGGAGGATTCTTTATTCTTTAAATAGATTTTAATTAAGCCTATTCAATATTCCATACTCCTCTAGATTGATACTTCCAAGGACAACTGAAAACACCTAAGGGAGAGCTAGGGATTAGTCAAAATTAGATACTCCTAAGGGGTGGGCTCAGTGTGGTGATGTAAACCAAAGATTATCACCAGAATTCCTCAATACTGAACCTGATCTACATCATAGAATCACAGAATGGTAGAGCAATTCATATTTGGTTGTTTTTTTTTTAACTAAGAAAGATTTATTTCCCTATCAAGAAAATAGGTAGTTATGATCATAGCTTACAAGTAGAGCAGAAACAGTCAAATGTTGCTCAAGAACATCAGAATGAGGGCAGATTTTTCTTTTCAACACACATGGTATCATGGCATCCCAGGTCATATGGCCCATCATAGAAACCCATTATCTGATCTGAATCAATACTCATCCACCTTGTGAGCAATGTTCTCTCTTCCTTAATATGTGTACCTACACTGAATGATTCAAAGACAAGGGGGCATGAAAAAGTCCTTTCTGTAGAGACATTTCTGGGTAAGGAAGGAGGATGACAAGAAGAATCTATGGAACACATTTTGTTTGTTAAAGGAAAGACCCTTAAAGGAACTGATACTCCTCAGGACTTCCTACCAAAATGACTGCAGTGGTTTCAGATCAAAGCTGATCTCTCCTCATCACTTCATCCTCTACTCCTGTCCACCCCATACCACAGAGACAGTGAGTTAACCTCAGAGAGCTTCACTTTCCTTTAGCACAGATGCAACCCATATATATGAAAAAAAAATCCTTACCAAAATACACCCAATAAGTGGTAATTCAACCTCAACTTGAAGACCCCCAAGGAGAGGGAAGCTGGAGACATCTTATACAAACACCAAGAGCCTTTGGATTCATTTTTGGTGTGAGTACTTATACCTCAGAAATCATCAAAGAATTACAAATCAGGGCTTAACTTTTTGTTCTGTTGATATGGGAAAATGTTAATAATGCAAATTAAACTTTAAAATCTATCTCCTGGGGGCAACTAGGTGGTGCAGTGGATAGAGCACTGACCTTGGAGTCAGGAGTACCTGAGTTCAAATCCAACCTCAGACACTTAATAATTATCTAGCTGTGTGACCTTGGGCAAGTCACTTAACTCCCCACTGCTTTACAAAAAAAACTGAAAAAAAAAGATGTCCCAAAAAATCTATCTCCTGTATTTTTTTGTGATTAGGAATGTAATCTAAGGTCATTTGACACTCACTTCAACAATTCAAAAAACATTTTTTTAGATTGGGTTTCCCTATAGAGTTCTTCCTGGTTGGGAATACAGCATCCATTCTTGGATCTGATTCCAATATCTATCATCATAGAAGCTTTAACCAGCTTTACTTGTCTGACCTGAGTCAGTTCCTCCTGAAGAAGCCTGATAACCCAGGGTATCACCATATTGGTGAAGAACACCTGACTGACTTTATTTCTCCTCAGAAACTCCCAAACTTGAGCATTATTCAACCTCAGCATCCCCCAGAAGCAGGGGTTACAGGAATTACATGTATCAACAAGCCCAAATCAACAATTTAGTTCGACCAAGTTATATCTCCCATAGACAAAAAAAATTCTACTCACATATATCCACACTCCTTAGTGTTGAAAGAGATCTCAGACATCATATACTCAGATTTCTATCTGATACAGGAATTTATGCTATCACATATTTAACAAGGGGTTAGTTATCCAGGTTCTACTTAAACATTCTTTTGGATGGGGAGTTCTCTATCCCCACAAGGCAGTCCTTCCATTTTCTACCACTTCTAATTAGAATATTCTTTTTTCATACACAGCTGAAATCTGCCTTTTTGTAATTCTAGACCTTTCTATTATGTCAATGTCTCTTCAGATGTTCAACTGAAGCCTTTGTCATTTGATCTAATTTCAGGTCCAAGATTGTGTTTGGTGCATATACTAGCTAGGCCAAGGTGGTATGAGAAAATCTATAATTCCCAAGTACTCATTATAGATTTTCTGAGATTGATCAGGACCTAGCCTAAATGTCATACTCTTCCCTCCTTTTTCTCTAAACACGACTTAAAACTGATAGAGACCTTAGGAATCATCTGGTCCATTTCTTTCATGTTATAGAAGAGGAAACTGAGACTTGGAGAAATTAAATGGCTTGGTCAAGAACCAATTAGTTTTCAGTAGCAGATTTGAATAATAGTTAGCACTATATGGTGCTTTAAAAAGTCATTTAATCCTCACAACATACCTGCAAAGGAGATGCTATTATTATCCTCATTTCACAGATGAGGAAACTAAGACTGAGAGAGGCTAAAACTTGCCCAATATGAGACAGAATTTGAACTTGGCTCTCCTTAACTTCATGGCCAAGGCTTTATCTACTGTAACTGCTTGTAAACCACCCAGGTCCCCTGAATACAAATCCAAAACTCTTTCCATGAGTCTCCTTCAGAGGTCATAGATCATAGAAGGTCAGAAATGAAAGGGCAGCTAGAGATCATTTAAATCCAATTCCCCACCTGCCCCTTCTTACAGATGAGTAAACTGAGGTCCACCTAGCTATTACATAGCCAGATTCCTAGCTCTGTAAGGCACTCTCTCATCTCACCTAGTATATGTCTAGCAGTTTTCAAAGGAAGTCATCTTCTCTGAGTCATTATAACAATTGGAAACCCTTAAAGTCTGCCTATACTCTCTGACTTCAACTTGTTCTATTGTCTATAGATGGAACCTCTCTCCTTGACCCAGATAGTTCACCCATCAAAAATGTTCTTTCTGCTACTTGACCTCTACTTCTTTTACTATAATATTTGCTACTCTCCAATCATCTCCTTCACAATTTCCTCTACCACTGCCTCTCCTCAACCACTAGAGTCCAAATCCTAGAGGAATTTGCACTCTGAATTTAACTTCCAGATAAGCAACAGCCTCTCCTTTACTGCCATCTTCTTCTTAACCTCCTCACCACTGAAACCATAATCCCGTGCCTTTCTCATTCAGTTCTAGAGCCATGAACCACAAACTAGTCAGCTCAGTCACTGTTCCTGGAAGTGTCCATATAAATCTTTTGGACCAGTGTCCCATCCCAACTACCATATCCCCTCTGTGTGTAGTAGTCTCTCCCATTAGAAAGTAAGCTTCTTGAGGGCAAGGATTTTCTTTGCTTTTGAATTTGTAGCTCCAGGGTTTGACACATAGTATTGCTTAATAAGTATTTTTTCTTGTTCAATTGTTCATTCATTCATTCTGCTCATTATGTTTTTACTGAGACAGAGTCCAAGAGTATAGGGGTATAAGTCTGATCCTCAGAATCCAGGATGCTCTCTCAACTAGTTCCTTTTCCCCAGGGCTACATTCCCCCTCCCTCCCCTGCTCCGAAACACCTCCTCACTTTCCTCTGGTGCTTTCACTCTCTGTTGGAATTCCAACCAAATATCAGAGATCTAACTTAAAGTCACACAGAGGAATTGGTTGAAGAGTTGAGAATTAAATCTAGATTTTTGACACCCAGAGTCCAGTGTTCAGTATGAAGGAAGCTGGGGGTGGGATTGTGGTGGGAGTAGAAATCTTGAAACTGGGCAGATTAGAACCTTTACAAGTTTTCCTTACTGAATCTCAAACAGTAATCCTTTTATAGCTCCCTTATCAATTCATTAGAGACAATGAGTTGACTCAGTACATAGAGCACTGGGACTGGAGTCAGGAAGATCTGAGTTCAAATTTGGCTTCAATAGCTATATGACCCTGAGCAAGTCATTTAACTTCTGTTTACCACAATCCATTGGAGAAGGAAATGTCAAACCACTCCAGCACCTTTGCCAAGAAAACCCCATATGTGATTCATAATTCAATAACAAGTCATTCACAATGTCATTCACCACATCAGCTTTTCCAAATCTTTTCTTTACTCCTCAAACCTCTCACACCCTCCTCAGCTTAGCTGAGAACCTAGTCTCATATTTCACTGACAAAAATGAGGCCTTTTCTCTTTCTCATCTCAAATGCCTATCTTTCTCTTTCATCTCCATTTCATGTGTATTATTGAATCTTCTTCTTGTCAAGGCAAACCCCTCTGCATATAAAATTGATCCCACTCCATCTCATCTTCTCCAGCAGATTTCATCTTCTGTCAATTCCACTCTTTCACTAATTTTCAGTTGCTTACTATCTACTGGCTGCTTCCCTACTGCCTAAAATTATACCCATGTTTTCTGCATAGTCAAAAAAAAAATCCTCACTTGATCCATTCATCCTCACTAACTATCCTCTTATATTTCCATGTCAGTCCCCTATTTAACTCTCATAGTTCCATATCACCTCCAGGATCAAATTTATTGTTCAATCATTTCAGTCATGTCTGACTTCATGATTCACCCCTTTGGGGTTTTCTTGGTAGAGGTATTAGAATGGTTAGCAATTTTCTTCTCCATCTTATTTTATAGATGAGCAAACTGAAGCAAACAAAGTTAAGCAACTTGCCCAAGATCACACAATTAGTAAGTTTCTGTGATTGGATTTGAATTCAGGTCTTCCTGACTTCAGGCTCAGTGCTCTATCCACTTTGTCACCTAGTTATTTGACATTTAAAGACTCCCCCCCACACCTGAACTGTTTCAGTCTTCTTACTTTTTAAAAATTCTCCCTCAACATATTCTGCAATTCAGTGACATTGATCTCCTTGCTTTGTCTCCCACAAGACATTCCATTGACCTGGAATTTTCACTGTCACCCATGCAGAACTCTTTCTCCCCTCATCTTGACCTTCTAACTTCTCTGACTTCCTTCAAGTCTCATCTATCTTCTGCAAGAAGCCTTCCCCAAACCTCCTTAACCTTAATACCTTCCCTTAGAGACAACCTCAAATTCATCCTGTATGCAACTCGTCTGAATATCGTTGCCTATGAGTTCCTCAGGAGCAATCTTTACCTTTCTTTGTACCCCCAGCACTAAGCACAGTGTTTTAGCTAATAGCATTTAATAAATGCTTATTGACTAACTGAATGTCTGAATAGCAGACATGAATGTGTGTGTGTATTATGCCATTGGATCATCATCACAACAACTTTGTGAGATGAATTCTACAGTATTATACCTGTTATAACAGCTGAGGAAATTGAGGCTCAGATAAGTGAAATGACTTGCCCATTGCCACATAGCTTGTAAGTGTCAGAGGCAGAGTTCAACACTAGTTCTCTGTTAGGTCAAGTCCAGTATTATTTCCATTATGCTAAACCACTCAACAGACAATCGTGGGGACCCAGTCAAAGAAAGGCTAGAGGTAGGGGAAGGGGGGGACTTACCAACAGGAGGATGGGGGAGGGTCATTTGGGTGTGACCCTTTTCTTCTTTCTGGCTCCCTCAGATAAGAAGGGCAGTCACCCTTCCCTGTGCTTCTTCCAGGCTCCAGGCAGTTTGAAGGACCCACTATTTGGAGCCATGTGGTCAGAGGAAGAATTTGCCTCTGGAATACATGGGTTATGGACCTCTAAGCACAAACGGGACCTGATGGCCTCCTTCCTCTTAGGGGCTCCAGGAGGTAAGGATGGGGGACAAAGCCCCATTGGACATCGTTCAAGTGAATTGAATTGGACGAAGGAGGAAACTAGTGAGGAGAAGGAAATGAGACAAGTACAGTCTATCACAATGCAGACTTGAAAAGAGTCTGTGTTTGCTTGCATCACAATTTTCATCTATAAAGCACTAGGCTTTCAGAAAGTCCCTTATACATATTGCTTCAGTGGATATTCAGGTGAACCCTATAAAGTAGGATGGCACTATTATTATCATTCTGTTTACAGTTGAGAGAACTGAGGTTAAAAGAAGCAACTTTGTGCTGCTTTAAGAAGAACATTGTATTTTGAATAAACAGACCTGGATTTGAATCTACTTATTTCTCTTTATGGACCTTATTTCTTTATCTATAAATTAAAGGAGTTGGTCTAGATGAAATCTAAACTTTCTTTCAGTTCTTATGTTCTATGATCTTGTCAGTATTTAAAATGATTTGCTAGAACTTGGACCCAGACTTTCTGGTGCACAATGCTCTGCAGTTTATTTAATTCATTCCTTAATTGCCCAGAAGTAGATTATTACCATCCTAAAGACTTCCCTTTAAATGTCCTCCCTTCCTCCCAAGGCCTGCAGATAAAGCTATAGGGAACTGCAAGCATGGGAAGCTCCCGTGGCTACTGGACTCTGCCCTCTATCATGAAAGACTTGGTGAATTATGGGACAGAGAGGACAAAGAGTCTGGTGACACTTTAACCAGGGACTCAGACTGTTCCTGGATCAGAGCAATACTGAGGAACTGGCAGTAGATACACAGAGGCGGAAGATGTCTAACATTGAGGGTAGGCTCCAACTGAGGAGTGGGGGCTTAGAAGAAGAGAAGGGGAGGGTCCTGAGAACTGATTCCTAGGATGGGAAACCTTAGGGATTGAGGGAAGTGGGAGAAAGAAGAAAGATAATTAGGGAAGTCTGATAGACTGTGAAGCAAGTGGGTTGTGGGGGGCTGGAGAATAGGAGGATAGGGATTTTTATACAGGCTGACTTCCTTCAGGGATTTAGCTTCTTGAGTATAGGAATGTTGGAGCTGAAAATGGAATAAAGGCTAAGATTGGTAGAGGAGAGGGACTGAGAATTTGAGCAGTGAGAAATCTGGGAATGAAAAGAAAGGAAGTTAGAGAGAGGGTTGAGCCCTCTGCTTTCTATCAGTGTCCATTCTAACAATCCTACCCTTCTCCCCTGCCAGGCCCAGCCGGATACCTTCGTAGGGCTAGTGTGGCCCATTTGACCCAGGAGCTAGGTGCTGCCTTCTTCCAGAAGCAACAGCTCCCAGCAGCCATGGCAGATACCTTTCTGGAGCATCTTTGCCTACTGGACATTGACTCAGAACCAGTGGCTGCCCGAAGCACCAGCATCATTGCCACTATAGGTAACTAATAATGGCAGTCAATGGATAAACATTTATTAAGTGCCTATCTTGAGCCAGGCATTGTACTAAATACCTAAAACAAGAGCAAAAGTTCATTTTCTGCTGTCAAGAGCTCTCAATCTAATCAATACTGACCCTTTACAATGACAGGGAGACTGAGAATGAAAACATCTTTGTGAGCTGGGGTGGTGGGGAGGAGCAACTATTTTCAGTTGTCTGAGAAACTGAGAAATATATAGCCTTTGGCCAAAGTCTCACAATAATTTCATAACAGAGACAGACCTAGAACCCATCTCTCTGAAACCCAATGGACTCCCATTTCAATTCCATAAAATACCATATTGTAATGGCCTCATTTTTCTTGTTCCCAATCCAAATTTCACATCATCAAAACCATGGCTCCCATTTGTACTATCCATATCATTACCAACATCCCCCCCTCATCCTCCAAATTGGTAGCACTTTACCTGGATCCCCTCCCCAACTCTGATAACATCTAATCCTGCTCCACAATTTCCAACATTATTTTCTGGCCCCAGGGATAATAGCATCTCATATCCTCATATCCCCTTTACAGAGTTTTCTTTGATTTTATGGGGGGGGGGAGTGAAGTGATAAAATGTGAGATTTCTGTGAGACTAGAGTGAAACATTTCTGTTATGAAGAGGTATCTCTTAATGGGGGAAGGAAACATCTCTTTGCAATAGAGATGTCCCTGATCTAGAAAGTCAAGGGTCTTTGAGTAAATAAAAGAGGAGTTATATTTGCATAATAGAAGAGGCAATCTTTGAGGAGGAGAATCAGAGTCAGGGCCTACTAAAATATCTAATAAAATCTAATAAGTGACTACTATGTATCAGACACTGTGCCAAGTTCTGAGAATATAAAAAAAAATGTAAAAACCATTCCCTGCTCTCAAAGAGCTTACATTCTAAAGGAGGAGACATTATACAAACCACTAAATACATACAAAATATGTAGGGAGTAAATTGGGATTAACCTCAGATGGAGGGCACTAACATTATGAGGGAGCTGGTAAAGGTTTATTGCAGAAAATGACATTTTATCTGAGACTTAAAGGAAATGAGGGAAGTCAGGAGATAGAGATGAGGAAGGAGAACATTCTAGGCTCGGAGGACAGTCAATGAAAATGCAGTCTTGCCTGAAGAACATTTAGATAAGCCAGTGTAACTGCATTGTATAATACATGGAAGAAGATTGGGATGGTAGAAAGGGACCAAAACTTTAAAGACCAGAGGATTTTATATTCACTCTTAGTGGTAATAAGAAGGCAACAGAGATTAATGAATTGGGGTGGCACTGGCAATGACAGGTCAGGGATGAACTTAAGGAAGATCAAATTTGGGGGATAAGGCAATCAGGATTAAGTGACTTTCTTAGGGTCACACAGATAATAAGTGTGTGAGGTTGAATTTGAACTCAGGTTTTCCTGACTTCAGAGCTGGTGCTCCATCCACAGTGCCACCTAGCTGCCATCTGCTGAAGATAAATTTGACAGTTGAGTAGAGTATGGTTTGGAATGGCAAAAAGACTTGAGGTAGGTAAACTAACCATACTCAGTATACAAGCACTTATTAATCACAATGTGCTAAGCACAGTGCTAAATGCAGTTGATACATTGAAAGACAAACACAAAACGAGCAAAAAAACTCAACAACAACAAACAAAAAACCCAGTCCCTACTCTCAAAGAGCTCTAATAGGGATGACAAAATACAAACAACTATACACACACACAAGATATATGCTAAATAACTAGAAGTTAATCAATAGAAGACTACTTGTAGAAGGTGGAATTTTAAATTGGACTTGAAGAATATCAGGGAGACCAGGAAGGAGAGAATGAGGGAGAGAATTCCAAGCAGTGAAAAGACCTGGAGTTGGGTGATGGCATGCCTTGTTCAAAAACCAAAGAAAAACACTCTTTGGTTGGGGAGGGGGAAGGAAGGAGAAAGAAAATATAAGACTAGAAAGGTAAGAGAGGGCAAAATTATGAAGGACTTTCAAAACCAAACGGGGGGGGGGGGGGGCTAGGTGGCACAGTGGATAAAGCACCAGCCCTGGAGTCAAGAGTACCTGGGTTCAAATCCGGGTCTCAGACACTTAATAATAATTACCTAGCTGTGCGGCCTTGGGCAAGCCACTTAACTCCATTTGCCTTGCAAAAACCTAAATTAAAAAAAAACAGCAAACAGAGAATTTTATATTTAAATTTGGAGATAATAGGGAGCCAAAGGAGTTTATTGACTAATAAGATGATATGATCAGATCTGCACTTTAGGAAGCTCAATTTGAGTGCTGAGTGGAGTTGGAAATTTAAGGCAAGGAAATCAATAATCCGTCTATGAGGTGAGAACAGCGACAAAGGCATGTAGGAAAGACATACAAATTTGAATCAATAAAACCTGGCAATCATTGGTTATAGGATTGTTGGGGAGGGCTAAAGGATAACCCTTAAGTTATGAACCTATGTGAATGGCAGGATAGTGATGCTCAGTAATAAGGATATTAAGAAGAAGGAAAGACTTAGAGAGAAAGATGGTTCAATTTGGCACATGCGGAGTTTAATGTTATTGAGATGTGATTCTGAGATTTCCAATAGGCAACTAGAGATGTAATACTAGAGATCGGAAGAGAAGTTAGGGCTAGATAACTAAATCTGGGAATTATCAGCATTGCAATAACTGTGCGAGCTGATGAGATCACCAAGTGAAATAGAATAAAGAGAGAAGGAAAAAGGGCAGAAAATATAACTCTGGGAGACACCCACAGTTTAAAGTGACCTTTATCCAAGGTGTGGCCTTAGATAGCAAGGAAGACTGAGAAAGAATAGTGATAGAATCAGGAGAAAACATCATCATTATTCCCTAGAAAATAGCAAAGAGGGTCTCATATACCCTTTGGTTTAATATATCCCTGAAAACCCCCCACTAAAATATGACAAGTATTCATCCAATCTTTGCTTAACTACTAGTGAAGTGGAAATCATTACTTCCCAAAACAGTCAGTTTCACTTTTGGATAACCATGTTAGGAAGTTTTTCACTTCTCCCTTCTAATCAATCTTTATCCTGATACCTTTCATCAGTTTAAAGAGAGCTTTAGTATTTCTCCTCCCACTAAATCTTCTCTTCTCCAGTCTAATCATCCTCATTTTCTTCAACCAGCTCTCACTGAGGGAAGGGAATAGCAGCTAGAATGGATAGAACAAAGTCAAGAAGACTGGAGTTCAAATTCTGCCTCAGATACTTGCTAGTAGTATGATCCTTGGGCAAGTCAATTCACTTCTTTTTGTCTCAGTTACTTCATCTCTAAAATGAGATTATTAATAGCACATGCCTCATAGTGTTGTTTTGAGGATCAAATGAGATAATTTTTTGTGGTTTTTACAAGGCAATGGGGTTAAGTGACTTGCCTAAGGTCACACAGTTAAGTAATTATTAAGTGTCTGAGGTCACATTTGAACTCAGGTCCCCCTAACTCCAGGGCTGGTGCTCTATCCACTGTACCGTAGCTGCCCCATGAGATAATATTTTAAAGTGATTAGCACAGTGCCTGGCCCATAAATATTAGCTGCTGTTGTTGCTATATTCATAATCTTAAGACCTCTCACCTAGATGCTTTGCAGCTAATCAATGCCCTTCCTAAAACTCGGTGACCAGAACTAAAACACATTCCAGATTTGACCTGATCAAAACAGAGCACAGTACCACTTCTCTCCTTCTGGATCCTGTGCTTCTTTTCTTGGTGATCAGTATTTCTATGTTCATTAACAGCATTCTTAAATTTTGCCAGGAAAGGAAGTCAAGCTCAATTATCCAGAAATTCCAGGTTCTGTTCTTTAGTAAAAGAAACAATCAAGTTGCTAGTCATTCTGCATTTGTAACATCTCTCCTACATGCCCCTTTCTACTCTGACTCTCTAATGCAGGTCCTCATCATCTCACAAAAGGACTGAAAAAATATCCTTTTGGTTGATCTCCCTGCCTTAAGTCTCTCCCACCTCCTCCCCTGTCATCTCTTCCAAATAATACTGATAGTGAATGGCATTGCAATCATATGCTCTGAATCCTTTCAAGTCGCTGAAAATTAGTTCATCTGGGCCTGTTGATTTGAATTCATCAAGGATGACTGGAAAGTTTATTATCTCCCTAATTATCTGGAAAAATAGAGGATGTCTGGAACAGAAAAGGAAATCTTTTTATCAGAGGAGAGTTTTTCTGTCAGTGTCTCTCTGAACTGGTTGTTGTTCAGTAGTGCCAACTCTTCATGATACCATTTGGGGTTTTCTTTGAAAAAATATAGAAATGTATGGCTATTCCCTTCTCCAGCTCATTTTATGGATGAGGAAATCGGAAACAAACAGGGTTAAGGTGACTTGCCCAGGGGCATACAGCTAGATAGTATCTGAATTCGAATTTGAACTCAGGTCTTCCTGCTGCCACTACTCCATAGCTAATACCTGACTGACACCCACCCTCCCTCCATCTCCCTTCCCCCCCCCCCCATGAGAATTGGCAGAAAGAAAAGAGGAGAGATATTCTGAAGAAGACTTAATGGGGGAGCTTGAGCTGTTCTGTAAATAAACCAGAGAGATTTGCATAAGTGGAATAGGTTACCTGAGTAAATTCGGGTGTGAGGTTTGGATGATTTACCTCAGATGTCAATCATACTAGATAGTTCCTTAAATCTCCAACATGGAGATTTTTGTGATTCTGTGTTTTTGTTCCCAGGCCCCGCATCTCGTTCTGTGGACCGGCTGAAGGAAATGATCAAAGCAGGAATGAACATTGCCAGGCTCAACTTTTCCCATGGCTCCCACGAGGTGCAGTGGGGGATGGGATGCGTTGCCTCTGGACCTGGGTGGGGGGAATGCTGCCCAAAGGGCTGAAGAGCCAGAGGCTGGAGAGGTTGAGGGCTTCTGAGGGGTTGGTTCGGGATCCCTATCTTCATCCCTTCTTTCCTTGTGCCCCTCCCCAGTACCACGCTGAATCCATAGCCAACGTGAGAGAAGCTGTGGAGAGTTTCGCAGGCTCCCCTTTCAGCTACCGGCCAGTGGCCATAGCGTTGGACACCAAGGGGCCCGAGATCCGCACCGGGATCCTCCAGGGGGTGAGAATATGGGCTGTAAGAGAGCTGGGCGGTCCTGAAGGAAGGGCGGTTGGACTAAAGAAAGAAAAGGCTGGGTGGAGTCAGCAGAGGATAGTGCTAGAAAGGAAGGGCTAGGGATGGGTGCTGTCAGGATCAAATCTATAAGACTTAGGGTCAATAACTTGTAATAGAACTAATGATTGAATGAAGTTGGGGGGTGACCCAGAGGACGCAGAATCCAGGATTGAAACTACGTACTGGGAAGAATCGGAGGAAAAAGAGGGACCAGGGCTGAGTGTGGGCAGAGACATCATTGATAAGGAATAGGGCTGGTCACTCTTAATAGGTGAGTATGGAAAGAGCTATTCTCTAGTTCCTGAACTTCAGGACTCCTATTGGGAAGAAATAAGGAAAGAAAGATCCAGGGTTGATTAAGGCTGGAGACCGAGGTCCTAAAACCCAATCCTGCTCTTCCCTTTCCCTTCCCTAGGGCCCAGAGTCAGAAGTGGAACTAGTGAAGGGTTCCCAGGTCCGGATTACAGTGGACCCAGGATTCCGGACTCGGGGGAATGCAAGCACTGTGTGGGTGGACTATCCTAACATAGTCCGGGTAGTACCAGAGGGGGGTCGGATCTTCATAGACGACGGTCTTATCTCCTTGGTGGTTAAACATAAAGGTGGGTGAACTCAAATTAGCTCCTGGTTCTACTTCCAGTTCAGGCCACATCCCCTAGTTCTTGGATTTGCCCCGCCCCAAGTTCTGCTGCGCCTCTCAATCGGCTCCTCCCAAGAATATGTCCCTCCTTCTAATTCTTTCATCTTCTACCATGGTGGAGTCTAGGGTCACATCCCTTACCTTAAACCCTATCCCTTAAAACCATCAAATTGCACCAAATCTTTTCTCTCTTATTGGTTTCTTCCACAGACCCAGAGGGACTGGTGACTGAGGTTGAGAACGGCGGGATCCTGGGAAGCAGGAAAGGGGTGAACTTGCCTGGTGCAGAAGTGGATCTGCCCGGGTTGTCCGAGCAGGATGCCCTGGACCTGCGCTTTGGGGTGGAGCAAGGTGTGGATATTATCTTCGCATCCTTTATCAGAAAGGCCCAAGATGTAATTGCTGTACGAGAAGCCCTGGGACCTCAAGGACGTGGCATCAAAATCATCAGCAAAATTGAGAACCACGAGGGTGTTGAGAAGTGAGACTTCCAGCTGTTGACATTTTTAATCCCATCCCCATTCCCTCCCCCTCCCACCTCCAGCTCCCTGATTCCTCTCCAAGTGTGAAGTGAATTAAAATAAAATGGCTTCATACCCCCTTTCCCTGACTCTGCCCTACTCTCCTTAATTTTGTCCATTATGTCTTGGCCATATCCCTTCTTGGGCCCAAACTTTCCAGGTTTGATGAGATCCTAGAGGTGAGTGATGGTATCATGGTGGCACGCGGTGACCTGGGCATCGAGATACCAGCTGAGAAAGTCTTTTTGGCACAGAAGATGATGATTGGACGTTGCAACTTGGCTGGCAAACCAGTTGTCTGTGCAACACAGGTCTGGGAGAAAGCAGGGGTTTGTCATAGGTATTGTGGGAGGTATGGGCACCATCCCTTGACTCTGCTGCTGTGGCATGGAATTGGGGTACAAATGTCCTCAGCATATCCCAATTATACTAGATCAGACAGGGTCATGAAATGAGAGAATATCCTATGGAGTTGAAAGGAATGCCTGGGTTGAATAGGGTGTGAGGGGAAGGAGTAACCCTTGGTTCTTAAGGAAATGGTTTTCCAGATGCTGGAAAGCATGATCACCAAGGCCAGGCCAACACGAGCAGAAACAAGTGATGTGGCCAATGCTGTATTGGATGGAGCTGACTGTATCATGTTGTCTGGAGAGACAGCCAAGGGTAGCTACCCTGTCGAGGCTGTGAAGATGCAGCATGCGGTATGGAGCTGATGGGGAACAAGGGGTATGTCTGGGATCCAGATATCCAGGGAAATCCAGGCCAGACAGCAAGGTGTGACCTTGACTCCCTGGTACTTTCAGATTGCTCGGGAGGCAGAGGCAGCAGTCTATCACCGGCAGTTGTTTGAAGAACTTCGTCGGGCAGCTCCCATAAGCCGTGACCCTACTGAGGTCACTGCCATTGGTGCTGTGGAGGCTTCATTCAAGTGCTGTGCTGCAGCTATAGTTGTACTGACAACATCTGGCCGGTGAGAGATCAGCAAGACACCCAGGCAGAAGTGGGGAATAGTCATTAAGGACAGAGACAGACTGAACATCTAAAGATGTGAAGAGCAGAGCACTAGAATTATTGGTTTGGAAAAGATATAGCAACCCAGGGGCTTGGGGAGGGTGCCAAGCATCTAATACCAATGCCTAGCATTTGTAAAGAGCTTTAAGATTTTTCATACTCTCTCTCCAGCTCAGCACAACTCCTGTCCCGATATCGTCCCCGAGCAGCTGTCATCGCTGTCACCCGTTCTGCTCAGACCGCCCGCCAGGTCCATCTGTGCCGTGGTGTTTTTCCTTTGCTCTACCATGACCCCCCAGAGCCAATCTGGACTGATGATGTCGACCGTCGTGTCCAATTTGGCATTGAAAGTGGTAAGGTTTTTGTGGCTCTTCCCAAGTATCTGCTTTCCTCACCCAAGACAACCTGCCTGTCTTCTTGGTGCCTTCTAGGCATCTGTTTCCGTAGCAACTCTCCAATACCACCCCTCTATGCCCCTCCCCCAACTCCTCCATTCCTTGAGAGTCTTTATTTAGTCCTCTTTTGTATAGTAGAAGTCACCTAGTTGACATGAAAGCATGTGACAAAGGGGCTTATTTATTTTCTTCTCTTGAATCTGGGGAAAGAGCTAGCATAATGCACCTTGTTTTGTAGGGGAAATTCTGTATTACTAAAGGAACCAGACAGATGGAAATGCATACTAAATGCATACTAACTCGAGTACTGATCAGCAATAATTTTGCACTAGGGCAATTCAATTGAGGGAACAATTTAAGGCTATTGCTGTTTAGACAACTGCTATTTGCCAAAGATATAACTGTAACAGAAGTTATTCATACTAAGAAGTTGCTAAGCATACTTGCTTTAATATTGTAGGAAGCAAATAAGTACTGTTAGAGTCCTCTAAATATATCTGTCCTGGGACAAAACCCCCATGTATGCATCTTAGGTTTGGTTCCGCTCAGGAAGACAACAAATGGGGGAATTGTTAGCTACCGGCCTAAGAAACACCCGTGACAATTCACATCATATGAATGTTAGTTTGTTACCTCATTCAAGTCATTACTAGTTCCCTCCCCCATCTATTTATCACCAAGACAACATAGGTGGGATTGACATGGGCCATTAGGGCAACAATGCTCCTTTACAAACTTGATGTGGACACTGGCATTCATGCCATGAATCCTTTTAGTACTCCAGAGCTCTGGGGATTAATGAAGGTGTAGAGGTTGGAGAGGGGGTATGGAAATATAATTTGTTTGCATCTATCCCATATTCACTCAGGGATTGAGAATAAATTTTTATTACTCATTTTCCGAGCTAGAGTTCTATCCCCTCCCTCTTCTCTACCTAGGGAAACTCCGTGGTTTCCTCCGAGTTGGGGACCTGGTGATTGTAGTGACAGGCTGGCGACCTGGCTCAGGCTATACAAACATCATGAGGGTGCTAAGTGTGTCCTGAGACTCCGTGTTCCCATAAGCCCATATACGTGTGCCTAAAGCCTCAGAATCACATTCCAATGTACGTGACTTCACTCCTCCCCCAAATGATACCTCTTTATGTAGACCTTTCCCTTCCTCTACATACCACCCACATGCAGAAACCTCATTCCTTTTAAACCTTCTAAGAGTCCACTGCCCCTTTCTAATCCCTAGATTCTAACCTTGGGGGCCCTCCACAGTAACCAAGTTTCATAGTTACTGGAAGCTTGTGTTCAATAAAATATCTGTCATCCTCAATTGCGCTTGAATGTGCCTGCATCCAATTCGACACCCAATCCTGGGCCCTAAAATGTCCTAAGCCACTGGTCTCAGATCATTTGGTTATTTCCCATCTCCCCGGGTTCTTCTGCCTATCCAGTAACAGAGAAATGAAAGAGAAGATGTAGGGGATCCTTGAGTTCCCTAAGTAGAGAAAGTAATGCCTCTTTCTCAGAAGGCTCAAATCCTGTACCCTGTTATAATTAACGAATTAGTTGATGCCCTTAGGGGAAACTTTACCAAACTGTTCATCACCATGGGGAGGGGGGAGGGAAGGGAAGGTGGTAGAAATATATAAACCTTATAAATTTACAAATGGATGAATGTTGGAAAAAAACATTTCTTGTAATCGGAAAAATAAAATTTCAATTAAAATAAAAGTTCAGGTGGAATCTTACAATCATAAGGAATAGAGCAGAAAAGAACCTTAAAACTGATCTAGTCCTGATTCTAAGGCTTAAAGAGAAAAGGGAGCTGCTGAAGACAAATTAGCAAGTGAAACCAGCTCCTCTAACCCTATCTCTACAGTATCTCACTCCAAGCTAGAGAAGGAAATGCCCAGTCCCCAAAAGTCATCACCAAATTTCTTGTCCATCTTGCCAGCTATTCCCCAGACAATACTCACCCCTCTACTGCTTCAGTGCCCACCTTGCTATCATTTGCCTAGATGCCTTTATCCCCCAATCTAGTGTTCATACACCTACCCTAAAGCCCACTGCTATATCCCATGCATGCCAGGAGCCAAAAGGAATATATTTTTATTTTTTAATATATATTCAACTATCTGTAAAGAAACATTAAAAAAACAATAAAATAATTCCTACACACACACACACACACACACACACACACACACACACACACACACACACACAAAATCCCAGGATCCAGACCTTGGCAGGAGAACTGTTTGCCAGGGTTCTGGTTCTTGTTCTTCCTATGCTAATGCTATGGAGGGGGAAAACAGGGACAAAGGGGAAGGTTGGGGGCTTCCTGTATCCCTGAGAAGGCAGAGGTGCTGGCTGATCTGCCCCTCCTCTACCCTGTTCCCCTCTTTCCCCTACTCCGTGGCTTAAATTCTCCCCACTCTCTCACAACATAGGAAAAAAAGACACCTGAAAGCAAAAACTGTCCCCACACCTATCCTGGGTGGCCCTTCCCTCCCCCTACATGGACGGGGAACTGGAGTCTTAGTATTGCTGATGGAGCCAGGCAAGGGCCACAGAACTGGCATGAGGAGAAAGAGACCTCCCTCTGTCTTTTCCCCTCCCCCTAAGAGAGAGAGGGCAATATATAAATAAATCATTAATTACCTAAGGATTCAGTTGATGATCCCCAAAGGGGCTCCTAGGCTGGCACATTCATTAGAGAGGGGCTGGACATCCCTAATCCCCAGGGGCACAACTGGTTAGGAGCACAGGTAGGATGTGGCTCTTTGTTCACAAGAAGATTTTTCTACAACAGATAGAAATGAGGAAGGCTGGCAAGATGCCCATTTGGGCAAAGAGGTGTTTGTATTCACTGAGAGGGCCATAGACGGGTAGGTGCCCTACAAATGGCAGTGATGAGAGCAGAGGTGAATGCCCAAACAAGGGGCATTAGGCCTGTGATTTTGGCAGTGATGGGGGGAACAGGAAGGTAGCCATACTAGGCAGTGATCAGATGTCTGCCCCAAAAGGGCTCCACAAGCAGAGGGATGCAGGAGAAAAGAAGACATCTTTCCATTTGGCAGTGATGAGGAAAAGAAGATCCTCATGCCTTTTTGAGGGAGGAAGAGGGAAAAGTGCCTATATTTGGGAAGGTCTATGGCCAGGGGAATGTTCTAAACAAAGGTCATGGAGATATTTCTATTTGGCAGTAATGGAGGCATGTAGGCAGGGGGGATGGCTGAGCTAAGGGTTATGTAGACACTTCCACTTAGCAATGAAAGGAGAGATCCACATTGTGTGATGCTTTCTTTGTGGTACCCACAGATATCAAAGCACCCATACTTCTGAGAAGATTCAGGGTGACATGTACCCAGTATTCTCACATGTTAGCAGGAAGGTGGGGGCCCCTAGTGGTACCTGAATCAGAGGCAGGAGGCCTGAGGGATTGGGCAGTGCCTGGGAGTCTGGATAAGAGCCCTGAGGGGGGCAAGCGCTCACCTCCTGAGCCCTTGCGCCCAGGGGAGCCTTCGGCAGCTGCTCGATGAGGAAGTGAAGGTTGGGATGCTGAAAGAGGCCGTCCCCTGGGCCCAAGCCTCCGTCCACCACCACCAGGTGGGGGACCTAATAGGGAAACCTGTGACCTGCCTGCCCGGGATAAGCTGGCATGAAGAGTTCGGGCTGCTGGCGCCGGTAGGCGGGACGTGGATGCCCAAGGCCCTCGAGCCAACAAAGTGGGTCCCCGAGCAGGCACCAGCGGTGAGGCTGGTGAGCCAGCTGAGCGACGAGCAGAGCGAGCAAGAAGAGCAGCAGGAGAGTCTGGGGAGAGGGGCAGAGGTGCCCGGTGGTGGGTTAGAGCAATGGCCACATTGGAAGTGACTGCAGCTGCCTGTAATGGGGCATGGACCAGAGGCTCCCACAGAACTGGCTTCCCACTCAGGCGAGCACCTGTTCCTGGGGCCAACCCCCTCACTCCCCGGGCCATGTCCCGATCATGCTGTATCAGATGTTGTTCCATGACCCCACCACCACCACTTCCGGGGCTGGGTTCTGAACGCTTCCGCTGTAGCAGGGAATTTTTCTTTCCTAAGGATGTCACAGAAAAGCTGGTGTCAAGGGATGACAGGATCTGAGATGGTGAGAGGAGATCTTTAGATGTGTCTCACACATATGTGATGAAAGACAAAGGTAGGGGTGGTATTGGCCACTACCTATTTAAAGTTAAGGGGGAGGGGAAAATCCTAAGCAAAGTCAAAAGTAGGACAGAAATATGGGATTTAGACTAAGAGGTGGGCCTCTAAGCTGCAGGAAGCAATGTGGCCAGGAGGATAGGATGGGAAAGAGGGCACTACTAATATGGGCCATGAGCAGGGGAGATAGATACAAGGAAAGGTCAAATGTTTGGATTTTTTCTCAGGGGCAAAAAAAAAAAGAAAAAAAATGAGCCTCACCATTAAAGGTGGGTGAAGTGGGGACTCACCAATTCGGTGCAACCTGTCCATGGCCACTGTCTCAAAGGCTCTCCGCATCATGGGGAATTCCTCTAGCACCGCATTAAAGTGGTCCACACTGAGTGAGTAGAGGCGACAATAAGTGTCAGCCCTCACGCTAGCTGTGCGCCTGCCTCTAGTCAGTAGGCAGATTTCTGAGGGGAAAGGAGAGGGGCAGGGTGTCAGCATCCTATCATCCACCTGAACCCTCATTGTCTCTTCTTAGCACCTCTGGGTTCCCAAAGCCCCCCCCCCCCCCAGGCACGACTACTCTTGATTGTGGGAGCAAAATCTTTGGTTTAAGGATTGTCTGATAACGTGGTATAATTTTTTCCCCCAATTCCTTCTGGGGTCTCTCAAATGCTCTGATAATCCCCAAGCTCTTAGTAATAGGAAAGTTTACTGGTCTCTCTTATCCTTCTATATTCTTCTCCCCTTATTTTCTAACTGAATTGTCAATCTCACATTTATCTGTTCCTCTAGCTAGGAATTATTTCCATGGGTTTACATGCTCTATGTGTCTATGTGTCTCTTCATTCTTTCACTCCCAGAGTACCTCTAATAAGCAAACATTTTTCTAAGTGAAATCAAGTTCAAATAAATATCAAAGGTAGACTTGAAAGGAAACCTTAAGAGTCTCAGATCTTTTTTGTAGCACCTCTGCCAAGATATTTTTGTTCTCTTCCACTAGAGCTGTCTCTTTATATGAGACTGCCTATCTGCAGGCAGTACGGGGCAATGGTGCACCTTCCCTCCTCCTCTCCAAAAAAAACCCAAAACATAGAACCTAGGACTGATTCCACCTTCATCTTTATACCTTTGTTTTTCCATTATTCTTTCCCCTGCTTCTCCTCTCCCAGTCTTGCTTACCCCCGAAGTAAGAACCATCTGTGAGACGAGTATCCCGGGCACCACGGGTCAGCACACTGAGCAGCCCATGCTGGATAAAGTACATCTTTCTGCCCACCGAACCCTCACGAACCACGAGGTCACCTGGTTGAAAGACCTCAAATCGAAGTTTGGTGAGCACAGCAGTGACGAAGCTGGGGTCAGCATGAGCAAACAGGGGCATGTGGGCCACCAGGCCCCTACAGGTGAAGTTAATGATCTCCTGGGCAGAGAGAGAAGAGGAGGTCAGTTATGTTACTCTCCACTTAGCAATGTTCATATTCTTTGGCCAGGGAAATACTCCCACTAAACATAATCATCTGCCCAACCCCTTAAGAAGAACAAAAGATACAGTGTCAGAAGCTATCTGCTGCAGCAGCTGCCTACCCTCAGAAATTCCTACTGCTTAGGACAACCAATCCACTCGAAGCTCTCCTGTCCTCCCCACATTGCTCATTATCATTCAGTGCCAATCTCAAGAGTATTATCCTCTACCCCCTACCTCACGCAGTGGCTCACTCAGCTCCCCCAGGATGCTCTCCTCATCAAACATTTTGCCCTGGTAGCGATGTTCATAGTACTCATGGATGCGCTGACGGGTATCAGCTGGCAATTTGTGGAAGGACATGTACTGCTCCACCTGCTTATACTGGAAGCACCAGCCCCACCAGACAAGGGCCATCAACACAAGGATATGTATACATTGATAAAGACAAGAACATGAGGATGTGGGAATATAAAGTGTTATGAGGATATAGATATGGAGTGATGGGCATGGGAGACCCCCACACACATGGATACAGGTACAGAGAGGGAAAAAAATATGGCAATATGTACATAGAGACAGGGACCCAAAGGGATGGAAAGACAGACATGTAGGTATAGAGTGACAGAGACATGCCAACACAGGGAAGAATAGAGGATATATTATATATATACATATATATATATATATATACATATATATATATATACATATATGTATATATATATATATGTATGTGTGTGTATGTTTATATATAGCAAGAGCACAGTCCAAGGGCATATATGGACACAGAGACATAGTCATAAGGTCATACAGAAACAGAGATAAGGAAACAAAAGTCAAAAGGCACTGACAAGAAGGCATGAATACAGAGACATAAGCATAGGCATACACCAGCATAAGAGAATGGAATTAGCAAAAGATGCCATCATTAAAGTACCAGGGGTCACAGACACAGATATACCCAGGTATGAGGAAGCAGGGGACAAAGACCAACTCAAACACAAGAAAACCAACATGGAGGACATAATGCAAATAGTTGGGGAGAAGGGGAGGAACAAAGATGTAGAGACCCAAAAGGGCACAATTTAGAATGGGCATTAAAGTGGAATGTCCAATCCCCAGTGTTCTGCACAGATTGGGTTTACTTCCACCTCCACCTCCACCCCTCTCTTTAACCCTGCTGACCTTCTCTTGGTACTGGCGACGGGATGAGTCAAGAGACTGGATGAGGGCAGTGGCATGACCAATGAACATGGCATAGCATGTGGCCCCCACAATCATGCTAAGCATGGTGAGCCAGACATCTGGCATGCCCTGAGGTGCTTGTTGCCCATAGCCTATGCATAGCATGTGGCTCATGGCTTTGAAGAGGGCATGAGAATATTGGCGGCCCCACGAGTGGTTCTGAGGAAAAAGAGAGTTGTGGCTGAGCCGCTAAGGTCCTAGATCTCTTGTTCTTTAAACTTCTCTTACTCCTACTCATTGATTCAACAACTGCTTTGCCTTGTCCCTAACACCACAGACAGAATTATGGCCCTTAGCCCAGTAGGGCTTGGGAAATCATAAAAAGATGACCAACCCAATGGCCATGAAAGTATGTTGGGAGAGTGGTGGACATTCTCCTGTTCTTCTGCTTCTCCTTCCCACTTTTTGCCTTACCTCTTTCTCCTCTCTTGTTCTATTCAGTGCTTAACAGAGTGCCTGGTACATAATAGGCATGAGACATGTTGTTTGATTCTTTCTTTCTTCACCCTACACACATCTTTTTTCTTCCCTTCATGCCTCACTTTATGAATCTTGCTCATGCTCCCACCCATCTCTAGAGGTGCAAGAGAGACCCAAGAGTGACCCTTGGCAGCCCAGGGAATAGATAATGAGGAAGAGAGAGAAGTGTCTCACCACCATGTGGTTGATGGAGACCCAGCAGTCAGGAGGAAAGTCCTGGAGCATTGGGACCAGGAACTGTAGACAGCCATCCCAATGACACAATAGTAGCATCATTCCAATGAGATTGAAGATCCGAACAACAGCGCTGGCCAGGTCATAGGTCATGTGAAAGATCTGGAGGAGGAGTGTGTGTAGGGGCTGTGGGCAGGGTCACTTCTCTCTCAGTCCCTGCCCCCTTCACAATTTTGCAAATGTTTCTAGTTCTTCTGCCCTTATGTTACCCTGACTAATTACCTCCTTCACATAGATTTTACAGTTGCCACTATAGGCATAGCCCTAGAGAGGATGGTAAGAAACTTTATAGCTCTTAATAAATCTACATGAAAAAATTATTACCATCAGCCTTACAATGACTAAAAGGAAGGTAGAGGCAAAGGAAATACGTATAGCATTTTCAAACTCTAAAATACCATATAAACTTTAACTCTTATTACTATTAGGAGAGAGACTCTTTTGAGTCCTCTCCACATCTTTCACATTCTATCATCCCTTGATCGATCTCTCCTATTTTCTCTGTCTTCCCCTTCCTTTCTTTAGATCTGTAGCTCCAAACACTTATAGCAGTAGTTTTGTACTATATACTAGCAATCCAACAATGATATCAGCATCCTCCTTTGGTTCTCCCTACAGAAACTTTCTCTCAGTCCTTTCTCTAGTGAAAACAATGATCCTAGAAAAGTCCCTCTCTCTTCTCCTCCAAATCCGATGATATCACTGCCCAGAGACCCTACCTTTGAAACTCCACCCACATCTCTAGGAGTTGAACTCTTTGCTCCCCATGGGATAAGATAAATCCCACCCTGCCCACCTCCCCACCCCACCTCCTCCCACTGGTGGATGTATCGGATGAGGCGGGAGAGGCGGAGTAACCGAAGAAGGCTGAGGATCTTGGTGAAGCGAACAATTCGAAGGGCCCGGGCTGTCTTGTAAACTTCAGCATCCAATCGTGGCTCCAATTCCACCACAAGGAAAATGTAATCCACCGGAATAGAGGAAATGAGATCCACCAGAAACCAGGTGCGGAGGTAGCGAGTGCGGATGGCATGAGGAGCCAGAAGAATCTCTGCTCCTTCTTCCACCACAATCCCTGTCCTGAAGTTCAGCACCAGGTCCAGCAGGAAAAAGGTGTCAGAGAGGACATTGAAGACAATCCAGGGTGGGGAATTTTCCTCCTTGAAAAAGGTGATGCCCACGGGGAGGACAATAAGATTCCCCACCATTAACAGTAGCATGATCAGGTCCCAGTAAAATCTAGAGGGAAAGGAAGAGGAGTGAGGACTCCAAGCACTCCTGCTCTACATGATTCACTTCTGTCTCATTCTCTCTTGTCTCCAAGTCTTTATTTTGTTCCCCTTTCTGGTGTTTTCCTAGTCTTCCCAGTCCTGGGAACTCACTTTGCTGGGTCTACTTTCTACATTCTATCACTCTCCATGCCAATTGCATTATGTCCCTTGGCTTCTTATTCTTTCCAACTCCCTCTATCCACTAATATTCCAACTGAGTATGAGGCTGGTCTAGGACAGAAGAAATCAGGAATAAAAGGCAATGCAAACTTATCCAAAGGGATATTTTTTAATTGTGTAAGTTTTCTAAGACCCAATCCTAGGTATTTCCCATTATCTAACTTCCAGGCTTTCTATTCAAGACAACCAAGGGGACCCTCAGTTTCTAGAAACCAAAATAAATGAGACAATTTGTATTTTGCTTGCAATTTATTTGAAAATTCATAATGTTTATATACATATATATGTATGTAGTACCCACCCTAGTCCTTTCTCTTCACTCCTGCTTCTCTCCTCAATGCCTCTATTTCACCTATCATACTTACTTCTGAATCCTTTTATTTGCCATGAAAACATGACTAGCTGGATTCCATTCATTCAGATCCTTTCTCCAGTGATTCTAAATTCTTTGTCTTTCTCTCTCTCACCTCAAGGATAAATCATCTTTTATACTCTTAACAACAACAACAACAAAAAAAAAAACTGAGCTAGGTCTGGTATTCTGCCAGGATCTGTACCCTTCTTAACTCCTAAAGTATACCAGACTTAGTACCAAAAACTGGGAGAGGAGTGAGAGCACTTTCAAGCAAAATAGGATCTTCACAGCCTGACTCACTCACAGGCAGTCACACGCCCAGCGGGTGATACATTGGGGAGGGTAAGAAGGGGCCACATGGTTAGAAGTGAAGTGGAGGAGGGGGGTAGGGGGACAATATACAGGCAACTGGCAATACAAATGAATAGTGAAATTGCCAGTAGGGAAGGGGGTAAGACGCAGTAATGTGGTAAAGGACAAGAAAAATGCAGCTGTGGTGTTGGTGAGGGTTGTGGCAGAAGGAAGGAGAAGAAAGGAGTCGGGAGAACAAAGGAGGGGGGCGGGAAGGGAATGTTTCAAGATTTAAAGTAAACCATGTGTGGGGAGTTTAAAAATGTACATCCATTGTTACAATTGGGTCTAATGGTTCTGGACCATTCCCAACCTTTACACCCTAAATTTAGGAGCTATTCCCAAATTCTTTCCCTATTTAGGAGCTGTCCTTCACTTTTTTCCCAAGGACGGGGACATCTTCCTCTTACAGCAATGTGGAGCTGGAATCCAGTCTCTAAAAATGGGTCAGGAGGATTCTGACTGTTTAGTCCCTCAACCCCTCAACCTTCTCCCGGCTCAGAGAAGCTACTGGGCGGTGACCCTGACACCCGCGTCCTCCTTCTCCTTCTCCACCCCGCCCCCTAGACTGCGAACCACTCGTCTTCAGCACCAAGGACAGCGCCCAGGAGGGTACTTTGCTGTTCCTCCCTCTCCCATCCATCTAATCCCACCAGTGCCCCCAAGATTTCTCCTGCTAGACGTGGCTTCCAATAGGTGGGAGATCAAAAGGGCAAGAGCCTTTCCCGTCTCTAGTGACCACCGGGAATCTCCCTACTGGTTTTCCTTGCACCCAACTCTAGGACTGAAATCTCTACAATCCCGGGAATTCCCTCCCTTTCTAGGAGAGGAAGATGCCGTCGAGGGTGGAGTCGGGACCCCCAAGACCAGAAATCCTTGCCCCCCACCGCCACCCCTGCTGTCTATCGCATAGCTGTAACAATCCCAGCCAAAATGGGACAAGCCCCCCCCTAAGGCGAGAAGTCTACACAATGGTGATGGTGATGATGGTGATGGTGAGGGGAACAGGGGTGTCTCCTGGACCCAACAGCCACCCTTGCCCACTAGGTGACTGTCCCCCCGGCCGGAAGTGACGTGCTTGTCGGGGATGGGCAGGGTCCGAGGCCCCCCAGGTCTCCCTGGAACCTGCAGGATCTGGCCGCGGGTCAGACTGGGCGGGGTCCCCCGGGCCCCGGAGCCTCCCGGGGCCCGCGGTACCGGAAGTCGCTGTACGGGTGGATGATCCAGGCTCCAGCGGACTTGACCCGCTCCTGCTCTATCTCCACCGCCTTGTGACTGCCGAACACCCGCAGGGAGAACTTGTTGACAGCCGGCTGGAGGAGGGCGCCGAGCTGCCGCCGCATCGGCCCCGGCCCCGGCCCCGGCCCCGGCCCCGGCCCCGGCCCGGGCGAGGGTCCTGGGGCGGCGGCGGGCGGGGGGCCGGCCTCCAGCCCCGGGGCGCCTCGGTCCCCCGCGCCGGCCGGCGCTGCCGCGGGCCGCGGTTCGCTGTCCATGCCGGCGGTCCCCCCGGTCCCCTTCACAGCCCCCGCCGCCCGGCCCCCGGGGAGGCCATCGCGCCCCCGCCCCCGCCCCGGCAGCCCCGGGAGCCAGAGCGCAGCTCCGGCCGAGCGCGAGCGGACCGGACCGGGCCAAGCAGCCCCGCGGGCTCGGGGCGGAGGCGGAGGGCAGGGCGGTGGCTCCCAGCCGCGGGCTCGGGGCGGAGGGGGTGTGTGTGACGGGCGGGCTCGGGGCGGAGCCGCGGCTGGCGGCGGCGGGGCGCGCACGCCCCCAGGCGGGAGCTGAATGAAGCGGGGGTGGGCGGCCGGGAGGGTCTCCGCCGCCCAAAGGCGGGGCGGGGCGGGGTCCGGCCGGGATGGGGAGGCGGTGCCCTGGGAGACCTGACGGCAGAGCGCGCCAGGCCCGGGCAGAAAAGGTCAGAGACGTGGGGAACACGGCCCTCCCTGCAGCTATAGGCGACGTCCTGACCCAGACCCCAGATGACACTCTGTTTACGACCCTCAGTCTTGCCTGGGGTTTGTCTCCATTGCACTGAGCATCCGCAGTCCTGGGTTTGAATTCCGACTCTCCCACTTAGCTGGGTGACAAGAGCAAGTAATTTCCCTTTTGTGGGTCTGTTTCTCCATCTTTAAAATAAGAGGCCTGGACCAAGGATTTTTTCTGGTCTAAATTCTATGATCAATTTCTTACCCCTTTTCCTCATACCTTTTTACTGGAATAATCAACCCCCCCCCATCAGATTTTATCTTGATCTCTTCCTTATGAATATTTCAAGTTAATCTCAGCTTCCCTTCTGGCATTTCCTTAATTTTCTAGCCCATCCTTGATGCTTTAAAAAATTTTATAAATGTGAAAATCAACAAACATTTCAATATACAAAAAAACCCTTGATGGTATATGAACCTGTGAGCTTCTGTGATATAGTATGAATTTTTAAAATTAATATAATAATGACACCTCTTTTCAAATTCTTCCTTTTTTTCATCCCGTTTCACTTCCAATTTTATTGTCTTTCCTCTGTTCTCTCATTTTTTGTTTAAACCTTCATTCCTCAGTCCCCCAATTTTCCTCTAAGCATCCTACCCTGAGTATTTCTGAGTGATGGGGGGAGGGGGTTTACCCCCACCCTCCGTTGTTTCTCCAATGATACTTTCAGGTCCCAAATCCTTTCTCTTAACCCTCCTTCCATTGAGCTTTGAGATTGGATTTTAGGCTGTCTGTGAAACTTACAGAACACTCATTGAATGTCTAATTTTATTCTAGAAATAGTGTGAATGGTACAGCCTTCTACCTAATTTCCTTAGGTCAATAGTGACTATATACACATTGCAATATGAAGGATCAATAGGGTCAAAAAGATAAATTCACCTAACAACTGCTTTTTGAAGGGCTCCCAAAATATGGTTTTCACTCTGTGAGGTGGAGAAAGTGAAAGCCCTTCCTAGCCAGTGGGTCAATAAACCATTATAATAATAATAAACTGTCAGGCACTAAGTGAGCTATGCACTGGGATACCAAAAAAGTCAAAAGACAGTCCTTGCCTTCAGGGAGTCTGAAATCCAACTGAGGAGCCAACAAGAAAACAAAGATGTGCAAACATATTTGTACCAATACAGTACCTGGCATAGTACTGACAGCTGAGGAAAGAAGGAAAAGCACTGACCTTAAGAAGCTTATGTTCTAATGGGGGAGACAGTTGTTTATTTACAAGATATATGTAAATTGGAAATAATTTTTGGGGGGGGAAGTCATGAGGTGGAGAAAACTAGCAAAAAACTTCTTTGCTGAAGGTGATATTTAAGATGGTCTTGAGGGAGGGCATTCCAGGGACATGGAAGCTGAACACAGGAAGCTGGAGACACCTGGTATAGATTTGCAATATCTCATAGAGCAGTTAGTTGGCATAGTGAATAGAACACTGGAAAATGGAAATACAAATCCAAACTGAGCTATGTGATCCTAGGCAAGCCACTTTAACTTCTGTTTGCCTCATCTCCAAAATGGGTGTAATAACAGTACTTACTAGGATTGTGAGGACCAAATGAGATAATTGTATTCAGTAAGTAAAATACTCATGGTACATAAAAAGTGCAATTTTAGTGTTAGCTATTATTGTAATTATTCCTATAATTTATTAGTTAATTCTCCTGGCTCTATAGGATTAATGTCTTTCTTGTCCTGCTGGCTCCAATCCTTTGGGGCTGGAGTTGGAGAGGTATGATGGACAATGGCACAAGAATTCTGACATTGTTTCTGGCCATCTCCCATTATGACTACTGAACAGGCCCAAGAGAATAATTGCCAGAGGGGTGAGTGAATGGACCTGACTTCCCATTGACCTCTGTATACCTTTCTGGGATGTCTGGACCTCTCACTCCTCTTTAGTTTATTGTTTAAAGGCATCTTTAATTTGTAAATAAGCAAAATAAAGATGTAAAAAAATTCATTTCAGTGATAGTGTCTGACTGAAAATCTTAGTCTCACTGAGTAGATAAAAAGTACCTCCTCTACTGGGCTTTGTTTGATTGTATTCTCCAAAATCTGGAGAACGCACTGGTCTTATAGTCAGAAAATGTGAGTTTAACTTGTCTCTGCAGAAGTGTGATCTTGGAGGACTCAAAACTTCACCGGAAGTGGTGGCTAGGTGGCAGTGGATAGAGCAACTACCCTGGAATCAGGAGTACCTGAGTTCAAATCTAACTTCAGACACTTAATAATTACCTAGCTGTGTGGCCTTGGGGAAGTCACTTAACCCCACTGCCTTGCCAAAAAACCTAACAAAAAAAAAACTTCACTGGCATTCAGTTTCTGCATCTGTAAAATAGAGCTAATAAACTTGTACTACTTGCCTTACAGAGTTGCTGTGAGGATCAAATGAAATATGCATGCCAAGCATTCTATAAATTGTAATACTACATAAATGTAAGCTAGTATTATATAATTACGTTGCTCCATCAAAGCACTAACCACGCGTTCCCCTGAAACAGCGCCTTCAGCACCTGGCAAGGGCCACATCAACGTCGAATTGAATCGAATAAGGGACATGAGCGCTGTTCAGTCCTGCTCATGGGTACTCATGGAATGCCCATGGCATTGCTTTTCCAGATCTCCACTTATAGTACTAAGTGGAAGCCTGAGAACCTGACAAAAGAGGGGAAAACTGAATTTGGCGATAAAACAGCTGGGGGTGGGGGCGGGATGCTGGCGCCCAGACGCGCTGCCCTACATTTTTCTGTTCTAAGCCAGCCTGGACGGCCGGAAAGGCCCAGGAAGCAAGCCCTGGGAAGGCGAGCCACCCGCGGGAGCGGGCGTGGGGAGCGGCTGCTGCTCCTTCCCCCAGGAGGGTGGCAGAGGCCCAGGCCCACTCCGAGCGGCGGCGAGCTAAGCGCACAATGGGGGGACGGCTCGGGAGGAGGTCTAACCGTGGGGGCTGCGGGGTGCGCCCGGGCGGGATTCCTCGCCACTGCGGCGGGCTGGGGCACAGGAGGGTCTCGAGGCACCGCCGAGGCCCGTCCCAAGCCCCGGAGCCGAAGGGGCGGCGGCTGCGGCCCCCTCCTCCGGGCTGCTCGGGCCGCTTCCCCTCCCCCTCCCCACCACCTCCGCCGCCTCTCCCTCGCCTCCTTCCTAGACGGGCGAGTTCCCGCGAGTAAGCGTGAAGACGACGGCGACGTGCGCGACCCCGACCGGAGGAGTCGGAGGGAGCCGGGGAAGGGACGCAGGACGTGCGTGCGTGCTCGCTCGCGGCGGCGGCGGCGGCGGCGGAGTGGAGCGGCCGGAGCCGGAGCTGGGGCCGGGGCCGGAGCCGGAGCCGGGGCCTGGGCCAGGCCCGGGGTGGGAGGCGGACTGCGGGCGGCGCGGAGGCCGGAGGGCCGGAGGGGCGGGAGAGGGCCGGGCGGAAGCGGAGCCGAGCGCAGCGGGGCCCGGGGCCGGGTTCGGTGGGTCCGCGGCCCCTGCTCGCGTGGGGAGGGCGGGAGGGAGGAGCCGCACACCGTCGCCGCGGGGGGTGGGGGCCGGTCTCCGGCCGCAGCGCCGCCGCCATCACGGACTTCCTGTGGGACAAGCGCACGGGCCTGGCAGCCAGAACGGTGAGCGCGCGGGCCGGGGGCCGCGGGGGCGCGCGCCAAGATGGCGGGCCCGGGGGCGCGCGCCGCAGGGAGGGTCGGGGGCTCGGGGTGCGGGGCCCGGGGCGGGCCGGGCCGGCGCTGACCGTGCAGGACGGCGGTAAGGGCGTGCGCGGGGGCCGGCGCTGCCCCGCGGCAGCAGCGACCGCGCTCTGCGGGCCGGGCCGGGCCGGTGCAGGACAGTCCCGGGGCTCCCCGCGGGCCCCCGGCAGTGGGGGAGAGGTAGGAGGTGGTCTTGCCACAAGGCCCCCGCGGGTAGCCGCCCGGAGGCCCCGACTAGGCCGAGATGCTTGGGAATGTGGCTGAACTGCTTTAAGACCACAAAAGCACCCTGAACTGCATTGTTTCAATTGTCACTTAGAAGTTGGAGAAGTCGGGCGAATGAGGAAGATGAAGGGGAAACTGGAGTCTTAAGGAAAGAATTGTTAACGTGATTTTCTTCCCTGTACCCCCTAGACCTGGCACCTGGTTAAATAGCCGTCTCCCGATTCAGAGTTGGGAGTGGGAAAGACTCAAACTATGATCCAGATATCTGAGTACTGCAACGCTTACCACATAGAATCTTCTGCTCCTAAAATGTTTGTGCTCCTGAAACTCCCCTTTTTCTTCTGTGTACACGAACACACACTTTTTCTCCCTTGTGACTGCTATTTTCCTCTGAAATGAGAACATAAATATTTCCTACAATTGGGAAATTGTTCCTTCTTCCTCCCACCCCTCCATGGCAGCTTCCAGGTAATCAGATCTTAGCCAAGAAGTTGCTGATATCCATATGAAAACCAGCCATTCTTTATAACTTCTGAACACAAGAGGGGAATGTCTTACTGGAAAGCAGATTCCAACTGGGCACCCTCTAAAGAAAACATTCTAAGGGAGATGGGGGAATCACAGGAATCCTGATACCTTACAGTTCTGGGACTCAAATCCCTAGAACTTCAATAGTGAATTGAGAGTCTTTCTTGGACAATATTCTATACAGCATCTGGATCATGCATAGATGAGGGGACAGTAGAATACTGATAAAAGAAATTAGATATAAAATTGTTAAGATCCTTGTTCTTGGTGTACTTGGCTTAATTGCAGAAACGTTATGAATGCAAAACGATATTAGATCACTTACTGTGAAGATTTGCAGTATTCTGTAAGCAAAAATATCTTACTGCTGGTCTAATCTTTATTGTATTCCGTCTACAATTGAAAGGTCCCATAGAAACGTAAGGCTTAACTAGTTTCGGTCTCATTTATAAATCTCAGCTTCCATCCAACACTCACTTTGTGCAAATTACTCTAATACTTGGGGAGGAATAAAGATTAAATTAGATCCTTCTTTTGTGGAGAATATAGTTGAGGAAGGGAATAGGTTATAAGTGTTAGCACAAGGTTACACGTATGTTGAGTTGAGAAAGCTGAGGAAAGTTCATGCAGAAGAAAATGTTTGAATTTGGCTTTAAAGGATGTGCATAGAATTGCAATAGGTAGAGAAACTGGGGGATATCATTCCAAGGATAAAGAATAATGCATAGGGGCGGCTAGGTGGCACAGTGGATAAAGCACTGGCCCTGGAGTCAGGAGTACCTAGGTTCAAATCCAGTCTCTGACACTTAATAATTACTTAACTGTGTGGCCTTGGGCAAGCCACTTAACCCCATTTGCCTTGCAAAAACCTTTAAAAAAATGCAAGCAAAAGCAAGAACAGCAGACTCAAAAGACCATATTATATACATGTTTCAACAAGTGAAAGCTTATGATGCCAATGAAAATAATCCAGGGAGAGTTGTTTTTGAAAATCTTATTGGAATTTGAGCTAGATTTGAAAAAAGAAAGGGTTATGACTGATGAAGGAATAAATAATGTAGTTGATAAAGGAGATAATAATGGAAGTTGATTGATTTGGTACCTCCAGTCTTTCTAGGAGAGACAGAGAGAGAAGTGTTTAACATGAAGCTCTGCCTTTCTCATTTACTTCTTTCTCTTGCTTCAGATGCCTCACCCCCGCAGATACCGCTCTTCAGAGCGGGGCAGCAGGGGCAGCTACCATGAACACTACCGCAGTCGAAAACATAAGCGCCGGAGAAGTCGCTCTTGGTCTAGCAGCAGTGATCGGACTCGGCGGCGCCGGCGAGAAGACAGCTATCATGTCCGTTCTAGGAGGTGAGGGACTAAGAGGTGCTAAGGGAACTCTGGGTAGAATAAAAAAAATTCCAATAGAAATGCATGATTTCAAAATTGCTATCACTTTATACACCTTGCAACTATTAGACTGTCAATAATAATATTTACTAAATACTTATTCTAAACAAAGATGTAGGTAGGGATGTGTAAGAAGATGGGAGTGAATATTGATGAGGAAAATTAGATATAAAATTGTTAAGATTCTTGTCCACAATGTACTTGTAATGTAGTTGAAGAAGCAGAACACACCTATGACATGGGTGCAGCTTAATAAGATAGTCCAGTGGAAGTGGGTAATGATTACCCAGATAATATGGGTAATAAATGGAGTTTTTCAGGGAAAGTGCCTGAAAATAGGTCGATTTTCAATGGATTTCCTTGTTTTGAGGGGTTGGGTGGTCTTTATATGTGTGTGGCTGTTTTCTCTGGCAATTTTCTTATTTCACTTTCCTGGGCCTTGGGCTCCTAAGATGACTAGAATGAGGTTTGATAGCTATTTCCAAGAAATAGGATGCCTTCTTTTTGTCCTTACCAATGGGGAAAGAAGGAGGGGGTGCTATGTTTGACAATCTCTTTCTCACACATATACACACACACAGCAGTAAGAGAATGGGGAAAGATGCTCTTCCTTATCAAACGGGTTTAATTTTTATTGCCTCTTTCTCCTGTCAGCTATGATGACCACTCTTCTGACCGGCGGGCTTATGACCGACGATACTGTGGCAGCTATAGGCGTGATTACAGCCGGGAACGAGGGGAACCTTACTATGAAGCTGAATATCGACATTCCTACGAGTACCATCGGGATGACAGCTATCGTAGCCAACGAAGTAGCCGTAGGAAACACAGGCGGCGGAGACGACATAGCCGGACATTCAGCCACTCATCTTCGGTGAGTACTCAGCACTATCTCCTCCCTCCCCATTCTACAAGATTCTTAGGATTCTGGGTAAGTAGGAAATGACCTTGTTCTCAGCTGTGCTGTGG
This sequence comes from Macrotis lagotis, assembly GCF_037893015.1. NCBI lineage: Eukaryota > Metazoa > Chordata > Mammalia > Peramelemorphia > Peramelidae > Macrotis > Macrotis lagotis. The sequence goes on from NC_133659.1 coordinate 164,571,259, forward strand.
GGTGTGGATACTGTGGTGGGCACTAGGCCAGTCCTTTTGCTCTGAAACTCTCTGGCTCTTGAAGGTCACAAGGACATTAGATCTTGTATTATATGGACATTGTGCATTTATGCTTACTAAGTACCCTTTTTGGCGTATTGTACCTGCTGTTCTTAGGATGATCAGCTCTGTTCTGAGTGCTTTGACTGCTTTTTATTAATTTAATAACAATAATTAATTAATAAAATGAGGCCTTACTTGGGATATACCTCTCTCTCCCTCAGGCTCTGAGCTCTGTATTCATCTCTGGGGGGAACTGGGGGGGGGAGGGTAGTGTCAATTTCTGCCCCATGGAAGGAGACAAATTGTCGGTCATGGGACTGTGGGTGACCATAGCAACTAAACCACTTCTTTGCTCTGCCCCATCCCTCCTTCTGACCCCACTTTGGGTTTGGGGACCTGGGATTGTACGTCGCTCTCTCTTCTGTCCCCAATCCACCTTATTACATCTGACGTATTACCTTCCGCTGTCCCCCATCATCGTCTGTCCCCCTTGGCTGGGCGCCTGTGACCGGTGGCCCCTCTACCATTCACCCCGCCTCCCTTCGGCCCCCGCTCCGACACCTGGCTCGCTCCTACCCCCCACCGCCCCCTGACAGCAGCACAGCAGCCGGAGAGCCAAGAGTGTGGAAGACGACGCTGAGGGTCACCTCATCTACCACGTCGGGGACTGGCTACAAGAGCGATGTACAAGCCAAATCGTAACAATCCTATAGCTTGTAATGGTCCTATAAACATCTTAACCTCCCCTATGCCAACCCAAGTCACTGCCTCTTCTGTCTCTTCTCTGTGATGTTTGTCATATGGGTGGTTTGAGTTGTTATTATAAATTGATCCCTATAGCCCACTTCCAGCTCTTCTGACCCTGGGTTTAGGTGGTGGGAATCAGTCAGGGGTCTCTTCCCATGACTATCTGTCTCCCCTTTTGTCCTACCCCCAGGTCAATATGTTTATTTTCTACCAACTAAACTTACCCTACCTTCTCTCTCCTTCCCTCTCCCCCAATCCCATTCTATACCATTTCAGATGAGATTGTGAGCACTCTAGGAGAGGGGACCTTTGGCCGTGTTGTACAGTGTGTGGATCACCGAAGGTATGAACTAACCCTTCTTTTTTTTAACCCTTTTCAGTTCCCTAGGCAACCCCAGGAATAGAGGGATGGAGGATATCTAGGATTCACTTTGCTGCTTTCTATCTCTTAGCCAATCATATAGATTCTGGAATGTTCTCTAGTATCCACCAACAGTTTCTCCTGACATCCTGCAGGGGTGGAGCTCGGGTCGCCCTAAAGATCATTAAGAATGTGGAAAAGTACAAAGAGGCAGCGCGACTGGAAATCAATGTGCTGGAGAAGATCAATGAAAAGGACCCAGACAATAAGAAGTAAGCAGGGCAGGGAAGGAAGGCCTTAGTTTCTGTCCTTCTCACACACCAGAGACACTCCCAGGATTTTGTGGGCCCTCGGGAAACAGGAAGAATCCAAGAGGGTACAAGTCTTTTCCATTTTGTCATTTTTTCCTTTCTTCTCTCCATTAACATCATTCTCATTTGCATTTTTTAAAGATTTAATAAGCTTTTAATCATACACGATGACAAACTAATAACATTACAGAGCTTTTTGTAATAATGACAGTAATCCTTGCTATCTGGAACATGTGATCTTGAGATGCAATAGATATGAATGTTACATGGGACAACTGGCTGAAGAAAAGTATTAAGCCAGAATATGAACGTGTGTGTATATGTATACACACATGATTGGCAGAAATACTTATTTCAGTAAGCATTTATTACAACTTACCTATGCCAGCTTTTTATACATACACATATGCACACACACATATATGTTAGGGACATGTGATTTATTATTTATTTATTTATTTTGGGGGTATGTGGGGGGGGGGCTTTCTTCCCTGGTGCCCAAGGCTCAGAAAGTATAGCTTTTCCATGATCACAAAGCTGGTAAGTATCAGAGCCAGTCTTTAAACCTTGCATTTCCTGACTCCAGTGCTGGCTGTCTTTTCATTATATGAACTTCTGTGTGTGTGTGTGCATGTGTGGGTAGACCTGCATATAAACTAAGAGATATGCATGTATACATATTATACTGGTCAGGGAGAGTGCTTTTTAGGAATGAGGCCAAGAAAAATATTAGTAGTGGAAGCTCAAGAATGTAATTTGTACTGCATGGGGTAGAAGACCACCAAGTAAGTGGAGGAAGTCTAGGACATAGAATTGGACACATGTTCTGGATCTAAGACTCCTCTTAAGATGGCATCTAAGAAACCCCACCCAGCCCTGCATCCCTTTTCTCTGATCAGTCCTCAGGAAGGCTTCATAAGGGAAAAGTCTCCAGAGCCATTTAGTGATGATAATCCTATGTCACGTGCAAAAGAGATCTTTAGGGCAGTCATGTCGACCATCAGTTAGGCAGGGCCCCTGACCAGCCCTGAGTCTGCTGACTTGTTCTGCCATGTGAGCCCACCCTGCCACCGCTGCAGGCGGAGGAGATGCAGGCAGAGGGGGTTCACTGCTCTCCCCTTCCCTCTCTCCTCAGCCTGTGTGTCCAGATGTTTGACTGGTTTGACTACCATGGCCACATGTGTATCTCCTTCGAGCTCCTGGGCCTCAGCACTTTCGACTTCCTCAAAGACAACAACTACCTGCCCTACCCCATCCACCAAGTGCGCCACATGGCCTTCCAGCTGTGTCAGGCCGTCAAGTGTGAGTGGGGCGGGCAGAGGCGGGCTCAGGGCAGTGCCCCGCCCAGGGGACCTCTTCAGGCTCAGCTTCTTGCTCATAAGCCCTTGAGCAGCCGACTCTTGACTAAAATCTGCAGTTCTTGCTTTCAATGTCACTTTGACATCCTCTTCTTCTGACTTAACTCCTTGGCTGATGTTACCACCGTCTCTCTTTACTCTCACTCCACATTCAACCCATCTGGAGCTGGAAGAGAAGACCTTTGAAACCAAAATACTTGTGATTACTTTCCCTCTCTTCCCAGTGTTCAGAAAGGGCCACTTGGTCCAGGCTAGGGACTGCATTCATCAGAAGAAGTTGATGTCCACTCCCAGCAAGGATATGGGGAGCAGGGAGTACTTGAGTTGACCCAGAGTTCAAGATAAGAAATCTGGACAGCTTCATGGTTCTTCTTGAGTCAGATCTTCATAGGGCAACTTCATAGGGCTTTGAATTTGGGGAATTTCTGTAGCATCGGTTACCTCTGTATCTGGCTCAATATAAAAAGATGTTCTAAAGCCAGATAGATATATGGTTTGAAGATCATTCTCTGGTTTTTACATCATGTCACCATTTCCCCTACTTTGGCACTGAAAACTGAATATATCTTAATTTTTCTATAGACCTTGTGGATGATTGTCAGCCCCTAGTTAAAGGGGTTCTTAGCGCAGTCAATTAAATAGCTATAAAGTAAAAGAGTACCCCTGAGTGGTTCTTAGATTCAACCTCTGTAACAGCTCTGATCCCACCCATTGGACTTGGCTGAAATGCTTCAGCCTTACCCCTTCTTAAGATTTGGCTTGACCCCGCCCTCTCCCCTGCAGTCCTCCATGACAACAAGCTGACACATACGGACCTCAAGCCAGAAAACATCCTGTTTGTGAATTCGGACTATGAGCTCACCTACAACCTGGAGAAGGTGAGAGGGCTGGAGCCTGCCCCTCTGGCAAGGGGTAGGGGCAGCTGTGCCACTTGAATTGTTCCCTTGCTTCCTGTCCTTTCACCTTTATGTCTCGCACATCTTCTCCTTTTCCCCTGCCTCTACTTCAGTTTCTACTAAGATCATGAATACCACAATAGAATGAGAGGAAGAAAACCAGCTAAAATTGCAGGAGCAATTAGTAAAATAGAAAACTACTTTCTGGCAGAGAGGTTTTTTTTAATCCTATCAAATATTACATTAACAATGTTGATTCCACATTTCTGTAGTTCTGGTCAAACTCATGTTCCAGTCTGCTCTTTCTCTTCCTTGAGATAGTCTGTAAAGAAATTGAATTCAACTGGTTTTAATGCCAGAGAAAAAGCATCAAACATAAAAAGCCAGGGATTCAAGGAGGATAGTATTGTCCCTCTCCTGACTCTAGCCATCTCTCATATCTACACAAATGAGTATATGCATATATATTCACATCCTTATTTTAGATAAACTGAGAAATTTTCCAGATTTTTATAGACTCAGGTTGGCTGATAATCATTCTTGATTCTCCCCTGACTTCTACTTTTGAAAGTAACTTTGCTGAGGTAGATGTGGAGGCTGGAAAATAAGAGCTGTCTCTGGTTGGTGAAAGAGTGGGTGGGAGGCAAAAACGGCATACTTCCTCAAGGGTTCTTTGTCAGAATGCTCCAGTGCTTGAAGCACAAGGCCAAGTCATAACTATACCAGAAACTGAGATTAAATCTCCACTTGTCTTTCTTCTAGAAACGGGATGAACGAAGTGTGAAGAATACAGCAGTAAGAGTGGTGGATTTTGGCAGTGCCACTTTTGATCACGAACACCATAGCACTATTGTCTCCACTCGACATTACCGAGCTCCAGAGGTCATCTTGGGTAAGGGAGGATAGGACTATTTGGGATGGGGTAGGGTGAGGGTGGGGCCACCTGGGGCCTCACAGTGCCATCTCCCCCTCCCCCCCTCCCATCCCCACACCCAGAGCTCGGCTGGACACAGCCCTGTGACGTGTGGAGCATCGGCTGCATCATCTTCGAGTACTACGTTGGCTTCACCTTGTTCCAGGTGAGGGGAAAAGGGCGCCTTGCATCACCCCCTGGCACCTTAATCTACCCTTTCACCTTCTGAGAACCCACCTGCTTGCTCTCCCCACCCACCATTCCTGCTCATCTCTGCCACTTCAAAGCCTTTCCATCAACTTAACACCTAACTAATCATCTCTCCCCCCCATGAACCATTTTTGTCTTCATTCTCCCCAGACTCATGACAATAGAGAACACTTAGCCATGATGGAGAGGATCCTGGGACCTATTCCCTCTCGAATGATCAGAAAGACCAGGTAGGTGAGAGCCCAGCTTGGGTGAAGCCTTAATACTCATCCTCTCTCTCTCTGATGAATGGGATTTCCTGACAAGTGGGTATATTTTTCCATCGGTCTTCTTGGTCATCCAAGGCCTAGGGATCTAAAAATAAAACTGATGTTTTTATAGTGCTTTAAGACTTTCAAAGTGCATTACATATATTTATTCATTTGGTTCTCATAACCTTGGGAAGTGGGTATTATCCCCTTTTATAAATGGGGGAATGGAGGTTCAGGAAAGGTAATAACTTGCTCATGGTTACAAAAGTAGAATGTGTCAGTTGTAGATTTCAAAGCCAGGTATTAGCAGGCTCCAAACCCAGCATTTTTTGCACTGAGATCAAGGAGGTAGGGGAGTTCCCCCTTATGAATGTGAATCCCTTGGATCCCCTAAACCCCCACCTCCAACAGGAAGCAGAAGTATTTTTACCGGGGTCGACTGGATTGGGATGAGAACACATCGGCTGGCCGTTATGTACGAGAGAATTGCAAACCTCTGCGGGTGAGCAGGGTTGGGGATGGTGGATTCTCAGAGACTAGTTTTAATTCTGGGGACTAGTGGAGGGGTTGGAAGGAATTGAAAGAAAAGTTGTGTGATTATTGGGGCACAGCATGAGAGGCTAAAGACTGATTTAAAAAAAGAAAAATATCAGTCAAAGCAGCATCCTAGATGTTTGACAAGGAAGAAACAAAATCTAACTTTAGGAAACAATCAAGTAGAAGACAAGGAAGATTGGTTTCGTTTATCAAGGATGAGACTTAGCTAATTGAGCTAAGAGATCAAAGGAGAGGAGTTGACAGTGGTGTTGGGAGGTACATGGCTTAGAGGTATTAGTCTGGTTAGATGCTCTTCAGGACTCAAAACCAGGCCTAAAGGAAGAACCAAATCAGACCACCTTGGAGGGTCTGGTCTCCCTGGGCAGCCCAGCTCACCCTTTTCCTGCCCTCCACCAGCGATACCTGACATCGGAGGCAGATGAACACCACCAGCTATTTGACCTGATTGAGAGCATGCTAGAATATGAACCTGCCAAGCGACTGACCCTGGGCGAAGCCCTTCAACATCCTTTCTTTGCCCGCCTTAGGGCTGAACCACCAAGCGCTAAGGTGTGGGACTCCAGTCGGGATATCAGCCGGTGACAACTGGGCCTGGGGCCCCTTACTGCCTTTTAAGGCAAAGAGTGGCCAATCTGGGACACTGGTGCTTTTTTATACAAAAGAATGGAGCGGGAGTATAACTTCCCTCGCCCTCCTCCTGGCTCCTTTGTAAACCTGTGAATATGTGAGATAGTGTACATACAGCAGAGCTCTCTGGCCTTTATTCCCTTTCCCATTTGAAGCCCTGTATATAAAGCTGTCCCTTCAAGACCCTCTCAGGCCTTCATTTGCTCTTCCAGCAGTGCTGGAGGGGGCGTGAGGTGGTGAGGTAGCACCTACCCCATGTTTTATAAGGAATTTTGTACAGTCTTTGTGAAATAAAATATGATGTGCTTCAACTAACCCATCTGGAATTTGGAGTTCGGGAAAATAAGTTGGGTTTTTGAAGAACAACTGAGCATTCTCCAGATTTGGTCAAATACAGAATTCCCACCTTAGCTGGTTACGGGGAAGACAGCCTAGCCTGGTTGATTGTCTGAAAGGGCGCTGTAGGGACAGAAGCCTCCGGGCGAGGGGCGGGGCCGCGCCGGGCAGGCCCGCCTTAGTGAAGCTGAGGTGGAAATGCTGCTTCTTCGGAGTCCCCGAAGGCCTAGAGCGGGTTTGGGGAGACCTTGAGACCCAGAGGCAAAGGGCTGGATGCGGCCGGACAGACCAGTAGGTAGAGCGGGGAGGCGGCTGCTCACGGGACGCCCGCTCGGGATTTGCGGGGCCGTGTGGCGCAGTGCCTGTCGGGAGGTGTAGTTCCTTAGTGAGAGCGTCACGTGAGTGAGGAGGCGGTGTCCAGAAGCCGGAGTAGGACGAGCCAATGAAGAGAACCCGTTTCCGCCTTGGGCTCCGGCGCATGCGTAGTGCACCCCCGCTGCAGGGATCCCCCTAGATTCTTCCGGTCCTCCCGGCCAATCGGCGCTCTCGGGAAGCGGGGCGGGGCGGGCCGACGGGGACGGAGCCCCGCGAGCCGCTGCCGCCGCCGCCGCGGAAGAGGCGGTGGAGGGAGGAGGTGCAGGAGGAGGCTGAGCCGAGGCCGAGGCCGAAGCCGAAGCCGAGGCCAGACCTTCCGACATGGCCCAGAGCGGGAATAGTGGGAACCCATTCGGCGACCCCAGCGAGTTTGACAACCCCTTCCAGGTGACAGGCACTGACCCCCCCCCCCCCCGGGCTGGGCCAGGCTGACCCCTGACCCTCAGCACCTATGACATTTGACCCCCGGGCAGGACTGACACGTGGAGAATGGCCCGCATCCGGGTTCATCTTCCGTTCTCCCCCGGGAGCCTTTGGCTCAGGCCGGGGGGTGGGGGCAGCGTCCGAACTCAGGCGCCCCACGTCGAGGGAGGCTGGGGAACAGGCTTTTGGGGAGGCCTTTAAAGCCGGGGCCTCATCTCCCTCCCCCCCGTTGCCCGCAGGGCCTTTGCTGGGGGGGGGCAGACTCTCCGGGACCTTTAGGCCTCCCCGACGCCCCCTTAAGCCGCGAGTCTCTATCCCCAGGACCCGGCCGTCACCCAGCACCGACCCAGCCCCCAGTATGCCACACTCGACGTCTACAACCCCTTTGAGAACCGTGAGGTGAGTCTCTTCCTGGGGTGGGTAGAAGTGGCCCAGCCCTGGCACGGGGGTCTCCTTGTAGAGCCCTCTGGTCCCTTCTCATCCCCCCACGCCCCTGGGAAGAAGCCCCCTGTCTCCTCGCTGAGTCTGACATGCGGCCCACAGAACACACCCCCCCGCCGGAGGAACTTGGGAAGGACCTCACTTTAGGGACTGCAGTCAGGGAAGTGAGCCTGTGGGGCTTAACACAAAGGCCAAACCAAGCAGTTGCGACTGAAATCGGCTCTGGAGAGAATGAAGACGCTGAGGGAAGTTTCTTGAAGGAATGGTACTGTGGAGGACGCCAAGGACCAGGAATAAAACTGGGATAGCAGTGAAGGAAGATAAGAGGGAAACAGACCGTACTTAGGCTCCGAGCCAGGGGAAAGCAATGGACAAATAGGTGATAGGAGGAAGCCTGTTTGTCTTAGTAGAGAATTAGAAATCAGGTCTCAGGAAATGAGTACGGCAAGATAGAAAAGGATGTATGAAAGAAGCCTTGGGTTCATGCCATTGAATAGCTTAGATGGGTCGTGAGAATCAATCAGAGAGGTGACTTAATGTTTTCCTATTTTTCATCAAAGTGGGAAAGTAACAATGAGCACTTTCTCCTACTGCTTCCTTTCTCCTCCCATTATTAGAAGTGTTCAACTAGCAATCAGGAGGCTCTGTGTCAGGTATACTGCTGAAAGGGAATCCTGTATTTAATTCCATTCCATATTCATCTATTTTAAATTGACCATGTTCAAGTCTATGTGTTGGTTGGGAAGTTAGATGATTTCTAAGGTTAATTATAAGATTCTTTGTTTTTATCTACTAACAGTCACCACCTTCCCTTGAGCCATCTGCCCCATTGCCTCCACCAGCAGCCCAACCCCACCAGCAGCCCTCCAGAAAACTCAGCCCCACAGAACCCAAAAATTATGGCTCCTACAATACTCAGGTAATGTGTGTGTATTCATATACCTGGGCACTGTGTGTGTGTGTGTGTCTGTGTGTGTTCATGTACCTTGACACTAATCAGGGCCCTTCAGAGTTGTTCCAAGACTGACTCAATTTCTCTCTCTGGATAGGCTTCAGCTGCAGCAGCCACCGCAGAACTTCTGAAAAGGCAGGAAGAGCTTAATCGAAAGGCAGAGGAGCTTGATCGGCGGGAGAGGGAGTTGCGGCATGCATCCTTGGGGGGTTCTGCCAGTAGGTCTTTGGTGATGGCAACTGAACATCATCCAGCTTTGGTGTGGGATGCAGGCAGGGAATGAAGTCTTCTAACATTCTGAAATGATCAAGAAAGGGAGATGGGTTTCTGATTCAGACCTTCTTGATGGAAACTAGAGAGTTGTCATCTGTTGAGTTTTACCCTCTTGGCCTCTGACAGCCTTCTAGTTTTCTCCTTACCTGCCCAATCTATACCTTGCAGCCCGACAGAACAACTGGCCCCCACTGCCCTCATTTTCTCCTATCCAACCCTGCTTCTTCCAAGACATCTCCATGGAAATTCCCCAGGAGTTTCAGAAGACAGTGTCTACTATGTACTACCTCTGGATGTGTGAGTAGTGGGGAACCATAAGGCCTTGTGTAGATGGAATAAAAAGAGTGTCTTTTAGAGAGGAAAAGAGAGCCTGAAGCTCCCTGCTTTTGCTTTCAAGCCACCTCAGATATCTAAAACAACTTCCTACCCATCCTATAATATCTCTTACTAATTTGCCTTCATAGCTCAAGGCTATCTCCTTCAGGAAGACTTTTCCCTTGATACCACTTACTCCCATCAGATCCCATTCTCCAGTCTGCCGGCATACCTCTGACTTCTCACTCCTTTTCCTTTCATTGCATTTCCCCATCAGTTTGGAGGATTCTAGAAGGATAGACTTTTCCTTTTTTTGAATTTTTGCCACAGGAATACTGGAGTAACACCTATTCATCATTCAGTTTAACAAATAAGTGTTTACTGTGTCCTAGGAACTAGAAATATAAAAAATGCCACATTCCTCATCCTCATAGAATATGAATTCTCATCAATATGTGACTAGTGGGGAGATGTTAACATATATGTAAATATAAAAGACAGGGTGGGATGGGACAAGGAAGAAATCCATCCTCTAGGAAAAAGGTGAAATGCAAAAGAACACTTTCAACTAGTTGGAACTGTGATGGTGACTGTGTAAAAGGGGATTTTGAGTGATTAGTTCTTCATTTTCATCCATGTTGACACTTTCCCCCTTTTTTGTCCTCCCCTAGGCAGTACCTTGGCCCTTCTCCTGAATTTCCTTGCCTGCTTGGCCTCTTTCTGTGTGAGCCCTCTTTCCAGTGGTTCAAGCTTTGGGCTCTCCATCCTCTGGGCCCTACTCTTCACACCCTGCTCCTTTGTCTGCTGGTATCGCCCTATGTACAAGGCTTTCAGGTGAACAATATTGGGACTGTGGGAGAAAGGGAGTTTATTGGCAATGCCCCAAATCTGCCCCTCATGCCTAACCTCTCTCCTATCTGTTTCTTTTCCCCTGCAGGAGTGACAGTTCATTCAATTTCTTCGTTTTCTTCTTCATTTTCTTCGTCCAGGACGTGATATACGTGCTGGCGGCTATTGGCATCCCATCATCAGGATTCAGGTTAGCCTGGCCCACTCTTTGCCTTCTCTTGTTTGTCACAAATACTCCCTATAGAGCTCTTGTCAAGTGGCAAGAGATACAGAGAAAACTGAGCTCCTTAGTCAATAAACATTTATTAGACACCTCCAAAGGTCCATCAGCTTTTGGTTTAATGAAGGGAGACAGAAGGAATTCCTAATGAAAAAAAACAGAGAATTGACTGGAGAGCTCTAGGCGTCAGTGATAGGAAGGAGTGATTAAGAGAAAATGTATAGGTAGTCAGCTTGGGAAGGCTTCCTGGAAGAGGAGAATATAGAACAGAATGTCAGCAGAAAGAAGGAGGATGGTGTTATGGGGAGAGGAATGGAGAGCAGACTCCACAAGATCCAGCAGGGACAGAGTGAATTAGAATGCACTCAAGTAAATCATCCAAGTTGGCTACGACATGTAGAGTCATAGGAGAGAAATTACTAAGGACTTTGAGATCGAACAGGGAAGAGAATGAGAATTGTTGCAGATTTAGAATTTTGGGGCCACCTTCCTGCAGGGATCTGAACTATAGGGACTTCTGGAAAGATAACTGGTGAGGAGGCCCAAAGAGCAACCCTGGTGGGCCTGGCTGTGACGTGTGCTTTCTTGCTCTTCCCCTTTGTCCGATAACAGTGGCTGGATCTCGGCCCTGATGGTGCTGAAGATCAACACAATTGTGGCCATTCTCATGCTGCTAGTCGCCTTGTTCTTCACTGGCATTGCTGTGCTGGGCATTGTGATGCTGAAGCGGGTAAAGAGGGTTGGGACTGGGGCTGGGCCTGGGAAGTGGAGGAATTTGGAGGAAAGAAGGATTGGTGCATTTTTCATGTAGGCTGGTAATGGGATGCTGAACATTGAGTGACTGGAGAGCAGCATCTGGGTCTTCCTTATAGTGCTATCATCCCCCTTGCATATGGTGGATATGTAATTTTTGTTGAATCAATTTGTATATGCTGAACATTGAAGGGGAAGGTAGAGGCAGTTGTTAGATATGTAAGGGGCCACAGAGAGCCAGAGAAGCGGATGAACATGCTTCCTGTACTCCTAACTCCCATCCCTGATGGGGCTATCAGTGTGCCCATTATCATTTGGTCAGTCTTTGTGAGCAGAGTCTGGAGCCAGGTGGATGGGAGAACGGGTGGACCCTGGCTCAGCAGAGGGTCTGCATCTCAGTTTAATTCAGGAACTGCTCATCACCCTTTTCCACATGCTTCTTCCATACCATTCACCTTTGGATCCCCCTGGCTGCCTCCTTCCCAAGAATTCTGGCTTACAAGGGTTAGCTGGGGAGTGGGGATGAATGGCAGCACAGAGGACTTGTCAGATGGAGACTGGGCCTTAGTAATGGGAGGCTGAGCACTCGGTGGATCTAGCTGTCACCATGGTAAAGCCCTTCCCCTTTCTCACAATCCCCAGATCCACTCTCTGTATCGCCGCACAGGTGCCAGTTTCCAGAAGGCCCAGCAGGAGTTCGCTGCTGGCGTCTTCTCCAACCCTGCAGTCCGAACGGCTGCGGCCAATGCAGCTGCAGGTGCTGCCAATAATGCCTTCCGGACCCCCTAACTTCCTCCTCCCTTTCACCCACTTGTTCCTTCCTTGGCTGGTGCACCCCAGCCTTGGCTCTGGATGAAGCTGGCTCTGCTCCCCTTTCATCTCTCCCTAAGATTGACTTTGAAGAGACAAGTATTTTTATTCATTGTCTCTCCTTAATCTTTGTGGCAGTGAGGATTGGTCTGCCCAAGAGGATGAGGGGAACCCAGGGGTACTGATCCCAGCCCCAACCACTGCCCAACTCTGCCCCACCTCCCCAGGCCTCACTACGCTGCTGTCCCCCCACCCCACCTTAGGAGCTCCGGCTTCCCTTTGCTGTGCCAAGGCTAATGCTTCAGTTATTTAAATAAAGGAAAGTAGAACTTGGAACGTGTCTGCCTCAGCATCCTTATGGGGGTATCGGGAAGAACGGGGTTTGGGGTGGGTGAGCAGCCTAGGAGCAGGTCCAGGATGGGTGCCGGGTGCCGGGTGCCGGGTGCCGGGTGCCGGGTGCCGGGTGCCGGGTGCCGGGTGCGGGAGGGGAGAAGGGCGGGGCGGGGCGGGGCGGGCCGGGGGAGGTCTGCGAGAGGGGCTCCGACTGGGCTGGGCCCCCGGAAGCTGAGTGGGGGGAAGGGCGCAGCGCCAGCGCCGCCCTCCTGCCCGCCGGCCTCCGCGCCTCAGTGGCTCCGGGGCCGGACTACAACTCCCAGACTGCCCCGCGCCGCGCCCCGCCCCGCCCCGCCCCCACTGCCTCCTGCCGGGACCTGCTGCAGCGCGAGCCTGGGGAGTGCAGCCGGGCCGGCCGCCCGGGGCCACGGCGCTGCAGCGGGGCCGGGCCCGGCCGAGAAGCCCCGGACCGCCCGGGACCCCGGCCCCTCCGCCCGCGGGCGCCGTCCAGCCGCTGTCCGGTCTCCGTCTCCCCGCTCCCTCCCGACCTCCCCACCCCCCAGACTCTCCCGTGCCCCGTCCGCCGGCGCTGCTGACACTTCTCTGGCATCCTAGAGCCTCCCTGCCGTCTCCGAGGGGGAACCTGGCCCCGCCCTGCGCCCTCCCCCACCCCCAGCCCTAGGGCGATGAAATGAACCGGTGCCCCCCTTCCCTGCGATCTGCCCCCGGGCATTGTGCCCACCCCCTGCCCGCTGTGGGGAGAGAGCCTCCCGCTGCCCCCACGTGACCTCCGTCCCCGGGGGACGAGCAGATTCCCCCCATCCCACCTCAGTCTCTTCAAGTGCCCTCTGACATCCCTCCAGCTGGAACAATTGGGCCATGCACCCTGGGACCCAGGCCCAGGGTGGGTTCTGTGGCTAAGGGGTGGGGGCAAGCGGAGAGAAGAAGGGAGTGGCTCTTGGTTTAATTGAGATGCCCTCAGGCACCAGGGGGGGACTACAACAGAGGCAAGCTCCACAGGGGTGGGCACAATGCCCTCACCCAGTGATTCAAGCCATTCACTGACCAGCCGGCCGAGTACCAGAGGCCTCACCCATCTCCGGCTCCACCGGCCTTGGCTCCAAGCTCTGCTCACCCTGGGGCTGGCCCAGGTGATCCTAGGCGTCCTGGTGGTCACCTTCAGCATGGTGGCTTCTTCAGTCACCTCCACAGAAAACATAAAGAGGTCCTACCCATCCTGGGCTGGCTTTTCGGTGAGTACTGGGGAATAAGGAGAGGTCCTTTGTTGTTTTTTCCCCACCTTCCCCTCCCCCAGCCTGAAATCCACATCCCTAACATCCTCCTCCCCACAGTCTACCTTTTCCCATTTCCTGACACTACCTGACAACTGCAGAAGGGACCTCCCTAGTACCCCATTGACCCATAACTCTCCAGGGACTTGGATCCTTCTGTCTCCATCTCTGACTGGGTTGGCACTGAAGGAAGGGGGAGGTAGGGAGAAGGGCTTGGAAATACCCCCCCTTATACCAGGTTGAGCCTGAGCCTGTGCCCACTCTGTCTCCAGCTGGCATTCTCAGGGGTAGTTGGCATCGTATCATGGAAGAGACCATTCACTCTGGTGGTAGGTACAAGGGGAGCAGTGCCCACTCATACCAACATTTACTCAGGACTCTGTGATGCCCAATGGGGGGATTGCCCACTAGTCTCCTCTAAGAGGAAACAACATCCACAGTGCCTGGTGGGTAGGATGTACCTTCTGGTAGCTCAGGTAGGGGTACCCACTGGGAGGCACGCTCCTGGGGACACCTGTGGTCCTCGCCCCTGCTCTCAGCCCAACCCCTCCGTGCCCCTAGATCTCCTTCTTCTCCCTGCTCTCCGTCCTCTGTGTTATGCTCAGCTTGGCTGGCTCCGTCCTATCCTGTAAGAATGCTCAGTTGGCACGGGATTTCCAAGAGTGCTCAATGGTAAGAAAAGAGGGAGAGCAAAGACCAGGAAGGTCCAGGGGGCTGGATACCTGACTTTGCCCCTAGCTCAAGCTTCTCCAATTTTGCCCCCTCAATCCAGGAAGGAAAAGTCTGTGTCTGCTGCCCTTCTTTTCACTTGCCCAGACCCTGCAGAGAGTCCGGACAGGAACTGAAAATATCCCTTAGTACAACATGTGCTGATGCTCTGGGGGCTCTCAAGGTGGGCACATCTCCCTGGTCCATCTCTGTGCCATTTTCTCAGGCCCTGGGCCCAGCTGTCTCCTCTGTCATCAAATGCTCACCTACCAAGGTTGCTGTTTGAGTTATCTCCAGCCCCCCCCATGCCCACTCTGCCCTTTCTGGGCACCCACCCACCTTCCTCCTCCATTTCCTCAGAACCTTCTCTTCAGTGTTTGCGGCCTCACCGTCTGCGCTGCCGTAGTCTGTGCTCTCTCTGCTATTGTTTGCTGCATCCAGATCTTCTCTCTCGACCTTGTACATACGGTGAGATGGTGGACACTGGGGCAAGAGAAGATCAGAGGGAATTTCGTGGAGGGGGAGTGTTGTTTGTGCTCTGAGAGCCATGGGGAGTCAGGGCTGAGGGTAAGGAGGGAGATGTCAGAGACCAGGAGTGTGTGTTTGGTGCTGCTGTTGGGGAGGGCATAGAAGGTCAGGAAGAACAGGTAGATTGAGGCCATGGCTGGCAGAAGACATGGCAGGCAAGAGGAGTGACCTTTGGGTGTGAGGTGGTTTTTGCCTAAAGGAGGCGTGTTCTGGAGAATTGGGGAGACCAAGAAGGAATTGAAGCTAGCTAGGGTGTGGCCCTAACAGTAACAACAACAAAAATAAGATTTATAAAGTACTTTAACATTTGCAAATTGCTTTGTACGCATTATTTCATTAGATCTAAATGGGTTCCAGAGGGTGGGACCAAAAGGAGAGAGATTGGGGTGGTGCCAGTAGAAGGGAGGGGCCAAGAGGAAAGGGGCTGCTGGGATTAGGACCCTTTGTGACTGTCCTTTTTCCCCATCCAGCTGGCTCCTGAGCACTCAGCCTCAGGCACTCTGGGGCCCCTGGGCTGTGTGTCTCCCCCAGCTCCTCTGCTCCATACCATGCTGGACCTGGAAGAATTTGTGCCCCCGGTGCCCCCACCTCCGTATTATCCCCCAGAGTATACCTGCAGCTCAGAGACTGATGCCCAGAGGTGGGGTAGGGGCAGGGAGCAAGGATTACCTAGAAGGGGGAAGGGGGGGGAGGGAGAAAATTGTGGAAGGAGGACTTGAAAGGGGTTCTAGGCTGATATCCTCCCCCATTCTCTCAGCATCACCTATAATGGATCCATGGACAGCCCAGTGCCTCTATACCCCACCGATTGCCCCCCATCGTATGAGGCTGTCATGGGACTTCGAGGAGATAGCCAGGTGAAGTGTGGATGAGGTTTGGACAGAGCTGAGAATGGAGGGAAGGGCATAGCTGGGGATCGGGGAGAGAGTAGCAGTAATAATGACAATAAATTCTCCTTGCTACTTAATCATTCACCAAACCCTTCCACATCATTGTTTCATTTCAAAGTAACCTCTGGAAGCAGGGCAGCATGTTTCTGTAACCTGTTCTAGGCAAACTGAAGCTCAGGGAGGTCACTCCCCCAAATTATACACCTACTTAATGGGAGAGCTGGAACTAGAACCTTGACCTTTTGCCTCCAAATCTAGAACTCTTTCTACTTCACCATAAATAGTTGGTGGATGGATGAACAGGGGAGCGAGTCCCTGATCCCTTTCTCTCTCCACAGGCCACCCTATTTGACCCCCAGCTTCATGATAGTTCCTGTATCTGTGATCGAGTGGCTTCCATTGTCGATGGTGAGAGGATGGGCTTAGGGTGTTTCACAAGAGGCAGCATCTTTCCAGATTGGTGGGTTTGAGGAGATCTCCTAAGGGGCAAAGCTTGAGTCAGTGACTTTAGGTTCCAAAATATTGGAATCATATAATTTTAGCTGCCAGGCAGTAGAGCAGGACTGGAAAGGAAACCCACCCTAAGAATTGGGAAACCAGAGGAAAAGGATACTTGGAGATTGGGGATCTGAGGGTATTTCTTCTGGAGCAAAGGTGTCAAACATCATCTGTGTGAATGTGACCCCACACCCTATGGAGTGTGGCTGGACCAGATTAAAATGTAATTGGAAGATATTTAACAAAATAAGTAAAAATATGATAAAATATAGATATTACATTTTAAAATGAAGTTAACATGCAGTCCACAGGGATTCTTAGGTATGGTTCTATTTGTGTTTGGTACCATTGCTCTGGAAGGTGAAGGGATAGAGTGTCACTTGGGATGGGACTGGGCTACTTTGATCATAATGATTATGGGAGACAGAGAGAAATTCCGAGGCTAGGACTGGGGCTGAGTGGTTCTTGTGCCTGGTGTCACCCTTGGGTACTTGGTGCCTACAGTGTCCATGGACAGTGGGTCCCTCGTGCTGTCAGCCATTGGAGACCTCCCTGGTGGCTCTAGCCCATCTGAGGACTCATGCCTTCTGGAGCTGCAGGGTTCTGTGCGTTCTGTGGACTATGTCCTCTTCCGATCCATCCAGCGTAGCCGGGCTGGCTACTGCCTCAGCCTGGACTGTGGTCTCCGAGGCCCTTTTGAGGATAGTCCCCTTCCCCCAAGACCACCCCGAGCTGCCCGATCCTACTCCTGCTCTGCCCCCGAAGCCCCACCCACACTGGGAGCCCCCACTACTGCCCGTAGCTGCCACCGGCTAGAAGGTTGGCCCCCCTGGGCTGGGCCATGCTTCCCGGAAATCCGTCGTCGAGGACCTCGGGGAGGTGGTCGAGGAGAAGCACCTCCAGCCCGACCACCTGCCCGCCGATTCAGTGACAGCTCGGGTTCCCTTACCCCTCCTGGGTACCGGCCTCCACAACCAGCTCCTGCCTTGCTGCTTCGATCCCATAGTGACCCAGGCATTGCCACCTCCAGCGAGACTGGTGAGGCACCTAATGGGTGGGAATTGGGGCACACGAGTGAGAGAGGAAAATTGAGGCCAGAGTATCAGAAAGAGGGTTGATTTTGGTGTCCAAGGGAATATAGGAGGGAGCAGATAAATAACTAAGGGAAGTGAGATTAACATTAGAGGAGGGTTCTACATTAAGGACATACAGGAAGTTTGGTTGAGGGACTACTTTCCAGGAGAGAGAGAGAGAGAGAGAGAGAGAGGTAGAAAGGGTCCTGGGGAAGGTACAAATGCTGTGTATGGTGGGGCTGATAAATAGAAAACCTGAAAAAATGATTTTGGCAGTCAGTCACAGAGAGAATTCACTTTTCTTTATTCTCTTCTCCTTTCTAGCTGACTTCAGGGACCTTTATACCAAAGTGCTTGAGGAGGAAGTTGTTTCTCTCTCCTCTGCAGACACAGGTCAGACACAAGTTGGGTTCTGAGTGGGCATGGAAGGGAGAGTGTGCACATTACTCATAAGGTGACCACTGTCTATCTTTCATCTTCCTTGTTGCTTTACAGGGCTCTGCTCTGAAGCCTGCCTCTTCCGCCTTGCCCCTTGCCCTTCCCCCAAGTTGCTGCGTGCCCGCTCAGCTGAAAAGCGGCGACCAGTGCCCACCTGGCGAAAGGTGCCCCTGCCTTCTGGGCCTGCGCCTGCCCACTCTTTGGGGGACTTAAAGGGCAGTTGGCCTGGTCGTGGCATTGTAACTCGTTTCCTGCAGATGTCCAGGAGGGTTCAGGAGTCCAGTGGACATGGTGTCCATGGTCATAAGCAGGTATGCATCAAGGGGATTTCAGTCAGCAAAACATAGCCCTCTGCCCACCTGACCCGTCCACCCACCTACATATTCCATCCTGACTATCTAAGACCATGGCTATGTACTATCCCTCTTGTCCTGGCTTTGCATCCTAGAATTCTACTCCAGTCTCACTGCATCTCATAGTGCTTTCTGAGACACTGAGATTCAGCGGAGAAGCAGTGACAGAACACAGACCTGACCTCACAGTCCAGGGGTATTGCTACAGTTTGATGCTACCCTTCAGTCTTCTTTTTTAGGTACAACGAAACCCTTGGGGCCGGCCTGGACGTGAAAGCCTCCATCTCCGAAGCTGCGGAGACCTCAGTTCTGGCTCATCCCTTCGCCGGCTTCTGTCTGGCCGTAGGCTAGAAAGAGCTACCCGCCCTCACAGTGTCAATGGGGGCAGCCAAGAAAGCGGGCTCTGAGTCCCCCCACTACCACCTGGCTCTGAACTGGGTTCTGTGCCACCCTGACACCCATCTAGGTCCAGGTGAACAGTGGGCCACATGCTACTGGCTGGCATTGGACCAGCTTCCATCACCGCCTCCTTGCACCAGTTGGCAAGAAAAAAATCTGCTGAATTTCCCTTGACCAGTGTCCCTCTCCTTCTTGGTTCTGGGTGGAGTGGGGGGAAACATTCCTTGCTGCTCATCTTCTCCCTTCCTCTCCAACCAGGAGAGCTTTGCTCATGCATTGCATGGGGCTACAGGGCCGTTGGGGGGAGGCTGCCTAGGGCTGTGCCCGCTTACAGCTAATACACGATGTGCGTGTGTTGGATGGAGGAAGAACCAATAAATACCTCTCCTCCCCTAAGTCTTGTATTGAGCACTCTGTCTCTCTCCTTCTCACACTCAGTTTATAACTGGTAGAACTAGGTATTAGAATCAAAGGCAAGGTACCCCCCACTGGTACCCCACTGATTCAAAGTCCTGGAGGTGTATTATAGTGCAAACAAGCATCTAAGGAGAGGAAGCCTGGAGCCTGCCACAGACTTGGTTTGGGAGAAGAGACTTCAAAAGAATACTGGTCTGCTGGGGATGGAACACTAACAATAATGATAGGATTTCCATAGTATTTTCTTTACAGATATATCTTATCCTCACAACAACCCAAGGGGAAGGGGGTGGAACAAATACTATTATCTGCATTTTACAGTTGGGAGGTAGTGCTTGAGGCTAGACTTGAACATATGTCTTCTGACTCTAAGTCCAACATGCTTTCTTCACTGGGCCCTCTTGCTGACCGGCCTGGAAGGCTACTGAGGTGCCTGCTAGGGTACCCTCAGAGCCAGGGGCTGGGCACAGTTCTGGGATGTGGAACAGCCTTCCCCGTGGCATCGTGAATAATTTAAGATCATAACAACTTCCGGCCTTCAGAGAGCAGGGAGGACTGGGGAGATGGGAAACAGGCTCAACAGGCCTGGGAACTAAGACCTTTTCAAACACAAGAAGATTAGGGAAGTTGGGCAGAAAGGCTACATGGTAGTGATTCTATCAGAGGAGAAAATGTGGCCGAAGTCTCACTTAGGCACATGTGGTTTTCCTTTTTCCCCTTCAGAGGAGAAATAATGGGGCTTGTGGAGAGAACTGGATTTAATGGGGGAACTGGGTCCTAAACTTGGCTCTATCACTTTGTACTGTGATACTTTGTGCAACACACCACACACAGAGACCCCTACCTACACACATGATCTCAGCTTCCCGTTTCCCCTCCACTACAATAAAGCTAAAACTAAATAGAAGCTCTTCGGTTCTTGAAGCGCTCATGGGGAAAGAGAAGGAGGAGAGACCACGAGCATGCTCAAGTCTCTCCCTGGACTGCTGAATTCTTTCCTCGGGTGTGGGTTCAGGACTACGCGTGCGCCCCAACAGGCCAATCTGACTGAAACTGGGCAGCAAGGTCTGTCTGTCATCCAAGAGGACCAATGAGGGAGTAAAAGAGCCTTCTCCACCCCCCACCCCACCCCCGCACAGCCTCTTCTTTTCATCCTTCTTCTGTCCCCAGGAGCCTCCCCCCACCCCCTTGGGCCCGGCTTTGCGTCGTCCCCGCCAGTCCTCGGCCTCTTTGTTTCGTGGGCAGATAGTCCGTCAGAGGCCGGGGCGGACCCTTCTCCCGGCTTGTCCTGCCTTCCCACTCTCTTGCCTTATAAAGGAGTTTTTCTTCAATCTCCCTCCTGGTGGGGCTGCTGCTTTGTTATAGTGTCTGGGCTCTCGTGTCCATGAAAGGTTTGATTCATAAAATTTTCCTCCGCCTTCGAGCACCCCGAATTTTATTTCTCGGTTTGGGAAGCAAAAGAGCAATTGGCAGACAGGGAACCAAGTTTCCGTGCCAGCTCACCTTGGCCAATTCACCTGCCTGCTCTGCGTCTTACCCCAGAATGTAAACGATTTGCACAAACTCCTAGTTGATAAAAGTCTAAAACGTTCCAGGATGGAGTAGATTTCTTTTGTGCTGCCACGGGATCCCTTTGCTCTTACCTTGATCACCTTGTTCTGCAACCAATTCTCAGGAAGTGGGGATTTTCTGATTAACGACCGCTTTCAGAGATGCAGAGTTGGACATACGCTCTCTGCGGCTGGCCACGTCCTCCTCTCTATTCAACTGTTGCTGAAGCCACCCCAGACCAGAGGAACACAATTTTGTTTTGTTTTTCCCCTTCTCTCTTTCCTTTTCTTTCTTTCTTTCTTTCTTTCTTTCTTTCTTTCTTTCTTTCTTTCTTTCTTTCTTTCTTTCTTTCTTTCTTTCTTTCTTTCTTTCTTTCTTTCTTTCTTTCTTTCTTTCTTTCTTTCCCTTTCTTAGCACAGGTGCAAAGAAACAGCGGAGCCTCTTTAGATGCTGCAGCTGGTGCAGCGAGCTGGGTGTGGTCGCTCACATTGATCCTTTCTGTCAGCATTTGATCAGCACCCAACACCACAAGGTGCCTTCAGATTTTGAAGGAAGTAGAATTTTGGAACATTTCATCTATCCCACCCCCACATTTTTCAGATGAGAAAACCAAATGCCCCGGGGTTTATAAATGTTAGTTATTACTAAGTGACTTGCCAGAGTTCCTATGGTCTACTAGAACCAGGGGCTGGAAACAACCACTTCAGTTATTTACCCCTGCTGCCTCTCGGAAGAAATGGGTCTTTTATTTATGAAACATTTATTACCTACATAGCAGACCCGTCCAGAAGGAGAGAAAGCAAGGAGATTGGCTAGAAGACTGGCCTTGTGGTCAGAAAGATGGGAGACTGGCATGAACTGTTTCTGCTATGAAAGGCAATCTGGTCCAATAGATAGAGCTGCCCTCAGGGTGAGCAAGACTTGGGTTTGAGTCAACACTGATATGTGACTGTGGACAAGTTACTTTACCTGCTTAATGGCCCCAGGGGAACTCTCTAAGACTATAAATTGAAGAACCCATGAGTATCTGCACTGGGAGAGGAAGTTTCTTGGCACATGCTCTACAGAAACGGCTTTTATCTGTGCCAGGTACTTTGACCTAGGTAGCCTGACAATCAATGCCCTGAAGGTACATACATTCTAATGGAATGAGGCCACAGAGAAAGTGAGGGTGAGGGAATATAGGAAGCAAGATAAGGTGACGGCTCACTTATCAAAACCAGGGATTTAAGAGAGAGAGAGTTCCAGGATGGGAGGAAGAAAATGCTAATCAGGATAAAGGGGCTAAGGTGTAAAGATGACTGGGAAGCAAATGAAAGGGAATCACATACAAATATGAATGAGATGGGGCTAATCTTAGAAACTATAGAGGGGCGGCAATGGATAGAGCACTAGTCCTGGAGTCAGGAGGATCTGAGTTCAAATCTGTCTCAGACCCTTAATAATTACCTAGCTGCGTGATCTTGGGCAAGTCACTAAAATCAATGCCTTGCAAAATAAAAAAAGAAACTAGAAAAGTTAATAATTTGAGCTAGGGCATCTAGTTAGCATGGTAAGGAGAGTGCTGGACTTGGAGTCCAGGAAGAGCTGAGTTCAATTCCAGAGTCAGACACTTGCTACCTGTGTGATATGTTGGGCAAGACTTAATTATGTTTGCCTTAATTTTCTCATTTGTAAAATGAGCTGGAGAAGGAAATGGCAAATCACTCCAGTATCTCTGCCAGGAAAATTTCAAATGGGGTCATGAAGAGTCAGACATTACTAAAATGACTGATTAACATCAACAAATATTGAGTTAAGTTGTTTAACTTATCCACTATTCTGTTCCTGTTTTTTCAGTCAAGATGGGTGTATACATGTCATCACGAAGCCAACACCTAGAGAGAGCAAGGTTGCTTATGAACAAGTACAAAGTAATTAGGGATATAACTAAGTTTGAATGATTAGAGTGAAGTGATATATCAGGGAGGCATCAATTAACAAGCTTTCTGTACACTCATAGTGACACATTTAAATAGCATTTTACAGCTTCCTTGTTCTATTTTTCTTTTCAATTATATATCCCAGCTCCCTTACTTGACTATAAGCTTCTTCAGGGCACAAGGACCATATCTGAAATTTAATGATGTTCCCAAAATCACACAATACATATAAAAAGGCAAAAGGATATAAAAAGCCAACTAGTTAGCACAGTGAATAGATCATTAGACCTGAATTCAAATTCTGCTTGAGACACTGACTAGTGCATTCTTAATCTTGTTTTGCCTCAGTTCCTCATCTGTAAAATGAGTTGGAAATGGAAATGGCAAAACCCTCCAGTATCTTTGCCAAAAAATGCATACAGGTTTACAAATTTTCAGATACAAATGAAAATGACTGAACAACAATAAAAATTTCACAGGGTTTGTGTGAGGATCAAATGATGAAACATTTGTATTATATAAGTTCTAGATCTTTATTATTATAGACAGATAGAAGACAGAGAAAATGCTCTGAGAGGGAGTTCTGCCACCCTTTTTCACTTTGAATTTTCCCTCTTCTGTAAATTGAGAGGGCGAGATCAGAAGACCTCAATGTCTTGGATAAAGGCATAAATGGTCTATCAAACCTGCAAATGAAACCAAACAAAGATGGAGGATTAATATGTTGGAAGACTGAATCCAAACAGATTTAAAAAGAGATTTTTAGAATTTGATTTTGAGTCTTTACAAGATATCACTTAATAGGATAAATATAAGTTCTAAAGCTGGATTTTAAAAATCAATTTCAGAGATGCAAACTAGAGGAGTTATATGACTTGATATCAGTTTGTAGATCTGGAAATTTTAGTGACATGTGAATTCAAAATGAGGAAATCATGTGATGTGGCAAACATCAATTTGAATGCAATTTTAGGCTGAATTAAGAGAAATTTTCTAGGCTAGAACTAGCACCTCACTAGAAGTCTCCAAGTAAAAGCTAAATGACCATATACTGAAGACATTGTATATGAGATTCTTGTTCATCTCTGAATTTGATTAGATGACTTCAGATGTCCTTTTTTGTGACTATATCACAGAATCACAGAATTTGAGAGTTGAAAGAGATCTCAGGGGTCGTCTTCTCCAACTCCCTACTAGAACATATTTTCTCTTGGTAGAGGTTTTAAAAGAGGAACCCACCACCTCTCAAGGAAATCTAGTAGGGGCAGCTAGATGTTATAGTGGATAGAGCCTTAACCAAGTTCAAATCTAGCTTCAGACATTTAGTAGCTGTGTGATCTTGAGCAAGACCCTTAATTCTGATTGTCTCAAAACACACACACACACACACACACACACACACACACACACATCTCAAAAAAAAATCAAAGAAAGCACTTAATTCCATTTTTGGAAAACTCTAGATTATTGTTTTCCTAACATCAAGTCTAAAATATAAGCTAGTTTCTTTGCAAAAATCACCCAGTACTCTGGAATCAAATAGAACAAATCAAATCTCTCTCTCTTTCTCTTCCCTGTGACAATCCTTTAAATACTCAAACACAATTCTTATATTTCTACAGGTTCAATTCTTTCAACTAATCCTTGTATGTCATGTGCTCCAGGCACTTCCCCATCCTGGCTGTCTTCCTTTAAATACACAACACTCCCCATGAAGTCTAATAAGAGCAGAGTATTACTCTCTTGTGACTTATGCACATCACTTCACCACTATAGACCTTGGTTTCCTCCTTTGTAAGATGAAAAGACTGAACCAGATGACCTGTAGGGTCCCTTCCCACTCTAAATATATGATTCTATGACTTGTCCCAAGTGATGAAATGTTTAACATGACAATGAGTAATGAATGGAAGTCTCCTGATACCAGCCTAGTGCTCTTTCCAGTAGAAACCACTTTCAAATACAACTTTAAAGTTTACAAAGATGTTCTCTGAGGGTAGATGATACAGATTATTCTAAAATTCTATTCATCAGTTCCAAATTTTCTTCCTCCTCCACCCATTGAGAAGGCAAGAAAAAGGGAACCTATTACAAATATGTTTGGTCATGCAAAACAAAGGACCATATTAAATTAAATATCTTCTAAAAAAAGGTAATAAAAAAGAAATAAAAGAGAATATGCTTCAGCAGATGAGGAAACTTGGAGACAGAGAAGTGATGTGATGCACAGGACTACAAAGCTGATAATTATCACATTTTAAAGATGAAGTCATTATTACTGACTCCAAGACAAATGCCCTCTTCGCATTACACAATGATGGCACCCATAGACTGTTCTCTGTCTTCAGAAGCATCATCTTTAAGGACAAGAATGAATAAGGGATGATGAAAAATGTTCTCCACCTCCAGAGAGGGAACTAATGAACTCTGAGTCCAGCTGGAAGCATACTTTTAAAAAACTTTTTTTCTTGTTTTGTGTGTGTGTGTGTGTGTGTGTGTGTGTGTGTGTGTGTGTTCTTTTAAAACAAAGGTAATATGGATATATTCTTTGCATATAATTGATTTCATATTGCTTGCCTCTAAAGGAGTATGGGATAGACAGAGGGAAGAAAAGAATTTGGAACTCAAAATGTTTAAAAATGAATATTTAAAAATTTTTTTTAAATTTTACATGTAATTTACATTATTTATAAATAAAAGATGGAACTCATATTCAGCTAAAACAGCTGCTTTAGGCTACAAACATCTAGACAAGTTGCCATCAAGCCATCACTCCAGCTTTTTTGAGCAAGTGAACCAAAAAACTACGCAGAGAGGTAACAATGCTAGAAGGGGATCTTGTCCCCAAATATGAGAAAAAGTGGTAAAATAACCCAACTGAAAAGAATTAAAGATATGGTTTGATAGGCACATCACAAAAATTAGGACACAATCCTGATCTCCAAGAAGCTCCCTCCTGCATACATAGGTCTTACAAACAGAAGGGAGGAGGAGGAACAGGTCCAAGCTAATATCCTGAATTCTATAGAGGCATTTTCTTTCAGTTTTGACATCCTCTCATCTACTACAATCAAAGCACCAGGATAAGGCATGGACAGGTTCTGGAGGGAAATCTGAGTGCTAAATGGCACACTTACCTTCATTCTCAGACTAGCCAATTATTCAATGTCCAGAAATTGATGTCATTCTATGCCTTTTCTGGTAGGAAGCTGCTTATATAAAAAAGATCCCACCCTTCCAAAATCCAACAATTGGATTAGGTCCAGGGCAGTGGAATTTCAAATATAGACTACCCAACAAGACTTATACTTGTCCTACTCCTCCACCATTCCAAAGAGGTCAGTGAAGGAAGGCTCCACAAGGGCACAATCACATAGATAATCAGATTTGAAAAGGGATGTTTAGAAGTTATCCTGTCAAACAGCTTGGAGAATAATGAGGCCCACTAAGATCCAGTAAACTGGTCTAAATTCAGATAGATGAGTCCTGAAGAAAATTAGCAGGGTGGAACAAGTTCCTAGGTCTCTAGATTCCAAGAACATTGTTCTTTCCTATTCAGTCCCTGGAAGAGATTTGAATCATAGGGGTTGGAGCTACAACTCCAGGAACCTATTTGGAAATGGAAGCTATTGCCTAATTGAAGTAGGGCCAGCCCTGAGGGCTTTTGGGAAGTTTGGAAAGTCTCTTCTTCAAAAGAAACCAAACACCAAGGAACATTTATTAAGTAACTATTATGTATCAGGCACTGAGCAGTTGAAAAGTATAAAGTAGATATTGTAGTAGAACTAGGCAGATTTAGCAACAGTTATCAATAACAAGCTTTGTGACTGGTCAAATTACTTTGCCTCTCTCTGGCTCATTTTACTCAACTGTAATCTGAGGGAGCTGGACTAGATAATCTAGATTATCTAAAATTTAATAATCAGAAATAAAGGGGAGAGGTAGAGTTCCTTGAAAGCAATGACTACAGTTATCCCCTAATTCTGCCCCCCCCATTTGGAAAACCCTTGTAAAATCTCTTCATGGCAGAAAAGTCTGAATTATTATAATATTGAGATAAAATATATTGATATTATAAAATACTACACATATATCTGCTGATGCATTTCTGATATTGTAAACTTTTCCTGTAGCATCTGTGGCATCTGCAAAACTATCAAAAAAATTCCCATTTAACGTTTTTTTTAATAAGGCAATGGGGTTATTAAGTGGCTTGCCCAAGGTCACGATTAGGCAATTATTAAGTGTCTGAGGCAGGATTTGAACTCAGGTACTCCTGCCCCCAGGGCCGGTGCTCTATCCACTGCACCACCTAACCATCCCTCCCATTTAATTTCTTATGTCAACCACGATATTTTGAAACTTCAGTGGGGAAAGTCACATTGTTGAAGTGATTACTATTTCCTTTTTGTTTGCTCTCTTCTTCCCAAGAACAGTGACTTGCATAGAGCAGATGCTTAATAAATGTTTGTTGCATTAAATGGAATCATTTGGGGCCTCAAGCTTCTCCCTCATAGTAACCTAGGCTGGTTCTTTAAGGACATAGTCGTCCATAGTCTGGTGTTGGGTCAATACTCAAAGTCTTTTCAGCCTAGGACTACATGTGGGAACCTGTTCCCTTGAGTGCTATCTAATCAAAGGGTACTTCCAATGTGTGAAGTCCAAGGCTGGAATGAGATTCCTGGGTGCAGAGCTTTTTGGGGGTGTAGGAGAGAACATCTGGGGAGCTGGAATGCAACCTAGGACGTATATCCACCTAGATGTCAACAAAGCCAAGGTACCTCTAGTTCGATGTTTAATTCTAAAGAAACCAGACTTTATCAAATATATGTTGAGGGATATCAGTCAGCACATATTTATTGAGCAGCATTTATGTCAGGTAAGATAGCTAGGTGACTCAATGCACAGAGAACTGGGACTAGAGTCAGGAAGATCTGAGTTCAAATTCATCTTCAAATACTTGCTGTATGGTCCTAGGTAAGTCACTTAACCTGTTCTTAACTTACTGGAGAAGGACACAACAAATCACTCTAGTGCCTTTGTCAAGAAAACTTCATGGATAGTATTGGTATACTGTGGATAGTTAGACATAACTGAACAACATATGCCAAGTGAACATGCTAATGCTGAGAGAAAAGATGTGCCTAAGTGAAGCTGCATCCTAGTTTTAACTAGCATGAGGTGAACAGGGCTTTGCCCCAGGATGACAACTGAGTGTGGTGTCCACTCACATACAATGTAGATTTTCAAGAGTGCCATAGATGAGATATGGGGGTGCTTTGCAGTGTTTTCTCTAAAGAATAAAGGCAGGTAGGCAGTGCAGTGGATAAAGCACCAGCCTTGGAAACAGGAGGACAGGAGTTGGAATATGGCCTCAGATACTTGATTCTTACTATTTCTGTGACCCTGGGTAAGTCACTTAACCCTCATTGTCTCACATCCAGTCATCCTGATTCATATCTGGCCACTGGACTCAGATGACTCTAGAGGAAAAAGTGAGTACAGCACCCTTTTACTTAAATCCAGTTCATTACATCCCTGATATGGTGATCTTATTCGAAAATGGACACCACAGAGGGGCGACTAGGTGGTGCAGTGGATAAAGCACTGGCCCTGGAGTCAGGAGTACCTGGGTTCAAATCCAGTCTCAGACACTTAATAATTACCTAGCTGTGTGGCCTTGGGCAAGCCACTTAATCCCCGTTGCCTTGCAAAAAAAAAAAGAAAGAAAGAAAATAGACAACATAATCTCTAAAAAACTATGACACAAATTGTCTCCAAAACATTATAATTCACAAATGGTCTCCAAGCCAAGCAAAAAAAAATTTTTTTTTTGAGGAAGAGGCATGCTCCCTAGTCCATTCTCCCTTCCTAAGGGAGGCAGGGTGTTAAGCTAGGTGAAACTAGGGTCTTATAGAGGGTAAGAAATAATGGTGTATTTCTAACAGAATATGTTAATTTTGTGGTGCAGGGAAGAGTTTGTTACTTTGAGAGGGCTACATAACCTGGTGGAACTGAATATATGGTTACACAGAATGCATACAGAAAAGTGCACTGGGGGGGGGGTCTTAATGTATGATAATGATATTATAATTAGCTTGATTCCAACATAAATTCACCCAAGGACAGCAAAGAAGAGTAGTGCTTATCTAAAGAAAGTTCCTTTTGTTATTTATGGTCCAGGGTCCAGGTCTCCATCCTATTGTTGCTGCTTTCTTATTGACTGGCCTTGGGCGTATGTCTAAACAGTTCTATGTGTCCAGGTGATGTGCATTTAAGTCAAGGTGTAACTTTTCTATTCCAGTGAGGCCCCATGTAGGAGTCAGAAAATTGGGTCTTGGGTAGAACCCCATCTCCATTATGCCTCTCTTATGGCCCTTCCCCCAACCTTTAAAGAAACTATGGCCAGCCTACTCTATCTGTTATCAGTTTTACAACTTTTTTCCACTTCTGGTGAGGAGAAAATTGCTAGTTGAAGCTCTACATAACACATCCAGCAACCCAATTACTAACCCAGAACCTGATAACTCTATTTTTTTTGGGGGGGGGTGTTGCAAGGCAATGGGGTTAAGTGACTTGCCCAAGATTACACAACTAGGTAATTATTAAATGTCTGAGGTCAAATTTGAACTCAGGTTCTCCTGACTCCAGGGCCTGTGCTCTATCCATTCGACACCTAGCTACCCCTTGTTTACTGTATTTCAACAGAATTGGTTTCCTTTGTCATTCTATGTATTTTATGCATTTAAAAACATAATTCTGGGGCAGCCAGGTGATACAATGAATAGAGCAATGGTCCTGAAGTCAGGAAGACCTGAGTTCAAATTTGACCTTAGACACTTACTAGTTGTGTGACCCTAGGGCAAGTCACTTAACCCTGATTGCCTCCAAAAATAATAAACATGATCCTGAAAAGAGGTCCACATAGCTTTCACAAGACTGCCCCAGGAGTCCATAACACACAAAAAGATCAGAACTCCTAATATAGCCTTACCGCCTCCTTTTACAGATAAGGAGTCTTGAGGTCAGAGAAGGAACCTGCCAGGCTAAAGTTCACAGTTAGCTGTCTGCATAGCCAAGGATAGAACTTGAAGCTCTGGTGTCTTCAGCCAAGGTTTTCTCATTATATAACTTCATATTTGTACATGATAGTCACCTGGAAAACTTTATTTAGCAACTTAGCTGGGTATTGCCTTGAAAAAAAGAACATTAAGGAAATGCTTTTGTTTCTAGACAAATAATCCTAGTGATCGGAAAGTACTTGATTTACAAATAGAAACTTTAACACTGTTACAGTACATTAGCTGGTATACTGACTTGAATTATTGAATTTTCCATGTGGTTTTATTATGGGGAGATAAGACATAACTTCTTGATAATTAGGTTGTAATCTCCCCTAAGGGGAGATTGTCTTTTTTTTTTTTAGGTTTTTGCAAGGCAAATGGGGTTAAGTGGCTTGCCTAAGGCCACACAGCTAGGTCATTATTAAGTGTCCGAGACCAGATTTAAACCCAGGGACTCCTGACTCCAGGGCTAGTGTTCTATCCACTGTACCACCTAGCCTTCTCTATCCTCTGTTTTCTAGGGGTACTCAACAAATATTGAGTTAGGTGGTGAATTGGATAGAGTGCTAGGTCTGAAGTCAGAAAGATTCATCTTCCTGAGTTCAAATATGAACTCAGACACTGTGTCACTGTGTGACCCTAAGCAAGTTAAACATGTTTGATCCAGTTTCCTCTTCTGTAAAATGAATTGAAGAAGGAAATGGCAAACCATTTTGCCAAGAAAAACCCAAATGGAGTCATAAAGAGTCAAACACAACTGAAAAATTATTGAAATGATGAAATTAATAACAATTAGTTATTCTAATATTCCATTTCTAAGATTATCAATGGCATGTGATTGTGATCAGAGGATTAAACCTATTTTACTTGAGAGAAATAGGACCAAAGGTAGGAAGTTGCAAAATGTAATGTTCCCTTTAGGAAGCTTATATTCTTCCTTCTGGAGATGTTATGAAAGGAATTCATATTTAAGGTATGAAGTCAGACTGGATGACTTCTGAATTTCCTTCCCACTCTAAAATCCTGAGTCTATGACTTCTTTTCAAGTTACTTCATTTGTAAAAATGATGGAGTTGAACTAGTTGTATGATCTGTAAGGTCATTAGAGGGTTAGACTAGATGTCCTCCAGGGCCTTCCCACATCTGGTAGTGATTTCATCCTGACAAGACACCGAATCACAAGCCCCTTCCTCCTCACCAACTACTACCACCAGAGTCAGGGTGACAGAGCTGTAGCCTCTACTTTTCCAGCCTAGCATTATGACTATATGATTATATGTGTTGAATCCCTTAGCATTGAGTGAGGAAGTCAGTGGTGTGAATTTAGGAAGAGATCCATTTTCTTTTCAACTTGAGTCAAACAAAAATAAGAAATTCAGGCTTCAGGTAGGATGATAGGATTTAGGGTTTGGAAGGGCCCTCATAACATCCATCCCTTCATTTCAAAGGTAATGAAAAAAATGCTTTAAAAGATTAATAAATTTCGGGGCAGCTGTATGGTACAGTGGATGGAGCACTGGCCCTGGAGTCAGGAGTACCTGGGTTCAAATCCAACCTCAGAAACGTAATAATTGCCTAACTGTGTGGCCTTGAGCAAGCCACTTAACCCCATTTGCCTTGCAAAAACCTAAAAAAAAAAAAAAAGATTAAGAAATTTGCCAAAGATTATATGGATGTTCTCAACCAGACCTTCTGGTGCCATATTTAGAGGGCTTTCTTCTTACTACATACATCATATTGTTTGTACAATTTTGCTTCAGAGGCTTATTAGTTGTGTGAGCCTGGTAGGTAATTTAACCCCTTGGCCTCAATTTTTTCATGAAGGGGATTGGGGTCCTACTTCAGAAGTATGTTTTGTTTTTGAGTTGGCTATTCCTGGTTGTACTAGGAGAGTCAGTCTCTTTTGTATGTCACAGCAGATCTTTTCCTCCTAAACCTGATGTTCCTACTCACTTCATTTGTGTCTATAGTAGTATCACCGATCAAATCATCCAACTGCAGCAACAAGCATTTTGTGCACAAAGTGAAATATTCTGTGTCCTCAAGAAACTTACATTCTTCCGGAGGGGCAGCATTTTCACAAATATAGGACATATTAAGGTTTTTTTTTTTAGTTTTTTGCAAGGCGAATGGGTTTAGGTGGCTTGCCCAAGGCCACACAGCTAGGTAATTATTAAGTGTCTGAGACCGGATTTGAACCGAGGTACTCCAGACTGCAGGGCCGGTGCTCCATCCACTGCGCCACCTAGCCGCCCCTTAAGAGAACATCTAAAAACCGAATACCCGGTGATGGGCGGAGCATCAGCCCCTCGGGAAGCGGGGAAAAGCGCCGTTTCCGTTCCTCTCCTGCCTCCCCCGTGCTGTCATCTAGCCCTTCTCTCACCTGGGCCTTCCACTAGGGAGGGCTCACGCCGCCTGGGCTAGTCCCTTCTACGCCCTCCGGAGGGTCTGCTCTGCCCCGGCTCCCACCTCCCTCACGTCGGCGGCAGCGGCAGCCGGGCAGCCGGCGTGCCCCGTGCCGGGCCCTCTCCCTCGGCCGGCAGCGGCCTCGCGCTTGGCCTCGGGGCTGCGGAGCTTGTGGAGCCCAGGCCCCCTTCCTCGCCCCGTGCGGCGGGCCCTAGCTGGCCCTCATGGGAGGCTCCCCACTTGGGGGGGGCGGCTCCCCACTTGGGGGGGCGGCTCCACGTCGCGGGGGGCCGGCTCGGGCTTGGCGGAAGGCGCGCACTCGGGGGACGCGGGCCCCTGCGCCCCGAAGCGACGCCCCGAAGCGTCCAAGCTCCGGAGCAGGCAGCCGCGCCGTGCCAGGGAAGCGCGCGGGGGCGCCGGGGCGGCACAGTGGGGGCCCGCGCGGCGCCTGCCCCGCCCCCGCGCCCCTCCTTTATCTAGGTGCGGGGTGCGGCCTTCCGGCCCCCGAGCGCGGAGAAGGGGCGCGCCGGGGGCGGTCACGTGACGGAGACTCGCCGTCACGTGAGCCCCGCCCCATGGGCTCCGGGACGCAGCGGCTCGGCCCCGGCCCAAGGCTGGGCTCCCGGCCGAGCTCGCGCACTGTGGCCCCGGAGCCGGGGGAGCCCCGCCGCCCTCCTCAGCCCGGACCGGACATGGGAGCCCCGACGCGCTGCGGGGAGGTGAGCCCTGCCGGCCCCCACACCGCCGGCCTCGGGGCGCCGCGGCCCGGGACCCCCAGCTCCGGGGCCGGGCCGGGGAAGCCCGAGAGAGGGCGGGCCGGGGAGCACGGCGGAGACCGGGCCTGGGAGGACAGAGGCACGGAGCCAGCGGCCTAGGGGACCCTGGAAGGGCGCCCTGCCCTCCGGCCCCGAGCCTCGTCCCGCCCCCAGCCCCCCCTCCATCCTCCCCCCCGCCCCCAGCCCCTCTCCATCCTCCCCCCGCCCCCAGCCCCTCTCCATCCTCCCCCCGCCCCCAGCCCCCCTCCATCCTCCCCCCCCCCCGCCCCCAGCCCCCCTCCATCCTCCCCCCCGCCCCCCAGCCCCCCTCCATCCTCCCCCCGCCCCCAGCCCCTCTCCATCAGCCCCTCTCCATCCTCCTCCCGACCTCAGCCCCTCCTCATCCTCCTCCCGCCCTCAGCGCCTCTCCATCCTCCTCCCGACCTCAGCCCCTCTCCATCCTCCTCCCGCCCTCAGCCCCTCTCCATCCTCCTCCCGACCTCAGCCCCTTTCCATCCTCATCCTAGATAGTTTACTAGGGAGCTGGGGGAAGAAGCCAGTGGTGGAGATGATGGATCTATAGGAAAAGCTCCACTTGGGGCTGGGGATGGTCACATCTTTTAGATCAGAGGAAGATAAAAAGATGCATATTGTTATTGCCACCCCCAAAATCAGTCCTGTCCTAAATTATCTCATTCTGATCTCAGGAACATCCCCAGGATTTGTTTAAAGTACGCAATGAAGCTGCAAGTATCTTGGGATTGCTTTTGCTTCAGATGATTTCCTGCACATCAAGTGAGTGAAACAAACTTTAGAATTTCCTTGGGTACACAGCAGGTGCAGAAAATGTTTAATTATAGGAAAACTTGGGTGGAAGAAGAGGCAGCAGGCAAGAGGAAACCACTCCTCCTCTGCCCCCTTGCCCTTGTTTTCCTGGTCTAGTTCCCATCTCCTTGTGCATCTGTCTATCTAGGTGCCCGACCCTGTGTTCCCCAAAGCTTTGGCTACAGCTCCATCGTCTGTGTCTGCAATGCCACATACTGTGATTCACTTGATCCTGTGACACTTCCTGCATCTGGTACCTTTAGCCGATATGAAAGTACCCGAAGTGGCCGGAGGTTAGAATTGAGCACTGGGCCCATCCAGAGCAATCAGACAGGCACAGGTAATCATTCTTCCTCTAGTCAGATGTCAAACCTCTCATGGAACCAAGAAAAGCAAGACCTCCAGACCCAGGGACATAGCTGAGCTACTTAGTATTTAGGACTAAAATGAGATCTTTTCTCTCACTCTCCAGGATTACTTCTATCCCTCCGTCCAGACCAGCAGTTCCAGAAGATAAAAGGCTTTGGAGGAGCAATGACTGATGCTGCTGCCCTTAACATTCTAGCTCTATCACCTCCTGCCCAGGATTTACTCCTCAAGTCTTATTTTTCTTCAGAAGGTGAGATACTTTGAATATGGGAAAGGAATTCTATGGAAAATAAACACACACACACACACACACCACCTATCTTTATATGACCCAGGGGAGTCTTCCATTCCTTCTCAATGTCTTAATTCTCCCTCCTTCATCTTATAAATTCCCAGGGTCCTCAGATGTACCTTTTTTCCCAGTTGTGCCTGGCTTCTACACCCTTGATCCAAATACATCAGTTTCCCAAACTAGACTTTCATGTGCTGCAGTTCACATTTCAGGGGTCTTCTTCCCACAAGCTGACTATGATCCATTGCTCCTTCCCAGGGATTGAATATAATATCATCCGCGTGCCCATGGCTAGCTGTGACTTCTCTATCCGTGTCTATACCTATGCTGACATCCCTGAAGACTTCCAGTTGAGCAATTTCACCCTCTCTGAAGAGGACACAAAACTCAAGGTGGGCATGGTTGACACACAGTGGCTTTACTTCCTCGAGGGTAAAGGAACATCTGGTTGAGGAAGTTATTGGAAATTGAGGTCCCCACCCTCAGCCACCCCTAAAGTAGTTATGAAGGATTGAGGGTGGGAACCAAAGACTGGGCTTGATACACTGGTTAAGCCAGTCACTCTCAGTTTCTTCACCTCTGTTCCTCACCTATCCCTTTAGATTCCCCTTATTCACCGGGCTCTGGCCTTGGCCCAACGCCCTACCTCACTCTTTGCCAGCCCCTGGACATCACCTACCTGGCTTAAGACCAATGGGGAAGTGAAGGGGAAAGGGTCACTCAAGGGAAAACCAGGTGACAAGTACCATCAGACCTGGGCCAACTACTTTATCAAGTAAGAAGGGGAGATTGGGCAGGGGTGGGGATTGGAGAGGTTAGCCCATGGATAGCCTTACCCTATCTTACCAGTTTCTAGATCTCCTAGACTTAACCTTTTGAGGTTTTCCAATGCATTGTGAACTTTCTATCAAATCCCAGTGTTGGGATCACCTTTCCCCTTGTTCTACATCTGTCTTTAGGTTCCTGGATGCTTACGCAGAACATAATTTGAAATTTTGGGCACTGACAGCAGAGAATGAACCATCAGCAGGAATGATCCATGGGTATCCTTTCCAATGCCTGGGCTTCACTCCAGAACTTCAGCGGGATTTTGTTGCCCTTGACCTAGGCCCTGCCCTTGCTCAAAGTGCTCACAGTGACACCAAACTGCTAATACTGGATGACCAACGCCTTTTGCTGCCCCACTGGGCAGAGGTGGTAAGGCCTTAGCCACCCAAATCCTGAGTTCATTTTAGTCCAAGTCTCAATACCTCAATTCCTTTTTTTTGGGAGGGGAGTACCCTTCTCTGGTCCCTAGATATCTAGGGTTCCAGAAACTTACATCATTTTTCCCTGGATGTTCCTCTTAATCTTGCTAGACGTTCCTAGAATTCTATCATTCTGACTCTCCCTTGACCCGCAATTCTATATATATTCATGTTTTCCCTCTTTTCTTCCTAATTATATTCTATGCTTACAAGGTCCCACTCCTTTAAGCCCTCTTCTTTTCCTAGGTGCTGAAGGACCCTAAGGCAGCCCAGTATGTCTCTGGGATAGCTGTGCACTGGTATCTGGACTTCCTGGCCCCAATTAATGCCACACTGGGGGAAACACACCGTTTGTTCCCTGATATGATGCTCTTTGCTTCAGAGGCCTGTGTGGGTTCCAAGTTTTGGGAACAGAGTGTGCGGCTAGGTTCCTGGAACCGGGGAATACAGTACAGCCACAGCATTATCACTGTAAGTCTAGCTAATCTAGGGACCCATTTCTCTCTTCTCCAGTTCTGACCTCAAACCTTGGTTAGTCAGGTACCCTGTCACCCCAACTTTTCTCTCTCCTCCTGTGCAACTGTATTTTCCATGGTAATTCCTGGGACAGGACACCTAAGGTTCCCCATCTTACCAGACTTCTGTTCCCTGCCCCTTTGGTTATATCCATCTCTACTCGCCATGACCTCCTGGCTTCTTCCCAGATGTCCTTGTTTCCTGCTCCCTAAACCAGCTGTCTTTTTGCTTCCCCCATGTGATTTCTATTGCCTTCTCAGATGCCTCATGGTAGAGTCTATATTTATATTTACTTGTCCCTATACCCCTCCTGCATAGAATCTTAACTACCATGTGGTAGGATGGACAGACTGGAACCTCGCCCTGAATCCAGAAGGGGGGCCCAACTGGGTGCGCAACTTTGTTGATAGTCCCATCATTGTGGATATAGGCAAGGACAAGTTTTACAAGCAGCCTATGTTCTACCATCTTGGACACTTCAGGTGAGCCAGCAAGGTGTGTGCAGATGAGAGAAAGAAGGGAAGGAGAGGGGAAGGAACTGGAGTTGAAGCAGGATCCAATCAAGAGTAGGAAAGCCATGTGTCTGGTCCCTATGCAGGGAAAAGGCCCTGGAATAGCTCTCAGAATATCTGGAATGCAGGGCCAATCACTATTCATGTTAATGGAGAGTCAGAGGGAAGGGTTCATGCAGTTAGAAGGCACTTGATCTACTCTCTCCTCATTTTATAGGCCCAGAGAAGTTGGGTGACTTGCTTGTGGTCACACAGCAAGTAGCAACTTTTGAAACCAGGTCTTCTTGGCTCCTAAGTCCAATAGTCCATCCTCTGTGCTGTTTCCTTGGACACAGAGAAGGAAGTTAGGAGAGCAGGCAGGAGCTCAGCCCAGATGGATGGGGCTTAGAGCTCTGATGCCATTTATCTTGTATCTAGCAAGTTCATTCCCGAGGGTTCTCAGAGGATAGGATTGGATGCCAATCAGAAGACTGACCTGGAGACAGTGGTTCTACTGCGCCCCGATGGTGCTGCTGTGTTAGTGGTGCTCAATAGGTGAGTAGATGGGGAAGGACTGCCAAGGGGGCAATGCCCGCCAGGGGGAGCATTCTTTGACTTCCTCCTCTCTTTCCCAGTTCTTCCAAGGACGAACCTCTTACCATTGCTGATCCTGCTGTGGGCTTCATGCAGACCTTGGCACCTGCGTATTCTATTCAGACTTACCTCTGGCAGCGCCAATAGTGAAGTGGGCCTGGGGGCAGCTGCACTTGGGTACTGGACATTAAAAAAGGATGAAGCTAACTTACCCATTGCCTCTGACTGGAGAGACCTGAAGCAAAGGGGTGGGTTGAGGAAAGTAAGGGGAAAATTGATGCTGAGCTGTGGTTCGGTGACTCACTCTCCCCTCCCTTGGGGCACAGGAGGAGGAAGCCCCAGGCCCCCCAAGCATGCATGAATGAGTGTGTGCTCTGTACTCTGGTTATGGAAACTGGCCCCATTCCCAGAATGAGCTCACTGTCTGTACAAACAGCAGATTCAGGGGAGAGGATGGTAGAGAAAGATGGAGGTGAGACCAGTGCAGAGCAAGGGGGGGTGTGACATGAGGCATATCTGGAGGAAGAATCTTTGGTGCTAAGAAGGACCATGCAGATGGGCACTAAAGGGAGAGACTCTCTGACACCAGGCCACTGGGAGCAAATTTATTCCAGGGGAATAAACTCTGGAAGTGCCCAGGGACCATTTGGAATGCACAGAAAAAAGTCAGTTCAGAGAACATCAAGATGTCATTCTTCTTCCTCTTCCTCAGCAATACCCAAGGCCCGAGAGCCTGATGGTCTAGTAGGAGCTGCCCGCTGTATAGAGACAATGCCACTCAGCAGGGCATAGCCTAGCATGGCTGCCAAGCCAGCCAACACCGACAGAATCTGACTCCTACGCCGGTACGGTTCTTCATCAGTCTCTGAAGCTGACGGTGCTGGACGAGGGGGTGGTGCTTCAGCTGAAGGAAAGGAAGAGGAGGGCAAGAAGGTTAAACCAACAATGGGGGGCAGAAAGCAAAGGTTTTACCCATCCAACCCTTCACCAATGCCCTCCCATCTTACCTCCATCCCAAGGGAAGTAGAGACTGAGGATGTGGGTGCAGTAAGCACACAAGTTGCCCAGCCCTCGAACATGGGCCTGTAGTTTCCCATTTGGCAACTTAGCTTGAAGCAGCAGGGCCACATAGCTGAAGACAAAGGCATCCAGGGAAGCAGGACTGGGGCAGAAGTGAGAAGAATATCAGAGAAATACAGACATTGGGGCTAGAAAAGATTTTGTGAAATGGAGATGCAGAGAGAATAAAGACAAAATCCAGAGTGAAAACAAGACTTAAAAAAAGGGAGACAAAAATGCACACAAAGTCCGGCACCAGTGGGGGTAGGGGTGTTGATCCCTGAATGAGACTCTGTCCCAATACTGGATAAAGGGCACATTGAGGAGGACTGCAGCCCTGTTAAATCACCACTCTATGGTCCTGGCTAGTTATACAGCCTCTCCCCACCAGAATGGATTCCCTGGTCCTCCATACAGCCATAGTGTCATTAGAGTTTACACTTACTTCAAACAACCCCGCTCCCCTGGGAGGGGGTGTCTTATACTTTTCCCTGCTTATCCACCTCTGGCCCCATCCTGGCCCAAAGTTCCTCCTCCTTTTGCCCATATAAGCACCCTTCTGTTATTCGTCTATGACCAGTCTCCAAATGAGCCCACTTCTCCCTGATCCTCCCAAACCTCCTTTGCACAAGTCCTTGCCCACCTCTGTCCCTTCCCCAAATGCCTCCGTAGGCTCAGACTCACGAGTCTCCAAAGAAAAACTTCTGGGAGCCCAGGCGTTGAGAAAGCAGGGTCAGGCATTCCCGGGCCTCTCGATATAGCTGGGGGGCGGCGGGGGGGGGAAGAATGGCACAGAGAATGAGACAGCCTTAGGAACCAAGGCACAGGTAGCCTCACCCCTTTAGCACTGTAACCACACATCTCCACTCAAAGCATCTTCAACCCAGCCAACCCCTGGCCCACCCTCACCTCCCTATAACCCCTTCCCCAAAGGCACCTCCTTCTCTACTTCTTCTTCCACCTCGGGTCTCTGTTCCCCACATAAGAGCTGGAGCCGCTCTAGATGTTTTTTCTGCATTCGGCCTGGTAAGAACAGGTTGAGGGGGAAGGGCATAGCTTCGGCATACCACTTTCGAGTCACCTCCACATAGTTCTTGGCATCAACCCAAAAAGTGTGGATCTAGAAGGGGACAGGAAGGGAGGGAGGGGACAATTGTCCAGGCATCTAGGTGGCACTACCTCCAAGGATATCTGCATCTCTCTGGCCTATCTAGTCCTGTAAATCTGTCAGGTAGTGGGGAAAAAACAGGGCTTGAGAGGTCAGACCAATGGTCCAACACTTCAATAGTGCAAGCACTCTCACCAACACAGGCAGCAATTTCTCCTCAAGCAGTGACACGAAGGCCAAGGTGTCTGCCCCCTGCCGGGCTGAAAGATCATAGTCTGCGTTGTATTTCTGTGGAGGAAGAAATCATGAAGTAGATATTAGTGGAGTACCTAGGCTGAGACTTTCCCAAAGAACTTCCACTTCTAAATGGTAAATCCTAGGATGGCTCTGGGTTTGGAGTGAAGACATTTCCCCTTCCCTATGGCCCCCACGTCTGGACCCAGCCAGTGGCCTATTGGTGTTGGCAGAATGCCCACTCCTTAAAACCTGCCAGCCGACAGGGCCTTGTGCCTGTTGGGGGGAGGGAGGCCCAGCCACAAACTCGGAGTGGCTCCCAGACTTTCCACGGAAAGCTGGCACTGGGCCTACTGGAGGCTCCTCTCTGACAGCAGCCTGCCTCTCTTCACACTCATAAATACCACAAAGAAGCCAGAGCAATACCCAGAGACAGGTTTGTCTCCATATGTCCTCAGGAACCCAGGGGACCCTAATGTGCCAGAATAGAAGGAGTGCTGCCTGTCCTTTTATCCTTTAAATCATAATCTTTTTTGTTTAAATTATCTTTTTCAACTATCAAGCTATATATATTTTTTCTCTTTAACCTCCCTTCTTCCCCATTGAAAAAAAATAAAATTCTTGTAACCAATCTGCACAATCATCTTAACAGCAGACACCAAGTGACTTAAGACTTCCCTGACTACCTTGTTTTGACTATTTAGCCACCTGACACCATGGCCAAGAACCCCTTTCTCTTCATACTCTTCCCCCAAGCTTTGTCTAGTCTATGTGTCAACCTCTCCTATCCATCCTGGTGTTACCACTTTCCCAAACCTCCTGCTTCCCAACCCATGTCTTATCTTTGGTTCCCCAAGATCTTATAATGCAATTCCTTCTTATCTAGATCATTTTCATTTGCTTTCCTCCTTAGTCCACAAACCCTTTATTATTCCCTTAACCCTTAGAAAAAGCAAAACTAAAAATGGATGACAAATGTTATGTCCAACCCACCACCCTATCCCTCTGGCTCAGAATGCCTATACCCAACCTGTTTCCTCAGATGAGTGATGATCTTGTTTGGCTGGGAGATGACCTCACTATCACTTGTCCGGAGAGCAGGCAAGGTTCCTGGTGTAGAAAGAAAAAGATGGAGGTATCTGTTGTATGCAAATATTTGCTAAAAACTTATGTGCAAAATAAAGTGAAGGCTTGCAGGGGATGGGGGGTGAGAGATGGGGAGGAGAAATGAAGTCCTTCCTAAAAGCTCTTTACAAATATATCCCAATTCCCTTCATCTCTTCTCAAGTACCTCCCAACCCTCCCCACCAACCATTTGGTATAAGTGGGTACCTGAGGGGCTCCTCCAGGGGTTGGTGATCTTGTGTACCTTGAGAGGGGCCCCAGTGAATCTGCCATAGGTCTGCAGGAAAGGAAGGGAGGAGCAGTGAAGCATTGCCCATCAGGTGGGGCAGCTTAGGATGTGCCTGTCAGGAGGGGAAAAAGGAAGGCACTGCCATAATGGGCAAAGAAAAACAATGGTCTGAGACTCAGGCCAGGGTCTGTGTCCTGTAGATCCAACATATGAAAATGCTTTTTTGAGTGAAGGATGATAATATGTGAGTTGGGCCCAAGGTTAAAGCACGCGTGGACTCTGGAGTATGAGATTTACAAACAATTTCACACCCCGTCTGGAGGTCCCCAATGGACCTATGACTTCACAGGTACAGCAAGTTTCTCTGGTGGAAATCCCTTCTATCCACGCAGTGGTGAGCCTCCACCGGGGTGTCCCACACGGCTGGCGTGTGTGAGAGGCGGGCGGGCTGCCAGAAGGCCAACGCACCCCACTCTGGGTGAGGAGACTGGCTCCTGGGGGTGCAGGGCCGGCTGCCCACCGCCACTCCTGAGTGAGTGAGTGCAGCGGCCAAGGCTTCCAATGCCGGACTCGGAGCACGTGGCTCTCTGGCAGGCCCGGAGGAAAAGTCCAAGGTCACGAGGCTAGTAAATGGAAGGGCCAAGATTTGAACCCGGGTCTCGCGACTCCAAATCCAGGCTCCACCGGGCTACGGGGTGAGGGTTCTCGGGGATGGCTCGGCAGCCGGGGGACCAACCCGGCCCTGGGATCGAGTTCAAACCTTTTGCAGATACGGAAACTGAGGCCCTGGAAGGGGAGTCCATTGCCAAGGTCATGCGGTGGGCACGGCGGCAGACACGGGGCATTGCTCCGCCTCCAGCGGCCCTTCGGCCGGGCAGGGCGGCGCGGCGGGGGCCGGGGATGCCCACCCCGGCGTCGGCACGCTTACCTCCTGCCTCAGTTTCCCCACGGCACCCAGGCCGGGTCTCTCGCACCCAACCTCAGGCTCACCTCCCCGACCCCTGCGCGTCCCCGCTTCCTCGGACTAGCGGGGTCCCCGCCCTCACCAGCACCACGAGGCTCTCCAGGTCCACGGACGGCAAGCCCCAGCCCCCCGCCCAGCAGTACAGCTCCATGGGCGCCGCCATCTTTTCCGCCCTCTGTCCCGGAAGCACCTTCGAGATCTCCGTGTGGGCGGGACTAGCCTTCTCCGCGACCCGGAGGAGGACGGGGGCGGGGCCTCCGGGAGGCTGGGCAGGAACTTGTTGGGGGGCGTGTAAGAGAGTTCGCCCCGACCAGTGGCTTGGTTGTGCTGGATGGCGGGGGGCTGGATCCGGGGCGGGGCTGGGGGGCGGGGAGGGGGAGGGGCTGGCGCGTTCGTGGTTGGCGGGGGCTCGATCCCGGGAGGACCCACGGGATGGGGCGGGGGAGGGGCTGCGGGGTTCACGGTGACGGGGGGCTCGATCCGGGGAGGGCCCGGGAGACAGAGCGGGGGAGGGGCTGCGGGAGGGGCTGCGGGGTTCACGGTGGGGGGGGACTCGATCCAGGGAGAGCGCACGGGACAGAGCGGGGGAGGGGCTTCGATGCTCCGGGTGGGCGGGAGCTCGATCCAGGGAGGGTCCACGGGACAGAGCGGGGGAGGGGCTTCGGGGGGGAGGAGCTCGATCCAGAGAGGGTCCATGGGACAAAGCCGGGGAGGGGCATCGATGTTCATGGTTGGGGGTAACTTCATCCATGGAGAGTCCACGGGACAGAGCCGGGGACGGGCTTCGGTGGTGGTGGGGTACTCGATCCAGGGAGAGCCCACGGGACAGAGCCGGGGACGGGCTTCGGGGTTCACAGTGTAGGGGAGAGGCTCGATCCGGGGAGGACCCACGGGACTGAGTGGACAAGGGGCTTCGGTGTTCTTGGTGGGGGGGGACTCGATCCATGGAGGGTCCACGGGACAGAGCTGGGGACGGGCTTCGGTGGTGGTGGGGTACTCGATCCAGGGAGAGCCCACGGGACAGAGCCGGGAAGGGGCTTCGGGGTTCACGGTGGAGGGGGACTCGATCCAGGGACATCCCACGGGACAGAGCCGGGGACGGGCTTTGGTGTTCACGGTGGGGGTCTAGATGATCCAGGGACATCCCACGGGACAGAGCCGGGGAGGGGCTTCGGGGTTCACGGTGGAGGGGGGCTCGATCCAGGGACATCCCACGGGACAGAGCCGGGGAGGGGCTTCGGGGTTCACGGTGGAGGGGGACTCGATCCAGGGACATCCCACGGGACAGAGCCGGGGACGGGCTTCGGGGTTCACGGTGGAGGGGGACTCGATCCAGGGACATCCCACGGGACAGAGCCGGGGACGGGCTTCGGGGTTCACGGTGGAGGGGGGCTCGATCCAGGGACATCCCACGGGACAGAGCCGGGGAGGGGCTTCGGGGTTCACGGTGGAGGGGGGCT
The DNA here is from genome assembly GCF_037893015.1 of Macrotis lagotis. Taxonomy (NCBI): domain Eukaryota; kingdom Metazoa; phylum Chordata; class Mammalia; order Peramelemorphia; family Peramelidae; genus Macrotis; species Macrotis lagotis. Next base: position 164,614,420 of record NC_133659.1, read on the forward strand.
CGATCCAGGGACATCCCACGGGACAGAGCCGGGGACGGGCTTCGGGGTTCACGGTGGAGGGGGGCTCGATCCAGGGACATCCCACGGGACAGAGCCGGGGACGGGCTTCGGGGTTCACGGTGGGGGGGGACTCGATCCAGGGACATCCCACGGGACAGAGCCGGGGACGGGCTTCGGGGTTCACGGTGGGGGGGGACTCGATCCAGGGACATCCCACGGGACAGAGCCGGGGACGGGCTTTGGTGTTCACGGTGGGGGGCTAGATGATCCAGGGACATCCCACGGGATAGAGCAGGGGAGGGGCTTCGGGTTTCACGGTGGAGGGGGACTCGATCCAGGGACATCCCACGGGACAGAGCCGGGGACGGGCTTCGGGTTTCACGGTGGAGGGGGACTCGATCCAGGGACATCCCACGGGACAGAGCCGGGGACGGGCTTCGGGGTTCACGGTGGGGGGGAGAGGCTCGATCCGGGGAGGACCCACGGGACTGAGTGGAAAAGGGGCTTCGGTGTTCTTGGTGGGGGGATACTCGATCCAGGGAGAGCCCACGGGACAGAGCCGGGGAAGGGCTTCGGTGTTCACGGTGTGGGGCTAGATGATCCAGGGAGAGGCCACGGATCAGAGCCGGGGAGGGGCTTCGGGGTTCTTGGTGGGGGAATACTCGATCCAGGGACATCCCACGGGACAGAGCGGGGGTGGGGCTTCGGGGTTCACGGTAGGGGGGAGAGGCTCGATCCGGGGAGGACCCACGGGACTGAGTGGAAAAGGGGCTTCGGTGGTGGGGGGCTAGATGATCCAGGGAGAGCCCACGGGACAGAGCGGGGGACAGGCTGCGTTGGGGGGCTAGATGATCCAAGGACATCCCTTGGGACAGAGCCGGGGAGGGGCCAAAGGGGGAGCTGCTGTGGTGTCCACGGGAGCAAGGGGCTGGATCCGGGGAGGAGACGCGGAGTGGAGGAGACAAGGCACGGCCTTGGAAGCTAGGGGAGCGCTGCGGGGCCGGGTCTGGGCTCCAGGCCGAGGTCCTGGTCGGGGCTGGGGGGGGACTCCCCTTGGCAGCAGGGCCCGGCTGTTGCTCGCTCTCTTTCTTTAGGACCAAGCCCCAGTTCTTTCTCTGTCGGAAGGAGGGGCCTCCGTGGCCTCGGGTGCCCCGGGCCCCCGGGGGAGGCCGCCCCCGAGGCGGGGGGCGGGGAGGTCCCCCGAGCTGCATGCTTTCCGTGGCGCGTTATGTTTGGAGCAGCCCGCTCAGCTTGTCTCCATGGAAACAAAACAGGGGCGGTGGCCTGGCCGGGAGGCTGGGCGGGGTGAGGAGGTAGAAGGTGGGGAGGGGGGACTCGTGGACTGTTGCCTTGGAAACAGAAGCTTCTCGCGCGACCCCCCCTCCTACCCGGTTCCAACCCTCCGCCCCGTTTCTCTGTCCCCATTTCCCTCACCTCCCAAACTCAAATGATTCCCAGGTTCCCTCCAGTCTGATGTCTTCCTCTTCCTTGAAGTTCCCTGTCCTCGAAACCTTCGGTTTCTGTCCCCGCCCTCCCAGCCCCCAATCCGCTTTTTCTGTACCCACCCTCTGACCCTTCCAGACTTCAACAGAAGAGAGGAAAACAAAAGAATCCTCATTGCTCCCTTTCCCCCATCTTGACGTGGGTGGGTGAATCTCCAGTTTGTGAGCATCCCCGGGGCAGGCTAGTCACTTCCAGCGCTATGGCATATTCTCATGTGGAGGGGAATAATGCCCACAGTTACTCTAATATTACCCAACTAGCTACTCCAACTTAAAAAGCATGGCAGTCTAAGAGACCTATCAACATTTCCCAACGTGAGAGGAAAACTGGGAAGGGTGGGATTTCCCAGGAATATAGTGAGGGAAAAAAAGTGAAAAAACTGGGAGAAAATGCCAAGGCATTGGCGAGAGAGGTGAGCAAGAAGCAAGAACTTTGTAGTCGAGAGGCCTCTGGTTTTCTTCCACCAAGTGCCCCTGGAGTTACCGAGCTGGGGATGCCTCAAGGTTGATTGGCAGTTCTTTGTTCCTGCCCCCCCTCCCTCGCCCCGCTGGCTCCCCCCTGCTCCCTTCCTCCGCCCCCCCTCCCTCTCTTCCCTCCGCCTTGCCTTTCCCCTCCCAGCTCTTGGGGTTGTGAGCCGGCTCATCGGCATGGAGACGCAGGAACTTCGGGGGCCCCTGGCTCTTCTCCTCCTCTGCTCCTTTGCCTCTGCTAGTCAGGACCTTCAGGGTAAGCCTACATCCTACATCCCCGTCACCCCTTCCCAGCCAGTCTCCCTATCCTTCATACTCAAGTAGTTGAGAACGCGTGAGTGGCGGAGGCAAGAAGCGGGGATGAGGGATGGAGAGGAGAGAACTAGAGGGAGAGACTGAGCTGGTGGATAGGAGAGGGGCATCGACTCAGGCCAGGTATGATGCCAGAGCAGGAAGCTCAGGGGATACCGGGAATTAATTGCCTAAGGGTGACATTTTGGAGTCTGAATACTCTCGGGAGTTAGGAGAGCATTTTGGAAGTGGACTGGTACAGAGATTAGTCCTGGTGTCCATCTACTGCACCACTATGTCCCTGTGATCCTGATTGCTCTCTTGAAGGGGAGGATAAAGGTCCCCACTCTCCGGGAGGTCTGGTGGTAGGATGGGCTGCGTGCCCATGGATGTTGGAGAGGTGGGAAGGGGGGGTTAGGACGACAGAGAGAGATTCTTTCCTCAGTTTGAGTAGAAACCACAGATTAGCCACAGGACATGGCAGCTGGAGGAGCTGTGGTCCTGGATCTCTCCAATGGGAGTGGAAGGCTGACCAGATAGTTTGTGGAGAGAGATTCATGGAGCAACTATTCTTCACCCTGAAAAATCTATATTCAGAGAGTAGAACAGGAGGGGATCAGAATGTAGGATGAAGCCAACTCTGGGGAGAAAATATAACTTGGCATAGTGGGCACCAGGTGCCCATTTTTCCTAGTGTAGGGAGTGGCTCCTTGGTGCCACCTAGTGGGGAATATCTCCAAATTGCCTCGCCTCCTATTTGCAACTAGAACCCCTAACAGAGGACAGTGTATTTTAAGAGGGTACCAACCACCATCAGTAGCACTCAGAGGATCCCAGGGCAAGGCTGAGGCTCCCTTAAGATGGAGCCTATATTCTGCCCTTGGACCCAGACTAACACTGGTGCATTCCACACTGGCAGTAATTGACCTGCTGACTATGGGCGAGTCTCGGCAGATGGTGGCCATGGCAGAGAAAATCCGGACAGCCCTACTGACAGCTGGGGACATCTACCTCCTGTCTACCTTTCGACTGCCGCCCAAACAAGGTGGCGTTCTCTTTGGCCTCTACTCTCGCCGTGATAACACTCGTTGGCTGGAAGCCTCCATTGTGGGCAAGATCAACAAAGGTACTCCATGGGTAGGGTACTCCTTTTCCTATACTAGGGTGATGGGTAGTGGAGATATTTGAAATGAGTGGTCTGTGTGAAAGCCAAGGTGGGGGGAGGAATTTCTAACCTTGAAATGATGACCAAGTAACACAACCACTGGAGGAAAAACAGTAGCACATACTGACCCTATGCTTTCTGGGCAGTGTTGGTTCGGTACCAGCGGGAGGATGGAAAAGTACATGCAGTGAACCTACAGCAAATGGGTCTGGCAGATGGACGTACCCACACTGCCCTATTGCGCCTTCGTGGTCCTTCCCGACCTAGTCCTGCTCTACAACTCTATGTGGATTGCAAGCTGGGTGACCAGCATGCTGGACTCCCTGCATTAGCCCCTATTCCTCCTGCTGAAGTTGATGGGCTAGAGGTTCGGACTGGCCAGAAGGCCTATCTGAGAATGCAGGTGAGTAAGGGACTTTGGTATGGAGAAAGGGCAACAAAATGAGGACTAATGGCTGGAGTCTTGCTCTCTTCTTGTACCACCAGGGCTTCATAGAGTCTATGAAAATGATTCTTGGGGGATCAATGGCTCGAGTGGGGGCACTGAGTGAATGTCCATTCCAAGGGGATGAGGAGTCCATTCATAATGCAGGTGATTTTATCCTTGACTTTCATCGACGATTCCCTTAACCACAGCTCCCTTAATATTTAGCCCTCTTGCTTTCCTTTTCCCTAAGTTTCTGACTTATGATTTATTTCTGACTTTATAACTTCAAAAGGGCTAAATCTAGGGAGTGTGGCACCCAAGGCAAATTTTGCCCTGTGGTTCTTATTCTACAACATTTTTATTCAATCAATATAATACCAAAGGATGTTTAGAAAAGAATTTTAAAATAAGGGGCAAATCAATAGTCTATTAAAAAAAAAAAAGCATGAACTAGTTAGCTACTGCTGCTGCTGCCACCTCCTATAGAGGCTTCCCTTAGAAACTTTGGGGACTTAGGCAAATACTCCAATCAAGGTGCTGTCTCCCTAGGCCTAGTTCATAGCCATAATCCAAACTCTTCCCAAATCAATTTTCCATTGCTTCCTCCATCCCTTTTCTAGATGTGATCTCCCATAATTCTGACCTTTTACTGTGTCTTCTCTTTTCTAGTGACTGGAGTACTTCACTCTATCCTAGGTGAGCAAAGACTAACAATATGGGCAGTGGGGATGCCTGAGGAGAGATCATTGTGTGCCTGTGGGGGGGAGGGAATCAGTGACTAGGGTCCATTTGGGCTTCATGTATCAAGAACTAAGGGACAAGTTCTGAGTTATGTTCTTGGGTGATTCAGAGACTAACAAGCCATATACCTGGTACTCACAGTTCTGAGACTTTCAATACTAACCTGCTTCTCCCAGGTGAACAGACCAAGGCCTTAGTCACTCAACTTACCCTCTTCAATCAGATCCTGGTAGAGCTTCGAGAGGACATCCGAGACCAGGTTAGAGGTTGGTACCAATCTGAGCATTAGGAAGTTGGGGTGTACCAGTGTTGACTGCTCCTCCCCCCTCTGGTTTTTTCAGGTTAAGGAGATGTCCTTGATTAGAAACACCATCATGGAGTGTCAGGTGTGCGGTGAGTGGGAGGGTCTGGGAAGGGTGTGGAGAGGGACCTGGGTCCAGCTGCTGTCTGCCCCTGCCCTCCATCTCACACAGCTCTCTGCTCATTAGTCCCCTTTATTATCCTCCAATCCTTTCAATTTCCTCCCATCCCATGGTACCCCTCTTGGTGGCTTCTGATGGTGCCTTTCCACCAGGCTTCCACGAGCAACGTTCCCACTGTAGCCCAAGTCCCTGCTTCCGTGGTGTGGACTGCATGGAGGTCTACGAGTACCCAGGCTACCGGTGTGGACCTTGCCCCCCAGGTCTTCAGGGAAATGGCACCCACTGTACTGACATAAATGAGGTAAGGGAGAGAAGGTTAAGGATGGTAAAGGGAAGAGGAGAGAAAAAAGGGATGGGAAATATTGGAATAGTAAGAAGATTGAAGAGTTAGGAGATACAAAGAGAACTGAAACATTAAGAGGGATAAGAAAACCAGGAAAGGGTTGGAGCACAGATGATAGCTGAATGAATGACACAGGGAGAGAAGAATAGTGTGAAAAAGATGAAACAAGCCTGACTGGAGGAATTTGAAGAGAGCTGATTATGGGGTTCAATGGCTAAAAAGGACAAGACTGGAATAATACAGAGAATAAGATTAGATTTATGAGGCAGAAGAAAAGGATGTGGTGTATTGAGCTTAAAGAGGTCCTAGGGGCTTTAGGTAACATCTAAGGTGGGATTATGTCCAGTATCCCCAAAAAAGATGCTAAGCCAAGCCACCTCCTGTTTTTTTCTTCAGTGTGTCCATGCAGATCCCTGCTTTCCAGGCTCCAAATGTATCAACACTATGCCAGGATTTCACTGTGAAGCTTGTCCTCAAGGGTACAAAGGGACCCAAGTGTCTGGTGTGGGCATCGACTATGCTCGTGCCAGCAAACAGGTTAGGTGGATCATGTGACTCAACACTAAGGTGGGAACCTTATCCAGGGTTTACAGTATTGACCTCCTAAAATTACTTAAGACATGATTTATTTGTTAATTTGCATCTTTGGAAACTATCCTAAAGCATCTTGACTGTTATTTAGTTGTATCCTTTTGTTATAGACGACAAGAGGGTATCAGTTGATCTTGCTAAATCTAACCTCTTGGTTCCTCTAGGTTTGCAATGATGTGGATGAATGTAACGATGGCAACAATGGTGGGTGTGACCCCAATTCTATCTGCACAAATACTGTGGTGAGTTGGTGAGAGACATCACCATTTAATAGAAAGGGTGACAGATTTGTAGTCACTTAATCTCTGAGTCTCCAGTTTCTCTATTTGCAAAATGGGAATAATCACATATGATACCTTTATAACGTGGTTCTTATGAAGGTCAGAGCTAGGTGGTCCAATAGAACATTGGACCTAGAATCAGGAAAATCACCCACACTAGTTGTGTGACCCTGATCAAGTCACTTAACGTTTGTGTTGTCTAAGGTTGAGATACTTGTAAAGTGCTCTTAAATAGACAATGTCATTACTCATTTTCCATTGCCCCCAAGTATCATTATTCTAACTTTCTGCTCTTACCAGAAGGGCAGATCCTTTTATCCCATCTTAGTGAATTAAGGAATGCTTGGTTACTTACCGACTAATGTTCCCACCAACCCTTTCCTCTTAGGGTTCTTTCAAGTGTGGTCCATGCCGTTCAGGTTTCCTGGGTAATCAGAGCCAGGGCTGTCTACCAGCCCGGGCCTGTCAAAGTCCAGCACACAACCCCTGCCATGTCCATGCTCATTGTCTATTCGAGCGAAATGGTGCTGTGTCTTGTTCGGTAAGCAGGGGGAAAGGGGGGTAGGATATATATATTAAGACTGGATATAGATTAAGACTGGAGGGCAAAAGGGAGCTTCAGGGTAAATGTCCACTTCTGTGAGATCCTGGGAAAGTCACTTCTGCAAGCCTGTTTTCTATTATGTAAAATGAGGATCATTAGAAATTTAACAATTCCTGTTAATTTCAAATATAAGTTATTGTTTCTGGAAATCTTATCTAAAAACCCTAATTTTCTTGCATCCCATCCTAGTGCAATGTAGGGTGGGCAGGGAATGGGAATGTCTGTGGCCCAGACACTGACATTGATGGCTACCCAGACCAGGCCCTGCCCTGCATGGATAACAACAAACATTGTAAGCAGGTATGAACAACATGGGATGGTGAGGTTAGGGTTGGGGTCTGAATTATGTTCTTAGACAAATCACTGCACAGATAGAGATAGTAAACTCTAAGATCATTCTTCTCCTTCCTGTTCAGGACAATTGCCTCTTGACACCCAATTCTGGGCAGGAGGATGCTGACAATGATGGAGTGGGTGATCAGTGTGATGATGATGCAGATGGTGATGGAATCAAGAATGTTGAGGTTCCCCTCTAGGCTCCTTATCTCTTGGTCTCTACTCCCCCCAGGCTTTTCCCTACCCTACTCTTTCTGTTCTGTTCCTCTCTGTCCTCTCTGATCATCTGGGGGATGAAGAATCTGAATATAATGGTCTCTCAGGTTCCTTCTAGCTCTTAATTTTAAGAACTCTGATTGTGGGTGGTGGCCTTTTACACTCAAGTGCACTTACCTGAATTAGCAAAGGTTCAATCCTTCCTCTTCTACCTTCCACCTGTCCCCCCAGGATAACTGTCGTCTGTTTCCCAACAAAGACCAGCAGAACTCAGACACAGATTCATTTGGTGATGCCTGTGACAACTGTCCCAATGTACCTAACAATGACCAGAAGGACACAGACAGCAACGGGGAAGGGGACGCTTGTGACAACGATGTGGATGGGGATGGTGCGGAGGAGATTCAGGAAAAAAAGGGGATGGGAAGTGACACTTTGCCTAGGCTTGACAGGATGGCAGTGGAGAAAAGGGAGGGAGGGAATGAGTAAAGTTTGGAGAGACTATGGTTCGCTGGATATCTGAAACTAATAATTGGCATACTCGTAGATGAGTAGAGGAAGGATATCTAGGATAGATACAGGAGATGGGAAGTTTTAGAACCAAGGTAGACATTAGCCTGCTCTTCACTTAGTCAAAACAGATGTGATTCTTCTGAGGTGGGAGACAGCATGAAGAAAATCAAGGGAGGGAGTGAGGGAGTTTGCTCAATATTGCTTAGTCATGGGATGACTTTGTATTTCTCTTCACCCTTTCCTCTAGGAATTCCTAATGGGCTGGACAATTGCCCAAAGGTCCCTAACCCCCTGCAGACAGATCGGGATGAGGATGGGGTGGGGGACGCTTGTGATAGCTGTCCAGAAATGAGTAATCCCACCCAGGTAACATGGGAAAGGGAGAGGGAGGAAGAGAGGGATGTGCTGGGCAGAAGAGAGTCAACCAACCTCCTGCCTGGAAGAATCACAGGGACCAAAACTTGGTAGGGTTAAGCCAGGGCAAGAAGAAAGAACAGGCCCCTATCTCTCAGACAGATGCAGACAGTGATCTGGTTGGGGACGTCTGTGACACGAATGAAGACAGGTAGGATCCTGACCAACAGATTTCCTGGGGGGACTCTTCTTTCTTCACAGTTTTTCAGATTTTCCTTCTGCAGTTTTATTCATCTTTTCTGCTTCAGTTTCATTTCTAACTGCCATGGGAGGGATGGAAAATGAACCAGGGAAGCTCTGGGCTCAGAGAAATCCAAAGCAACAGAGGGGAAAGCATGTAAGATTGTAATACTGTGGAGACTTAACCAGGTGCCATCTCTCTAATGACTAGTGATGGTGATGGGCATCAGGATACCAAGGACAACTGCCCCCAGTTACCCAACAGCTCCCAGCTTGATTCAGACAATGATGGACTGGGTGATGAGTGTGATGGAGATGATGACAATGATGGGATCCCAGATTATGTACCACCTGGTCCTGACAACTGTAGGCTGGTGCCTAACCCCAACCAGAAGGACTCAAATGGTGAGGGCTTTACTCAGTATAGATTCTATTAAAAGTTAGTTTTCTTGAGACATAAAAGCTGATAAACACAAGCTCTTCTATGCTTGAGACTGGGGAGAGGGGGAAATGGAGGGATGTTGGAAGAATTCATACCCAACCTGAGTCTGATTCAGAGGCAGGTTTGAGGAGAGCACAATATGACCCTGAATCCTATCTGCTTAGGCAATGGTGTAGGGGACGTGTGTGAGGATGACTTTGACAACGATGCAGTAGCTGATCCTCTTGATGTGTGTCCCGAGAGTGCTGAAGTGACGCTCACTGACTTCCGGGCTTATCAGACTGTAGTCCTGGATCCTGAGGGGGATGCCCAGATTGACCCAAATTGGGTTGTACTTAACCAGGTAGATATCCCTGATGGGGGTTGCTGAGTTCCTCAGCCTTTGTGAGCCAGAACACTAGGAATAAGAGGCTTGTTCTCTTCCACAGGGTATGGAGATTGTTCAGACTATGAACAGTGACCCTGGCCTGGCTGTTGGTAGGTTTTCCCACAACCTGGGAGTGGGGAAGAAAGAAACCAGGGAGGTATGGGCAAGAAAAAGGAGGAAAAAAAGATGGGTTGAGAAGGACTGCAAGTGGCCTACCTCAAGGCCCAGGTCCATGATGGTCCCAGTCTTAAGTATTGATTCTTGCTGGTTTACTGGGGTATTACTGACCATTAATGAAGAATTATCTCCTCTCTTCACCTCCCCACCCTCAGGGTATACGGCCTTCAATGGTGTAGACTTCGAGGGCACCTTTCACGTGAACACAGTGACAGATGACGACTATGCTGGTTTTCTCTTCAGCTATCAAGATAGCGGTCGCTTCTATGTAGTCATGTGGAAGCAGACGGAGCAAACTTACTGGCAGGCTACTCCCTTCCGTGCTGTGGCCCAACCTGGCCTGCAGCTCAAGGTCCTCCAACCTGCCCTTTCAGACTCAGGGGTTAAGCAGCCTAGACCTAGCATTTGGCCATGGCCCCTCCCCACCTCCAGTCCCAAAAGTTTGAGAATTAGTCCAATTTTCTCAATTCTTCCTAATCCATTTCCTTTCCATGACCGATATTCTACTCCTTCCAAAGTGATTCTTCTGACATAACTTGCTTTTCAAATGTATGATACCCCTTCTTCCCTCTAAGGCAGTAAAGTCGGTGTCTGGTCCAGGTGAGCACCTTCGAAACGCCCTGTGGCACACAGGCCATACACCAGAGCAAGTTCGATTATTGTGGACCGATCCACGAAATGTGGGCTGGCGGGACAAGACTTCCTACCGCTGGCAGCTGCTTCACAGACCTCAAGTTGGATACATCCGGTGAGGGAAGGAGATACAGCCCCTCCTCTGGGAGCCCAACATAATCATCCACCATACAGCCTTTTTTCTTTGCCCTCCTTGAGGCTAGGTACAAGCTGGCAACTTGTCATGACTCCTCAACCAGTTGGCCCTGCCTGCCCCAGGCAAACTGGAATTATAGTTTTAGACATGAAAGGGATTTTAGTTATCTAAGTTTATCATACTTAAACCCCATTTAGCTAGTTAGTAGCAGGACGACCAGCAATTAGACTCCAGCTTTACTAATTCTTTACCCTTAACTGTTGTTACTTATTCCTGTCTGCAAGGCTAAGGCCTTTCTAACCTACCCTTCTTTAGCTCCCACCACCAGTTAGTAAACCGTAACCCCTAGTAGAAAACTCCCGTTGGTGACCAAGTCCACAACTTCCACCGGGGCTTAGTTCAGAGAGTACCTAGATTCAGTGAGGTAGGGAGGGAAAAGAAGAGATGAGACTGTTGACCTTAGGAAACCCTGGAAGTCAGAACATTAAGCTGATGAGACTTGCCCCAACAAATATTACTCACATAGCCAAGTAGCTAAATATGTGTGTACTTTCCACCCTCCCTCCCCCATCCCAGTTCCTTTCCCCTTTAAGGTGCCTGGGCCCATGGGGGGCCAGAGCAGGGGAACTGTGTGGGTGTATGTGGGGGGAGTGGACTGGAGCCTGGGAAGCGGGTGACTTCACCCCCCAGCCCATTGTGCCCATCGCCATGGCAACTCAATCCCTGCTCGGAATGTGGCTGGGGCTTTGAGATGCAAAGGGGAATGGACAATGAGCTGGGGCCCCAGGACTGAGAACAACTCCCCCCCTTCCTCCTCTCCCCCCTCCTCCACTCCTCTCTCAAGCCTGATGAGATCATGAGGGACTGGCAGAGAACTGAGGGAGAACTTTGGCTTGGTAACAATTCAGTGTCTAGAAAACACCCCAAAACTCATGATTTTCCTTCCCTGACCAGGGTGAAACTCTATGAGGGGCCCCAACTGGTGGCAGATTCTGGGGTGATCATTGACACATCTATGAGGGGGGGTCGCCTGGGTGTCTTCTGCTTCTCCCAAGAAAACATCATCTGGTCTAATCTCCAGTATCGGTGCAACGGTGAGGTCCCCTAAAACTGGGGGGGGGGATTTCAGATCTCCTCACCTGCTCCTAGTGTCTTTTAGCCCAGACACAAGAATACTGCTTAATAGTGTTACCCAGATCTAAAACGGAGCAGAGAACAGCAGCAGAGCCCTGAAATTGGAAGGGGGGGGTAATTCTGAGTTTCTGTCCGTCTTTGCCTGGGAGGAATGGTTTGGCTGCTTATTTGCTGGGTGCCTCTCCGTGTTAAGGTCATTCGCCCCTGACTTCTCACGCCCCCCACTTTCCACCTTCAGACACAGTGCCTGCGGATTTCGAGCCATTTAGGAGACAGCTGCTTCAGGGACGGGCATGACCAGGATGTAGCCCAGGCCTCTGGCTGCGGATGGGAGTTGGGGGCCGAGTCTTTCCCAGCTCTCGGCTTAGCCCCAGCTCTCTTCCAGCCGCTCCTGCAGGTGGGCTGGGCTGCAGCCGCTCAGTGACAATTTGGAGACGTCTCTCGGTTCCGTTCCTCCCTCCCCCTCCCTACAGGAAAAATGTCGCTATAAATCTCACGTTGTTTTCTACCCATTCCGGTGCGACTGCTGTTTGGGGGCATCAGACCCCCGGGAAGGAGGGAGGGAGGGGGAGAAGCGGGCGAAGTGGGAGCGTGGGGCGTCGGGTCGGGCCGGTCGTGGGGCGCAGCGGGGCACCGAGGCTGCTGGACTCACCGCGGGCGGCGCCGTCCGGGCGAAGTCTCCTGGGTTCGGCGGCTCGGGGTGAGGGGGAGGCCGGGGGGCCGAGGGGGCCGGAGGCCGGGACGAGTGCAATATTGGCGGGGAAAGAACAACACTGCACCGCGTCCCGTCCCTCCCGCCCGCCCGGGGCCCGGGGTCCCCGCTGCCCCGGAGCCGGGCCGGGCCGGGAGCAGCGGCGGCGGCGGCGGCGGCGGCCGGGCGCTGGGGAGGCGGAGCCGCGGCCGCACCAGGTCCGGGGGCCGCGGGGCGCCGGCGGAGGCCGGCCGGAGCGGGGAGGGCGGCGGCCGTCCGACGCCCCGGCCCTGCGCGCGCCTCCCCTTTAAATAGTCGGGCTGCGCGGCGCGGAGCCGTAGCCATGGCGACGCGTGTCCCAGCAACCGGGCTGAATGGCTGCGGCTCGGAAGCGTCGGGGGCCGGGGCCGGGGCCGGGGCCTCCCCCCGGGGTGAGCGGCTCCGCGGGGCGGGGCGGGGCGGGGCGGGGCGGGGCGGCGCAACTTGACGCGGTCCCATTCGGACCGGCTCGCTCCGGTTTTGCTAGCCCGCGCTCCCCTCCTCCCCTCCCCGCCAAACCCCGATCCCGTGGCCGGCCGCGCCGAGTCTCGCGATGTCCCCGCTCTGGGGCGGGGGGCGGGGGCGAAAACTCCTCTCTGCCCGCGCCCCGCCCCCTCCCCGCCGCTGCCCCCCCCCTTCCCTCCTCGGGCCTGGCCTGGAGCCCTTCGGAAAGGGGAGCCGGAGGGGGCCCGGAGGGGGACGCGGAGCCCGGGCGGGCCGAGCAGGAGTGACCCCAGGAGCCCGGGGCGCCCCGGGCGGCTCGCCGCACACACACTGGCACCGCCGCCGGCCCGGGCCCCTGCCGGGAAGCGTCCTCGCGGCGAGTGGACTCCGGAGGACAGTCTGACAAAGCTCAGAGGGGCCTGTGCGGCCCCGGGGCCGGGGCCAGGAGGGCAGCTGCCAGGGTGCCAGCCTGGGGAAGACCACGGCTTGGACCGCAGGAGGAGCGCCGCCCAGCCTCACGGCTAGTCACGACTCCCAAGGAGAATCCTGGTGGAGCGTGCTGCTTTTCTTGACTGTACACGTTTGTTATCCGCTCCAGGAGAAGAGTGGGAGGAGAAAAAAAAATTGATTTTTTTTGCGGGTTGAAAATATTAAGGACCTTGAATTTCTTGAAATCTTTAGTTCGAATCCTGGCTCTGCTACTCAACAACTTTAGGTGATCTTGGGCAAGTTATTTGCCGCAGCTGGATCCCATTTCTATTCTGCTCCTGAGTTTCACAAAATCCAAATGGATTATCTAATTTACATTCTAGTGTCTATTATCTACTGTTATCAACTGCTCCTCTCTTTTTCCAAGGCATTCTTTTTTATTATATAAATACTTTTTTTGTTTTCCAATTGCATACAATGGTAGTTTCTACCAATCTTTTTTTTGGCAAGGTTTTGAGTTTTACAATTTTTCACCCTCCCTCCCTTCCCTAGCCCTTTCCCCCAACAGAAGGCAATCTGATATAGTCTCCATAATAAGTAGAAATTGAGAATCAGATCTAACTGGAGGAAAGAAAACATTAGAGATAGCAAAATTACATAATAGATGATCACTTTTAAAAATTGCAGATAAGGGGACATCTAGGTGTCCCAGTGGATAGAGCACCAGCCCTGGACTCAGGAGGATCTGAGTTCAAATTCAGCCTCATACACTTAATAATTACCTAGCTGTGTGGCCTTGAGCAAGCCATTTAACCCCATTGCCTTGCAAAAACTAAAAAAACTAAAAACCAAACCCCCCCCAAAATTGAAGATAAACTTTAGTCCTCATTTAAACTCCGCAGTTCCTTCTCTTGAATACAGATGGTGTTCTCCATCACAAATCCCCTAAAATTGTCCCTGAGCAAATCCAACATGGTTAATCCACACCCCATGTTGTTGATACTGTCTATAATGTTCTTCTTCTGTTCATCTCAGCATCATTTCATGCAGGTTTTCCAGGCTTTTCTGAAATCCTATCCCTCATGATTTCATTTTTTTTTTTTACTAGACAATGGGGTTAAGTGGCTTGCCCAAGGTCACACAGCTAGGTAATTATTAAGTGTCTGAGGCCAGATGTGAACTCAGGTACTCTGGTGTTCTATCCACTGTCACAGAGCCGCCCCATCATGATTTCTTATAGAACAATAGTGTTTCATCATATGCATAACCATAATTTGTTCAGTCATTTCCCAGTTGATGGACATCCCCTCAATTTCCAATTCTTTGCCACAAACAGAGCTGCTATGAATATTTTTGTTCATGTGGGAGTTTTACCCTTTTTCATCATCTCTTCAGGATACAGACCCATTAGTGGTATTGCAGGATCAAAGTGTATGCACATTTTTATTACCTTTGAGCATAATTCCAAATTGACCAGAAAGACCATCTTTAAGAGTTCAGTTTCTGGCTCAAAATCTTTCTCTTCTAGCAATTTAGAACAATGCTCATTGAGTCTAGGGGCAACTAGGTGGTACAGTGTATAGAGCACTGGCAGGAGGGCAGTAGTTCAAATCTGCCCTCAGACACCTGACACACACTAGCTGTGTGAACAAGTCACTTAACCCTGATTGCCTTGAATCCAGAGTCATCTCCAGTGGTCCTAATTCATTCTGACCACTGGACTCAGGTGACTGGAGGAGACAGTGAGGCTAGAGAAGTAATACATCACTTTCTCAAATCCTAATTCATGTGTTTGTCATGGCATCTCCCTCTAAATTCAAGAATGAAGGACAGGCAAAACCATCATCATCATCCTTTGAGTCAGCAATAACCCTACAAGGTCTATATCCCAAAGAAATCTTTAAAAAGGGGGAAAATACTGGAAGCACAAAAGTATAGCAGCTCTTTTCATGGTGGCAAAGAATTGAAAATCGGATGTCCATCAATTGGGGAATGACTGGACAAATGTATACAAATATAATTACTTGGAGTATCATCAGCTTTCAGAAAAAGCTGGAAAGACATGAACTGATGCTGGGTGAAGTGAACAGAACCAGGAGAACATTGTACACCTTAACAGCAACATTGTAGTGATCTACTATAATAGACTCCACTCTTTTCAGCAGTATAAAGATCAAAGACAATCCTAAAAGATCTTTTGTGGAAAATGCCATCCACATCCAGAGAACTATGGAATCTGAATGAAGATCAAAGCATACTATTTTTACCTTTTTTAAATTTGTTTTTTGCTTTTTCCTTTTTATGGTTTTTCCTCTTTTTTGTTCTGATTCTTTCACAGTGTGACTAACATGGAATTATGTGTAACAGGATTGTACATATATAACCTATATCAGATTGCTTGCTTTCTTAGGACAGGGGGAGAGGAGGGTGGGAAAGAAAAACTTAACACAAACAAATGTTAAAAATTATATATAATTGGAAAAATAAAAAATTAAAAGTCTTCCTCTCTTGTCCTACAATAGACTAGCATTTCAAGTACCCTAACCCTTCTTAATTCCTTAAGTCTACTTAACTCCTATGATCTATTCCTCCACTCAGGTTCAGTGATAACCATAAGACTGACCTTGCCATCATGAGTATATGGATCCCAGATCCTGTTCAAAGAGAACACTCCAAGTTTTGAAAAATCCAAGCATCTCTCAATGCACATTCTAGTGTCAGTTAACATCTAATGCTCCACTCCTTTCCCCCAAGTCATTCTTTTCTTAATTGATATTTTTCCAAATACATGTTATAAAAGTTTTTTCAACATTCATCCATATGTATATGTATGTTTTTAAGTTACAAAATTTCTTTCCAACTCCCTCTCCTCAGCAGGAACAGGGAGGTTAACATTGTACATACATTTTTTTTTTTTTAGATTTTGCAAGGCAATGGGGTTAAGTGGCTTGCCCAAGGCCACACAGCTAGGTAATTATTAAGTGTTTGAGGTTGGATTTGAACCCAGGTACTCCTGACTCCAAGGCTGGTGCTCTATCCACTGTGCCACCTAGTTGCCCCCTGTACATACATATTTTTGATAAACATGTTTACAGGTTAGTCATTTTTGTATGAGGAATTAGGATTAAGGGAAAGAGGTACATAAGTGTTAATTTTTATAAAGTACATCAGATTCTGAAGGGGTTTATTTTTTTGGAAGGGGGGGGTTTCCCTCTGGATGGGGATAACATTGTCCATTACCAATCTAATACTATTGTCCTATCTCTCTGAACTGCTGAGAGGAGCTGCTTCCATCAAGGTGGTTTATCTCATAATGTTGTTGTTGATGTGTACATTGTCCTCCTAGTTCTCTCTTCCCTCAGCATCAGATCCAGTAACACATTCCATGCTTTTCTAGAGTCTGACCATTTATAGTTTCTTATAGAACAACAATATTCCATAGTATTCATGTACCATAACTTGTTTAGCCATTCCCCAATTTATGGACATCCCCTCAATTTCCAATTCTTTCCCACTACAAAAAGAGTTGTGATGAATATTTTGGAACATCTATGACTTTTTCCATTTTTTATAATTTCTTCTGGATATAGGCCTAGAATTGGAATTGCTGGATTAAATAATACGATCTTTTTTTTGCTCTTTGTGCATAGTTCCTTATTGCTCTCTAGAATGGTTAAATCAATTCACAATTCCTCCAGTAATACATTAATATCTTGATCCTCCCACAACCTTTCCAACATTGATCATTTTCCCTTTTTGTCATCTTAGTCAATCTGAAAGGTGTGAGGTGATACCTCAAAGTTGTTTTAATTTTCATTTCTCTAATCAGTAATGATTTGGATCATTTTTTCATATAATGTATATATATATATGACTTCTTCATTTGGAAACTATCTATTCCTATCCTTTAATCATTTGTCAATTGAGGAATGACTTGTAACCTTAAATATTTGATGCAATTCTCTATATATTTTTAGAAACTCCTAGTTGTGAAGTTTGTTTTCCAGCTGCTTTCCTTCTACTTTTGGCAGCATTGATTTTATTAGTGCAAACCCTTTTTACTTTAACATAGTCAAAATCATTCATGTTTCAGTTTATACTGTACTCTATTTCTTGCTTGGTCATAAATGTGGCTCTTTTTCCATAGATCTGATTGATCTATTGATTTATCTATGTGTCATGCTTTATGTCTAAATCCTGTACCCATTTTGACCTTATTTTGGTATAGGGTGTGAGATGTGGGTCTATGCCAAGTTTTCGCCATACTATTTTCCAGTTTTCCTAAGACATTTTGTCAAACAGTGAATTCTTGTCCCAGAAGCTGATGTCTTTAGGTTTGTCAAACAGTAGATTACTGTAGTCATCTACCACTGTTTCTTTTGAACCTATCCTAATCCACTGCTCCTTTAGTCTATGTCTTAAACACCACCAGGCAGTTTTGATGACTGCCGCTTTATATTATAGTTTAGATCTGGCAGAGCTAAACTTCCTTCCTTTACATTTTTTTTCATCCATTCCCCTTGATATTCTTGATCTTTTTTTGCCTCAGATGAATTTTGTTACTATTTTTTTATACCTCAATAAAAATAATTATTTGGTAGTTTTGTATGGTACTGAAAAAGAAATTTAATTTGGATAGAATTGTCATTTTAATTATATTAGCTAACTAACTATGAGCAACTGACATTTTCCCAATTGTTTAGATCTGATTTTATCTGGGTGTAATTGCATTCATACAGTTTCTGGGTATGCCTCGGGAGGTAGATTACCTAGTATTTAATGTTGTCTACAGTTACTTGGAATGAAATTTCTCTTTCTATCTCTTGCTCTTAGGCATTGTTTTTCACATATAGAAATGCTGGTGATTTATGTGGGTTTATTTTATGTCCTGCTACTTTGCTGAATTTGTTCATTGTTTCAAGTAGGTTTTCAGATGATTTTCTCAAGTTCTCTAAGTATGCCATCATATCATCTGCAAAGAGTGAAAGCTTTGTTTCCTCATTACCAATTCTGATTCCTTCAATTTATTTTTCTTCTCCTATTGCAAAAGCTAACATTTCTAATACTATATTGAATAGCAATGGTGATAATCAGCATCCTTTTTTCACCCCGATCTTACTGGAAATGCTCTGTTTATCCCCATTACATATAATATTTTGTTGATAGATACTACTTATTAGTATAGATACTATTTATTATTTTAAGGAAAACTCCATTTATTCCTACATTTTCTAGTGTTTTTAATAGGAATGACTTTTATCCAAGATTTTTTTTCAGCATTTATTGAGATAATCATATGATTTCTCTTGGTTTTTCTATTGATATATTCAATTATGTTAAGTGTTTTCCTAATACTGAACCATCCCTGCCCACCTGGTATAAATCCTATCTGATCATGGTATATTATCCTAGTAACAACTTGCTGTAATATCTTTGCTAAAATTTTGTTTAAGACTTTTGCATCAATAGTCATTAGGAAGATTGGTCTGTAATTTTCTTTGTCTGCTTTGGTTCTTCCTGGTTTAGATATCAGCACCATATTGGTATCATAAAAGGAATTTGGCAGAACTCTTTCTTCTCCTATTTTTTTTAAAAAATAGTTTATGTGGAATAGGAATTAATTGTTCCTTAAATGTTTGGTAGAATTCACTTGTGAATCCATCTGGACCTGGAGACTTTTTCTTAGGGAATTTTGTGATGGTTTCTTCAATTTCTTTTTTCTGAAATGGGATTATTTAAGTACTTTATTTCCTCTTCTGTTAATCTAGGCAGTTTTTATTTTTGTAAATATTCTTCTGTTTTACTCAGGTTATCAAAATTATTTGCATACAGTTCGGCAAAGTAGCTCTGAATTATCTCTTTAATTTCCTTCACCCTTTTTGTTTTTGATACTGGTAATTTGGTTATCTTCTTTCTTTTTTTTTAATCAGATTAACCAAAGGTTTTTTTATTTTATTGCTTTTTTCATAGAACCAACTCTTAGTTTTATTTATGAGATCAATAGTTTTCCTGTTTTCAATTTATTAATCTCTCCCTTGATTTTCAGAAATTCTAATTTGGTACTTAATTGGGAATCTTCAATTTGTTCTTTTTCTACCTTTTTTGGTTGCATTCCCAATTCATTGATCTTCTCTTTATCTTTTATTCATATAAGGATTTAGAGGTATAAATTTTCCCTTCAAAACTGCCTTAGGGGTGGCTAGGTGGCGCAGTAGATAGAGAGCACTGGCCCTGGAGTCAGGAGTACCTGAGTTTAAATCCAGCCTCAGACACTTAATAATTACCTAGCTGTGTGGCCTTGGGCAAGTCACTTAACCCCATTGTCTTGCAAAAACTAAAAAAAGAAAAAAAAGAAAACAAAACTGCCTTAGCTGCATCCCATAAATTTTGGCATGATGTCTCATTGTTATCATTTTCTTGGATATGATTGTTGATTATTTCTATAATTTACTATTTGATCCACTCATTATTTAAAATTATTTAGTTTCCAATTTTTGTTTTATCTTTCCGTGACCTGTTATTATATGGAATTTTTATTGCATCATACTCTGAGAAATGTGTAATTATTATTTCTGCCTTCCTGCATTTGATTGTAAGGTTTTTGTGCCCTAGTACATGGCCAGTTTTGGTATAGGTGCCATATACTGCTGAGAAAAAGGTATAGCCTTTTCTATCCCAACTATTTTCTCCAGTTGTCTGTCATATCTAAATTTTCTAAAATTTCATTCACTTTTTTAACTTCCTTCTTGTTTATTTTGTGGTTAGGTTTATCTAGTTCTGAGAGAGGGAGGTTGAAGTCCCCCATTAATAAAGTTTTGCTGTCCATGACTCCTTATAATTCACTCAGCTTTTCCTCTAGGAATTTAGATCCTCTACACTAGGTGCATACATGTTTAATAATGATGTAGCTTCATTAACAATGGTGCCTTTTAAGAAGATATAGTTTCCTTCCTTATCCCTTTCAATTAGATCAATTTTTCTTTTATTTTATCTGAGATCAGGATCCCTACCTCTGATTTTTTTTTTTTAGGTTTTTTGCAAGGCAAATGGGGTTAAGTGGCTTGCCCAAGGCCACATAGCTAGGTAATAAGTGTCTGAGACCAGATTTGAACCCAGGGCCTGTGCTTTATCCACTGCTCCACCTAGCCGCCCCTCCCCAAGTCATTCTTAACAAATTGAGCACCTGCCTTATAGTCTTCCTTTCATGCCCATATATGCGTAGACCAATGTATATGTTTTTTTTTAGGTTTTTTTTTTTTAGGTTTTTGCAAGGCAAATGGGGTTAAGTGGCTTGCCCAAGGCCACACAGCTAGGTAATTATTAAGTGTCTGAGATCGGATTTGAACCCAGGTACACCTGACTCCAGAGCCAGTGCTTTATCCACTGCACCACCTAGCTGCCCCCAATGTATATGTTAATGGTCTTTCCAACACTCTAACCCCTCCAATTCTTCAGTCTGCTTAACTCTCATAATCTATTCCTCCACTCCATCTCAGGATTTGGTTGACCTTGCTATAATGAACATGTGTTTCACTACTGTGTTCAAGAACCCAATTTCTGTTATTTTTTCCCTATTTTTCCCTGTACCTAACTCTTAGTTCTCTCCTTGATTATTTTCCTGCTCTTTCTTTATTTTCCTCCCTTCTCAATATCAAACCTCTAATTATTTTGTCTAACACTACTATTTTCTATTCTTGAATCATTTAGTTTCTTGTCCAGTTGCTACTCATATCTGGCCAAATACAGATGATGGAATTACTCTTACCATCAGCCTCTTCTCCTGGTTACATGTTTCTTAACATAGCAAGAGGAAAACATGCAACCATTTTGAATGGATCCCATATAAGTGTGTGTTGTCCAATTTCAACTGGCAGTAGGTTCTTTTACCCCTCCCTAAATGATTCTCTTTCTCACTCCTCACAGAATCGTTCCAAACTTCTCTCAAATCTTGCACACCAACCCTTCTCTCATGCTTTCAGTGAAGAATTTCACCTCATTCTCCTCTGAAAAAGGGATTATTTCCTATGAATTCCTTCGACTGCCCTTTTCTTTATTTCACAATGAGTAATACCTTCCTCTCTTTTACTCTAGTCTCTGATGCTAAGGTAGTATCTTCTCCCTCACTTCAAAATTAAATAAAACAAAACCACAAACTTAATATGGCCAATTCTTCTTCTTAGATTCATTTTTTTTCTCCAGCAGATTGCCCTTCCATCATCCCCTCTCTCCATTTGGTCTTCAGTTTCTCCCTCTGCCATGATTACTTTCCTGCTGTCTACAAACACATTCAAGTTTGCCCTAGCCTTAAAAACACCAACTAGAGCTTATTATTCCCACAGTCTATCTCCTGTATCTCTTTGCCCTTTCTGAGTCAAACTTGTGTGTTTGTGCATGTGTGTGTGGCAAAGGAGAGGGATAAAACAAAATTATTTACACTTTCTCTTCTTTGACTCCTTAAGTAAAATCAACAAGTACCAGGCACTGGGCTGAGTACCAACTGATCAATCCAAAATTACCAAGGTTTTCCTAGTTGCCAAATCTGATGGTTCTTTCTTGGTCTTCATCCTTCCTGAATTCTGCAGCAACTGACATTGCTAATCAGATAAACTTTTCTCTATGGTTTTCATGACTCTTCTTTGGGGGGAGGGTCTATTTGTCCAACTGCTTCTTCATAGTTTCCTTTGCTGAATTGTCATTCATATCATGCCTCCTAACCATTGGATGTACCCTAAGATTCTTTTCCTGGACACCCTTTTCTTCTCTCTCTATGCTTTCTTTACTTGATGATCTCATCAATTCCCAATGATTTAATTATGTTCTCTGGGAAGATGGTTCCCAGCTCTAATATATCCCGATTTCAGTTTCTCTCCTAAGATCCAAGCCTAAATTACAAACTTTCCTTTGGACATTTCTAATTAGATGTTTAATACACCTCTCAGGCTTAATATGTTTTTAAAAAAAAACATTTCTGTCTCCCACAACCATTCTACACCTCCTCTACTTCTCTTCCAAACTTCCCTATTATTACTGACAAGTGTTTTACTGTTAAGAGACCCAGGTTCATAAACTCAGCATCATCTTCAGCTTCATAGTCTTTCTTACATCACAAATCCATTCAATTGCCTGGTCTTATTGTTTCTGCCTCCATAACATCTCACAACCATCCTCTTCTCTTCATACACACAAGCATCAATCTAGTTCAGTCCATCACCTATCACCTGAATTAATGCAATATTAATCATCCTGCTTTAAGTCTCAACCTATGCCAATCTCTCCTACACATTCTCTCAGTGATTTTCTTGAAATAAAGGTCTGGGGGCAGCTGGGTGGCGAAGTGGATAGAGCACTGGCCTTGGAGTCAGGAGTACCTGAGTTCAAATCTGGCCTCAGACACTTAATAATTACCTACCTAGCCATGTGGCCTTGGGCAAGCTACTTAACCCCATTGCCTTGCAAAAACTAAAGCTTAAAAAAAAATAAAGGTCTGACAACATCACTCCCACAGTCAGTAGAATGTCAGTGGTTCTCTATTACCTCTAGGAGAAGAAGCTTTTTATTTCCCATTACTATGCTTTTGCATTAGACATCCTTCATGTCTTTTTTTTGTTTTTGTTTTTTTGAAAGGCAATGGAGTTAAGTGACTTGCCCCAGGTCACACAGCTAGGTAATTATTAAGTGTCTGAGGCTGGATTTGAACTCAGTCTCCTGAGTCTAGGACTAGTGCTCTACCCACTTCATCACCCAGCTACCCCATCCTTTATATCTTGAGCTCATTTCCCACAACCTCCACTCCTTACAAATTCCTAGTTTCCATAAAAGATTCAGCTCATGAAATCTTTTCTAATGCCCACTTTCAGGTACTACTGTCTTCCTCCCCACACCAAAATAAAATAAAACATGACAACCTCCACACACACCCCCAAAACCCTTATCTATTTGTATTTATTTTCTTTTCTTTGGAGACAATCAGGCTGAAGTGACTTGCCCAGAGTCACACAGTTCATAAAAGTCTGAGCTTGGATTTGAACTTGGGTCTTCCTGGTGGTGCCATGTCCCCACTGAAAATTGACCAAGGTTAAGCTGGCTCCAGCACACTCATTGGGTTCATCCCATCAAGAATGTGACATCAATGCTGATATCTGAAGGAGCTAGATTGTGCCACCTTGCTGCCCCTATTTTGTATTTATTTTCATATAACTATATATGTATTTGTAGTCTCCCCCATAACATGTAAACTCCTTCAGAGCAGGAACTGTTTCATTTCTGTCTTTGTTTCCTCGGTGCAGAACACAGTTCCTAGAACATAGTTGATTCTCAATAAATACTTTTTGATTGTTTGAAGGTTGAACTAAATGATTCCAAGTGACCCTATGGCATTGTTCAGTTGTAGCAAAGCTATTGGGAGTGCTTTGTCATTTCCTTCTACAAATGAGGAAACTGAGACAAACTTGCCCAAGGTCACTTAAAGTGTCGGAGACTAGAGTTAACCTAATCTAATTTAACCTAATTTAATCTAATCTGTTACTCCCAGACTGGCCTGGTTGCCCCTGCTCAATAAGATGTAACTCTCTGGATAAAATATGAACTCTCAGTTTGACATTTAAAGCTCTATTCAGCTTCCATCTAACTTAACATTCTTGGCTTCTATTGCATTGTTTCTCTTCCTGCTTGATCTCTCTCCTCCACTATCTACATGTAAAATATTCTTCCCTTCTTAGAATCCTAGCTCTTTCAGATATCAGCATTGGTTTCACCTTCTTGGTAGAATGAACTTGGTGGATGTGCTGAAGCTTGATCAACCTTGATCAATTTTCTGTGGGAACATTTACCCCTAAGAAATAGGCCAGGTTTATTTTTCTCATTGTCTAGACTTAAAAACAAGTGAAGGAAGAATGTGAATAGGGTAAATTAAACTCAAAACATTTACTAGCATGCACTTGAACCCCATGACTAGACCCTGGCTATACCTTATTAAATGAAAGGGGTCTGGGGAGTATGTGAAAAGTAAAACAATGATTGCAAAACCAGCTTGACTTCAGCTAGCATAGATCAGGCCATTTCCTTTATTGGAGGCTATGGGTTTAAGTGACTTGCCTAGGATTACACTACTAGTAAACATTTGAGGTTGAAGGTGAACACAGCTTTTCCTGAGGCAGGTGCTCTATCTGCTGTGCTACCTAGCTGCCCCTAGGCCATTTTCTTTTTGACAGAAGCTAAATTGGTGGATAAGGGTAATGTCTCAATATAATTTATCTAGATTTTGGCAAAAACTCTCCACAAAATATGTCATGGTATACCTGTGAAGAAAGTGGAGAGATGTAGACCAGAATCCTATGAATACTATGAATAACTGATAGAATGATCAGCCTAAAAGAGGAATTGTCAATGGTACAATGTAAATATGACAGAAGGTCTGTAATGGAGTACCACGGGGATCTATGTTTGACTTTATGATGTTTAACATTCTCATAAAAAACTTAGACAATCTAACTTATGTGGCATGTGCATCATATTTGTAGATGATTCAAGGTTGAGAGGTACAAACTAACCCACTGGATGACAGACAGATCCCAACAGACTAGAGCATTGCACTGAATCTAATAAGATGCTATTCAGCAGGAATAAATCTAATCTTCCATTTGGGAACCAAAAAATCAATTCCACAAGTACAAGAATGGGAGATAAACTTAGGGAAGCAGGGTTGCTGAAAAAGATATGGAGGTTTCAGTTTGTTTCGAACTTTATATATCAACATTGTGATGAAGCAATTTAAAAAGCTAATGTGATTTGGGGTTAAAGAGGGACATAGCTTACCAACATTAAAAAAGTGATAGTCCCACTGTACTCTGCCACATCAGACCTCATCAAATGACACTGATGAGCTGGAAGCTGTTCAGTTGAGATCCATTGGAATGGGGAAGGCCTTGAGTCCATATCCTATGAGGACTGGTTGAAAGAACTGGTTATAATCTAGAGAAGAGGGGTAAGGGAATAAGGAAATGAGCAAATTTATAGAACTTACTATGTGCCAGGCCTTGAAAGGACCTGAGAGGTAGGTACTTTTCTGATCAGTTTAAAGTTGAAGAAATTGAGGGAGAGGTTAATTGACTCACTTACATCCTACAGTATCTGAGGCTAGATTTGAATTCAGGTTTTCTTGACTGTCAAATAGTATTCTTACCAGTAGTCCTGAGAAAAGACTTAAGGGGTGGGAGTGAGAGGGGTTGTGCAACTGTCTGAAAATCCCCCCACCTCAGTTTTTTTTTATTTAAATTTTATCATGAACTAAAAAATTATCAACATATATTTCCATACACAAAGGAGACTAGAAATTGAAGATTGTAAATGAAACAATTCATTGTTCCTTCTGATATAAAAAGTGTCCCCAAAAACTAGTTTTACTAGCTTAAAACTGTACTAAGACTTTTGGAATACCCAATATGTTAAAGGTTGGAGTACCAACATTGTCTAGCTTCCCTATCTCCCTTTGAGTCCTCCTCTGTTCCCTCAGTGAATTTCTTTCTTTATTTTATTTTATTTTTTATTCTCATTTTGTACAAATATTTTTACATTAATAAAATATTCCTGTTCAAGAGTAAACGAAATACCCCCCTCCCCCATGAATATAGACTTGCTTGAGCGATAAAGTAAAGGGGAGAGAAAAAAATTAAAATAAAAAAAATAGTAATAATTATAGGTATGGCCAGGTGGCGCAATGGACAAAGCACCAGCCCTGGAACCACGAGCACCTGAGCCCACATCCAGCCCCGTAAACCCAACAATCACCCAGCTGTGTGACATGCAAGCCACCCAATCCCCACTGCCCTGCAAAAACCAAAAAGAAGAAAAAAAAAGACCCAAAATAAAATAAAATAGTAACAATAGTAGGGGTGGCTAGGTGGTGGACAGAGCATTGGCCCTTGAGCCAGGAGCACCCGGGTCCAAATGCGGCCTCAGACACCCAAAGATCACCCTGCTATGTGGCCCCAGGCAGGCCACCCAGCCCCAATTGCCCTGCACCCTCCCCCAAATAATAATAATAATAAAAAATGTACTTCAGTCTTTGTTCCAACACCAACAACTCTGTCATGGGTGGATCACATTCTTTATGGTAAGTCCATCACAAAAGTTACTTCCGTATTTTTCACTGTTGCCATTGCTTATCGCAACTCCCTCCTTTCTTATTTCTCCACTACCATGTACTATATTTTCTCTCTCCTTTCACTCTGACTCTGCTGTAGGATCGCTGAGTGGTGCAGCAGACAGATCCCTGGTCCTGGGGCCAAGAGGCCCTGAGCCCCCATACCACTGCTTAGACCCAGCATCCACCTGGCCCTATGGTCCTGGACAGGCCTTCCAATCCCAGCCCCTTGCAAGAAGTAAAAAAGAAAATGTGTTCTATCTGACCACTCTCCCCCCATGGTCCATCCTCTCCTCCTTTATTCACATCCCCACCCCTTTCCCCTGCTCCCTTCTCCTTCTTACTCCAGTTGTCTATACCCCATTGAGTATATTTGCTGTTTCCTCTCCTAGCCACCTCTGATGAGAGCAAAGGTTCCCTCATTCCCCCTTGCCTCTCCCCTTCCATATCATTGCAATAGCTCATTGTAATAAAGAAAAATCTTATATGAAATATCTTGGCCAATTCCCCCTCTCCTTTTTCTTTCTCCCATTACATTTCCCTTTTTTTCTATTAACTCCATTTTTACACCATATTTTATCTTCGAATTCAGCTTTCTCCTGTGCTTCAACTATTAAAGCTCCCTCTACCTGCTCTATTAACTGAGAAGGTTCATATGAGTATTATCAGTGTCATTTTTCTATGCAGGAATACATGCAGTTCATCATCATTAAGTCCCTCATATTTTCCCCCTCTCCTCCAATCTCCATGCTTCACCTGAGTCCTGTATCTGAAGATCAAACCTTCTGTTCAGCTCTGGCCATTCCAAAAGGAACATTTGAAATTCCCCTGGTACATTGAAAGTCCATCTTTTTCCCTGGAAGAAGACATTCAGCCTTGCTGGGTAGTTCATTCTTGGCTGCATTCTAAGCTCTTTTGCCTTCCGGTATATTATATTCCAAGCCCTATGAGCTTCCAATGTAGTTGCTGCTAAGTCCTGTGTGATCCTGACTGCAGCTCCATGATATTTGCACTGTGTCCTTCTGGCTGCTTGTAATATTTTCTCCTTGACTTGGGAGCTCTGGAATTTGGCTATAATATTCCTAGGGGTTGGTTTTTTGGGATCTCTTTCTTGGGGGGATCTGTAGATTCTCTCCATTTCTATTTTGCCCTCTGCTTCTAGACTATCAGGGCAATTTTCCTGTAGTAATTCTTTGAAAATGATGTCAAGGCTCTTTTCCTGATCATGACTTTCAGGTATTCCAATAATTTTTAAATTATCTTTCCTAAGTCTGTTTTCCATATCAGTTGTTTTTTTCAATGAGATATTTCACATTTTCTTCTAATTTTTCATTTTTTTGGTTTTGAAGTATTGATTCCTGATTTCTGGTAGATTCATCAATCTCCCTGAATTCTATTCTTTGTCTGAAGTATTTGTTCTCCTCAGAGAGTTTTCTTATCTCTTTTTCCATCTGGCCAATTTTGCTTTTTAAAGCATTCTTCTCCTCAATAACTTTTTGAACTGTTTTATCCATTTGACCTAAGCTGGTTTTTAGCATGCTATTTTCTTCAGCATTTTTTTGGATTTCCTTGACTAAGCTGCTGACTTTATTTTCATGTTTTTCCTGCATCTCTCTCTCCTTTCTTTTCCTAGTTTTTCTTCTAACTCCCTCATTTGATTTTCAAAGTCTTTTTTGAGCTCTGTCATAGCCTGAGCCCAATTTCTGTTTTTCTTGGAATCTTTAGATGCAGGAGCTTGTGCTTCCTCATCTTCAGACTGAGTATTTTGATCCTTCTTGGGCTCATTTGCAAAATATTTCTCAATAGTGTTCCTCTTATTTCTCTGCTTGCTCATTTTCCCAGCCTGGGCCTGGTTTTGGGGTGCTTCCTGAGCTTTTGGGACACTCCCACAAGGGTCTCATTGTGTGAGGCTCTGTCCTCCCTCCTGGTCTGTGAATGACCATAAGCACCTCCCTCTGCCATGGGGCTGAGGTGGGGGGGGGGCCCTGCTGTTCTATGGGGGGCCTAGACTGCGATCAGGATCTGAATGTGGTCAGAGCCCCAGAGTCCTGTTCCAGGGGCAGAGGACAGAGCTCTGCAGTCTCTCTTCACTCCCCTCCCTCAGCTCAATGGGCTCATGCCCTGGGGGCTCCTGCTTACAGGCTCCATCTGCTTCTGTTTCGGGATCTGGGCTGCCTAAAGGCCAAGCTGCTCTGCTAGCTGTGTGCCTTGAGGGCTGGGCTCCACATTCTCACTCTGGAAGAGGTTCCTCGCTGTTCCCCCACTTTGTGCCCGGTGCTCCCCGGGGTGCAGCTCAGGAGACTCCCCTGCTGCTGTGAGCTGGGGCTCCCAGCTCCCTGGGGCTGCCTCCGGGAGGCTGAAGTTCTTTTGCTCTGGTGGGCACCCCTCTGGCGGGCCGCCCTTCCGACCCCAGGGAGCAGAGCCTTTCTGCTCTTTTCCAGGTTACCTTGAGTAGGAGAACTGCCTCCCTGGGTCCCTCTGTGGGTTCTGTCTCTCGAAAGTTTAGTTAGAGTCCTTAGTTTAGAAGTTTTATCAGAGAGTGCCTAAGACTCCATCCTTTCTTGTTGCCATCTTCTCCCTCAGTGCATTTTGAAAAGATTTCACTAAATGATAAATGGTGGAGGGAATATGGGAAAACTGAGACATTATTTCACTGTTGGAAGTGTTATGAACTGATCAACCATTCTGGAAAGTAATTTGGAACTATGTCAAAAAGCCTACAAAACTGTGTATACCCTTTGATCCAGCAATACCACTACTAGGTATATTCCAAAGGAGATCATAAAAAAGGGGAAAGACCCACATACACAAAAATATAGCAGCCCTTTCTGTGGGGTCAAAGAATTGGAAGTTGATGGAATGCTCATCAATTGGGAAATGGCTGAACAAATTGTGGTAAATGAATGCAATGGATACTGTTGTTCTGTAAGAAATGTTGAGCAGAGGAATTTCAGGAAAAACTGGAAAGATTTACATGAACTGATGCTAAGTGAGCAGAACTAGGAGAACATTGTAAACCTTAACAACATTGTGTGATATTCCGCTATGATAGACTTAACTTTTCTCAGCTGTACAATGATCAAAGATAATTCCAAAATACTTGTGATGGAAAGTGCCATCTACCTTCATAGAAAGAGCTATGGAATCCGAATGCAGATCAAAGCATACTATTTTCACTTTTTCAAAATTTGCTTTTTGTTTTTCTTCTGATTTTTCCCCTTTTTTTCTGATTCTTCTTTCAAACATGACTAAAAAGGAAATATGTTTAACATGATTGTACATGCATGACCTATATCAAATTACTTGCTGTCATGGATTAGCAGGGAGGGTTGGGAGGAAGGGTGGAAAATGTGAAACTCAAAATCTTAAAAAATCTTACAAAATTGAATGTTGAAAACTATCTTTACATGTAATTGGAAAAAATATTATTTAATTAAAAAAAACCATTGAAGCTCTTTTCTTTCTTCTCTTTCCTGTGGTACCTTGTTCATGTTCCCAGGACTGGGCCCTCATTGACCTATCAAATGGGCAACAAGATGGCATATTAGGTAAAGTACTGACCTTGAATTCAGGGGGACCTGAGTTCAAATGTGACCTCAAACACTTACTAGCTTGGGCAAATCATTTAACCCTGATTACTTCATATCCAGGGCCATTTTCAGTTGTCCTTATTTATAATCTGGCCACTGGATCCAGATGACTCCAGAAGAGAAAGTGTATCTGAAAAAAAAAGTGTATCTGGTGATTTTGCACAGTATCCGTCCTCATTCAAATTTAATTCACATGCATATCATGTCTTCACCTTCCCGATGTCATGGTCTTCTTTGAGAATAAAGGACAAATAGCATCATCATCAATGTTCTTATATAGTGCTAAGCCCTTTACAGATATCTTGTTTAAACTTCACAACATTGGGGAGTACATGCTATTATCACCATTTTATAGTTCAGGAAATTGGAGAAATTAAGAAACTTACTCAGGGTTAAATAGCTAGTAAGAATCTGGATTGGGATTTGGACTCAGTTCTTCCTGACTCTAATATTGGCTCGCTATCTGCTGTACCACTAATCTGTCATGATTTCAAGTCTTTCAAAGTTATTTTCCTTTACAGTATTGTAGTCCCTATATAAATCATTCTCTTGGTTCTGCTCATTTCATAGGCTCATAGATTTCAAGCTGTAAGAGACCTTAAATAAAGATGATCCAGTGCAATGTTCTCATTTTAACAGATGAAGTAAATCAAGGCACAAATAGGTTAAGTAACATGCCCACAATCATGTAGCTGAAAGTGTCTAAGGTAGAATTTGAACTCAGATCTCACTAACATGTTCAACAATTCATCCATTATTCCAAAATACTTCATTAATCTATACAAGTATTCCTTGATTTTTTGAGTCCATTATTTTTGTTATTTCTTATAGCATAGTAATATTATTTTGCATTCACATACCACAATTTATTTAGTCACTCCCCAATTGATGGACACTCCTTTTATTTCCAGTTCTTGTCTGTAACAAAAAGTATTACTATAAATATTTTTGTGTATATGTCTCATTTCTTTTCTTTGATTTCTTTGGGGTATATTCCCAATAATAGTCTTGTGGATCAAAGAGTATAACCAGTTATTTAATGACTTTGAGATATTCATTTTCTTACCAACTGACAGCTTCACCAATAGTGCATTAGTATGCTTGTCTTCTAACATTCCCCCAAACATCATTTTCCTCATTTACCATCTTTATTGATCTGATGGGTGTGAGGTGAAACTTGAGTTGTATCTTTTCTTGAGAAGTGCTTGTTTATGATGTTTTTGAAGAAAGGAGGAGGGGTCTAAAGAATCAATGTGGGCTCAAGAGATTCTGACCCAGAAGGTTAAGGAAAGGCATAGATTTTAATTCATGAGTAGCTGTAAAAGTTCACAGGTTAAATTCTTTTTTTTTTTAGTTTTTTTTCCACAGGTTAAATATTCTTTAACAGAAAGTGAGTTTTTAAAGGTGGTGAAGTTTGAGCAAAGAAGAAACATCTATAAGCTAGACTGGTGAGAATATCAAGGACAGCTAAAGAGGGGGAAAAGGGTAAGGGAAAGGAAACAACATTGAGATGGTGACTGGGCATAGATTATCATGAATCCAGCAGCATGGAGCTTGGACCATATGGATCCAACATGGAGAAGGGGATTGGACAAACCTTTGTAGCGAGCCTAGGCCACCTCTTGTGTAAGGAGGAATGGGGAGGGGATCAAGGAGTGACCCATTTGTACTCGACTGGAGTCAGGCTTACACCTTGGAAGTCAGACAGGTAGAGGAGGGGTAGGGGAAGGGGCTGAAGTTGTTCTCAATGAATTTAAATTTGAGAAGAGAATTAAATTGAACAATGGAGAGGGAGTCAGAGGTCCACAGAAAATGTCAGACAAGCACAGATCTTGTTCCTTAACAGTACAGGAAAGGCTAGACAAATATTTCTCTAATATTTCTCCTTCAACGTTTTGGCCATTTATCTCCTGGGTTATGCATAAGTATTTAAAGTGTTGTCCTATGACAGAAAGATTAGATTTGTTCGTTGTTGAACTAGGAACCATTTCAATGAAAGGATATGTAAAGAAGTCAATTTAGGCTAGATGTCAAGAAAATCTTCCTAACAATTAGAATTGTCCAACTGGGGAAAGAACTGAATTGTTCTTCTCCTTGAACATCTAAGAATGGAGGCTTGCCCAGCTACTGTTTGTATGTATTATAGAGAAGATTCCTTTACAGCATAGGACTTATGACTGCCAGGTGCTTTTCCAGTTCTCAAATTCTGTGATTCTCTGATATGTTGATTCAGGGATAAGAAAGGAAGATCTTTGAGGTCAAGAACTATTTTGTTTTTGTCATTATATCTCTAAAACCTAATACAGTACCTGGCAGAGATTGTCCTTAATAACTGCTTGGTGTTTGATGAAATCTCATCATACATGCTTGTAAGGGGAATAAGAGAAGGATGGAAGCATCATACTGGACCTGGTTCTGCTCTTTACTTCCTGTATGAACGATTCATTTCACTTTTGGGTTTCAGCTTCTGTAAAATGAGGACTTGCCCTGGATAATAACACCTACCTAGCAGGGTTGTATTAAATGAGATGTGCCTGGCACATTTTAGGTATTATATAAATGCTTATTTCCTCCCCTGGCCTTCCCACGAGATAGCTTCTGAGATCCTTTCCTGCTTTAAATTCAATTTTTCTTCCCTTCCTGCTTTACAAGAGAGGAATTGGAATGCTAAAATAATTATAGCAATAGCTGACACTGAGATCACAATTTCTAGTTTTTCCTTGATAAACATCTCTTACATACACATTATCTTATTTTCTTTTCAAAACAAACCCACAAATTGGATAACACAAAGATTATTATTCCCCCATTTTGTAAAAGAGGAAACTGGATCTCAGACATAAAGTGACTTATTCAATCATATAGTTAGTGACTATGGACGGATCAGCACTCTAAATCCGGTGTGGTTTTGTGTTTCTTTAGACACTTCTCCCTTGTCCCAGGTTGCTCTTCAACTATGTCCTCACCTCCCCATTTCACTCATCAGATGTCCACCCCCCCCTCCACCTGGCCACCATCAACTTCCCTCTCTAATCCTTGAAGTGCCCCAGGTGACCACCAGGGGGTAGATTGGTCCTATTACCTCTGATGCAGAGTTGGCCAATAGGGATGGAAGGACCCCAAGATTTACCTTCCTTTCACCTTCTTAGTTCCTCCTTCCTCCCCGCCACTTACCTTTTCCCCTACACACACATTCGTGAGAAAACCCAGAAGTCACCCAGGCATTCAGAAAAACCCACCCTGGGGCGGGGACATTTGGGTTTCAGTCCAGATCTCCAGGGCAGAACGAACAGGGAGGGGCTGGCATTGGGTGGAGCTGTTTCAGGAAATGGGGTAGTTATTCCAAATTCAATTTTCCTTTCCATTAGGTGCCCAACAGGGAGTGGGGGTCCTGAGAGGGGTTCCAGGGAACCAAGGATTCTAGGGGTTGGAAGATGATGGAGCATCTGAAGCCCTGGACCGTTGTGGTGTTCCAGTGGTACTAACTTAACCTATTTCATTTCAATTCCATTTTCCTACCCTGGGCACTACCCCAGGATCCAGAAAGAAGGTCTGGAGTTCCAGGTAGCCTGGCTCCCCTCTATGTGGGGGGAGGGAGCAGAGATGGGGGAGGGGGTGACGCCAAGTGGAGAACAAACAGATTGTCAAAGGGTTGAGTGATCTGGAGACCAATGTACCTGAGGGGTCAGGAATGTGTGGGGAGGAGGAGGAAAAGTAGAAGGGAGGAGGTATGGGGGGGGCGGGGTTGTGTCACCTGTCACCTGCTCTGGTTGTTAGAGCTTCGGGTGGAGGACTGGTATAAAGCAGCGGGCTCCTGAGCCAGACCCAGCCTTTCGGGCAGAACCTGGCCCAGCCTGCTGTGCTTTCCTCTGTTGGTTATCGCCATGACCCCAGGCATTCTACCCACCCTGGTCCTTGTATTGATCCTGGCACTCACAGGTGAGGGAAGGGAAGGAAAAAAAATGGTGAGGGGTGGCTTGGCTCATGTCATTTTTATGGTTCCTGGGCTGGTTTTTTTACCTCTGGCAGACTGAGTTAAAGGGGGAGGGAATCCTGTTGTGAGGATGAACTGGGGGTGCAAAGCAAGGGCCAAAGAGAAGGAAAAAGAAGGGGTCATAAGCACCTGGGACTGAGAGAAGGTCCTGCTAGAAGACAAGGCATGAGCCAGTGGGGAGTCCTGCTTGATTTACCTAAAATATTTCCGGGGGGGGGGGGCAACTGAGGTGTGGCAGATATGGAAGGGGGAGGGGGAAACAGGGAAACAATGGAAGAAAACCAGAAGCAGAAATATGGAAGGAAGTTATGGGCAGCAATGGATTCAAGGTATCTTGGGCTTTTTCCACCCACCTCCATCCCCTTCTTAAAATTTCTTCCTTTCAGCCTACATCTCTCTGGGTCTATAACTTCTCCCAGATTAGACTAGGTTCTAACCTAACTGGTATCTCTAACTTCTTATAGCTCTCACCCACAGTACCTCTAGCACAGTCGGCAAATTTGACTATGGGGCAACTACAACTACAGCTCTGGACACAATCAACCACAGCAGAAATACAGAGACTGACAGTATAGCAACCACAACCCCCAGTACCGCAGCTTCATCTAGTGCACACAGTTCCACAAGTGCTATCCTTAAAATTGAAACCCAAGGGCATGACGGTATCACTACCAAAACTTACAGCGACAGTAGGATATCTAGCACAACTGCACCCAATAACCATCTTACCTCCTCTGATGTCCTTACTGACCACAACCCAACTTCACCCCCTGACAATCACACCTCCCCTATACCC
This sequence comes from Macrotis lagotis, assembly GCF_037893015.1. Lineage (NCBI taxonomy): Eukaryota > Metazoa > Chordata > Mammalia > Peramelemorphia > Peramelidae > Macrotis > Macrotis lagotis. Next base: position 164,648,930 of record NC_133659.1, read on the forward strand.
ATTAATGACCACAGCCCATCTACAGCCACCAGCCATTACACCTCCACCACACCCCATAGTGACCACAACCCCACATCTGCATTCAATGACCATCACACCTCCACCAAATCCTCAAATGACCAAAGCCCCACATCTGCACCCACAGACCTTCACACCTCCACCATACCCCATAGTGACCACAGTCCTACATCTGCACCCACAGACCTTCACACCTCCACCACACCCCATAGTGACCACAGTCCTACATCTGCACCCACAGACCTTCACACCACCACACCCCATAGTGACCACAACCCCACATCTGCATTCAATGACCATCACACATCTACCACACCTCCTAATGACCACAGTTCCACTGCATCCAATGACCATCACACCTCCACCAAATCCTCAAGTGACCAAAGTCCCACATCTGCACCCACAGACCTTCACACCTCCACCACACCCCATAGTGACCACAATCCTATATCTGCATCCACCGACCATCACACCTCCACCAAATCCTCAAATGACCATAGCCCCACATCTGTACCCAATGACCATCACACCTCCACCACACCCTCAAGTGACCACAGCCCCACATCTGTACCCAAGAACCATCTCACCTCCACCACACCCCCTAATGACCACAGCCCCACATCTGCACCCAACAACCATCACACCTCTACCACCTCCCCAAGTGATCACAGCCCCACATCTCCCCCCAAGGACCATCATACCTCCACTACACCCTCAAGTGACCACAGCCCCACATCTGTACCCAAGAGCCATCTCACCTCCACCACATCCCCTAATGACCATGGCCACACATCTACACCTACTGACCATCGCACCTCCATTACACCCCCTAATGACCATGGCCATACATCTGCACCCTCTAACCATAACACTTCCACCACCACCCCAAGTGACCATGGTAACAAGTCTGTTCCCACTGACCATCATACATCTACCACATCTCCTAGTCCCCATAGCACCACAACTACCAAAAATACCCAATTCACTACAACTAAGAGTACTTCTTCAACCCTTCACCAAAAAACCACATCTATCCCCCAAAATAACCATAGTTCCATATCACAACCCATCCAAAGCACTTCTCACATCCCAGTTGTCATTGAAGAGAATGCCATATTTTTCCTCTCATTCCACATCATCAACAAGGTTTTTAACTCTTCCTTGGAAAATCCTGACTCTTCCTACTACAAAGAATTGAAGAATTCTGTTAAAGATCTGGTAGGTATTACCCTGTCCTGTAGAATTTGGGAAATCAAATTGTTACCCTAACCCCCAAATGGCCATTCATTCCTCTGGAATACTGACTATACTTCTTTTTACTTTTTTCCTCAGTTATGGCAGATCTACAAAAATAAAGCATTTATGAATTTTTACCTGCTCCAATTCAGGTACCAGGCTACAGATATGGGTGGTATTGGGGATGGGTGGGTCAGCAGCTTGGATATGGGAAAGAGTACCAATTCCAGGAGGAGGGAAAAGTATTCTGAACCAGAAGCTGGAACCTACAGGACTTAGGTGCCAATCTCCCTGTGCCCAGAAAGGGCTCTGTGATTACAGACTGTACTGTGGTCTTCCAAGCTGGCAGCATCACAACCAGTGAAGTACAGAACCTGTTTGCTGAAAATGTGAGGAAAAATCACAATATGTGCAACCTGACTATTTCACCATCAGAGATAACTGGTAAGGCAAGATGCCTTCCCTGTGCCCCCATCCCTATCCTACCAGGGTCACTATTCAGGCATTCTCTGGGAACATGGAGCATTCCCCCAGATAGTCTTTCCCAGAGCCAGGAAGCTATATTTCCAGCTTCCATCATAGTCTCCTTGGACCTAAATACTGGGTCTTGAGGAACACATTCCCCTTCAGTGGGAGGGGAGTGGGGGCCTTAAGTGGGAGGGGAGTGGGGGCCTTAAAGATTGAAACAAAGCATACTGGGAGATTCCTTTCCACTCCAACTTTCTCTTCCAGTCCGTGAGTGGAATTCTAAAGCCTCATCTACTGACTCTGGTGTGCCTGGTTATGCCATTGCTTTGCTCGTGATAGTCTGTATCCTGCTGGCTTTGGCAATTTTCTACCTTGTTTTCCTGGTAAGTGCTTTGTGCAGCCTAGATTTTTGGATCCTCCTCCATTTTGGTTCCCTAGTCATTACCTATTGTGTCCCTTTGCCTTCAACTCCTCCACTCCCAGGGGCTATCTCAGTTCCGCAGGAAACATTGTGGACAACTGGACATCTTCCCATCCCAAGATTCTTACCATCCCATGAATGAATATCCCCCTTATCATACCCACGGACGATATGTGCCCCCAGGCAGCACCAAGCACAGCCCCTACAAAGAGGTGAGGCTATGCTCAGTGGGCACTGGGAAGTCAAGTGTGTATGGAACCCCAGAAAGGATAAAAGGGACATGGGAAATATTCAGTGTACAATGGGTACAGGGAAGTGGGCATGAGACATCACCATATAAGAGACACTATAGAGGACCAGAAGGGTAGTGCTGAGGGACCAAAAAGTGGCCTGGGGTCTTGAGGGTGGATGGTATGGGAAGCAAGGAATAAGGGAGTTCAGGGAACCAGAACCCACCCCACTTTCCCTTCATTCCCTCAGGGGGGTGTCAGGGACACTGGGTGCCCATGGTGCCTGCCTGCATTAACCTTTCACGGCTTGGTAAAGTTGGCGCCAAACTAGGTAACTGTCTAGGTATCCAGAGGGCTGAGTGGGTGGTAACTGGTGCCTGAGGAGGGAGACACAGTCCTTCAAGGGCTATAGAGATGGTACTGTGAATGGGTGAACTGACAAATGCTTGTTTTTATTTTTGGTTCTGTTTTTTTATTTGTTTTTGGTGGGAAGGCAGTAAAACCAGAAAGGGGTTGAATGGAGAGTGGGACAATTCCCAGCAGATGTAGAGGCAGATTTTCCCCACTTACCCATCTCCACCTCCCAACCCCCCTTCCTCTCCTTCCCTCCACCAGGCTCAAACCACTGGGTAAATAATTACCACTCTTCACCTAGGGCTAAAACTTTTGGTGGGGGAAGGGAGAATCTTCCCTACCACCTTCTTGTAAGGTGGCCCACTCCCTACCTTCCAGCTCTTTGTCCCTTCTTTAAGAAGGAGGGAATTAAGGAAGCTAGAGATAGAACTGGGGGAGGCGGGGTGGGGGTGGGGGAGACTAAGGCTAGGACTAAGGGAAGGGGCTGAACCGAGGGAAGGGGGAGGGAAATACGTTGTTTACTGTCGCATGGGGTTGTTGTTAGGGCCCCGGGCAGGTGCTTCATCTCAGTTAACCCCATAGGGGAGTAGGGAGGGGACCTTAGGGCCCTCATCCCAGGACTTCAGTCACCAAGGGGACTCAGGAGCACCATGTCCTTCCCTAATACCTCTTTCCTGTACCCCCTAAACACTTAACGCCTATATTCTCCCCTTCCTCCCCAATCCCAGATCTCTCCAGGAAATGGTGGCAACAACCTCTCTTATGTGAACCCCGTGGCCACTTCTGCTAACTTGTAGAGGAATGGTGCCTGTTCTGCTCCGAGGGTCAAGTACTGCTAGGAGCACTTTCCCCATTTCTTGGACTCCCCTCCTGGAAGAGAAAACAAGGAGTCCAGAGTGGTTGGTGTCCTGAGGGCCCCTTCTCTGAAGGCTCCTTTAACATAACCCACCCCCAGTAATCCATCTCCAGATGAAGTTGTCACAGACTGCCTGCTGCTATCCCTTTCTCAAGACATGTCCTGAGGGACAGAGATGCTTTCTGGCAGATGATGGAAGCAGGGTGGGTTGGGGGTGAGGAGTGGGGAAAGAAGAACCTCTTCTTGTGATTGAATAAAATTGATGACCCCCACAAACACAGACATCTTTGAACCTCTGATCCTTCCTTCCTCTGCCCTAGCCCACCCTCTTCCCTTAAGCCTCAAAGTCCCCAGGGGGCTTAAGATAGTATTGCTTTGGGGGGAGGGAGAAAAGTTGGAAAGGGAAGGGAGTAGAAATGATGAGTGAGGTTGGAAAGACCACAGGTAAGCATGCTAATGTCTCCGGAGAAGGAGCAATCTGGAAACTAGATCATCTAGTTCCTTCCTTCTCCATTTTATAGATGAAGAAAGTGAAGAAAAGAAAGTATAAATGTGTCCTTGGTCATAGCTGTAACACTGAAATCCATTGACTGTGAGTAGGTGTTTGAGAGGAAGGAGGAGGGTCCTGGTGGGGAATTTGGGGGGTAGTTTGTTAGAAGGGAAATAAATGTCTTGGAGGTGGGGCAGAGAGGGGGATACAGGTAGAAGTGACTTACTTGAATAAGGAACTTAGAGGTTAAAGCTAAAGACCATAAAAGCTAAAAGACCATAAAAAAGGAATGAATATGAAGGGTGTGATGTAGGGAGGGAGTCAGGGGCTTTGGAGCAGGGGAAAGGAGATGTTTGGTGTGAGTGAGTGTATTAGCAAAGGACATGAGCCTAGGTGGGTGACTCCTTGGGCTAACGGAGATTACCTGTTTGACCTTGGACGTCACTGACCCGCTTCCTCACTTATGCCTTAGTTTCTCCATCTCTAAAATAAGTAAGTTGGCTAGACAATCTCTTAAAGCCCATTTCAATTTCTACCTTCCAAGGGAACTGATAGCCCTGGCAGGAGCCAGGTGGGCTGAGGTGTTGAATTGGGTGAGTCGGATGCTTTAGAAGACTGGCAACAATAACTACGACCCAGTGTTGTGAAATGCCTCAGTTTGTCCGAAATCTTGCCTCTCATAACATTTTTGATGATTCCCAGAAGGAAGGAGGAAACGAAACCAAGAGGCAAGAGGAGCAATCTTGCCTAACCCCCTCCCTCCACCTCTTTCCCCCCCAGCCCTAGTCGTGCTTGGTTGTGTTGGCTCAACCCTGATAGGGGTTTCTTCTCACACCACAGCAGGTGGAGTCAAAGGTCCCCTCCTTCCCCTTGGCACAATGTCAGCGGGGCAGCTCTATTCTTAGCTGGCTGGGTGTTAAGTAAATCCCAGAGCCGTGATAACAGTAGCAGAGTCAACAGAGCTTTGATAAGAGGGACTGTGTTAGATCCGGGCACTGGAACGGTACCAGTTCCTTCCTCTTTCAAGGCTGCCCTGCTAGTCCCCTCATCGGTCCCTTCTTGGCTTGTCAGGGTCTTTCCCCCTTCAAACACCCCCCCCCCCATTTGTGGTGGCTTGGGGTCAATCCTTTGCCCCACTCCCTCTTTCTTCCAAACAATATGGGAAAGGAGAAGGACTTCCAGTGCATTAATGTCATTTTAGTTGATGGGCCACTCCCTACCCGTCTCCTTAGCTCCATTTCCTAATTGATAAGGCCAGCCCTGCAGCTGGGGTAGTGACTTCTACCCAAAGATCTAATTGGAATGATGGTGCCCTCTGTTGGCTCTTCAGTTGCATTGCTCTATTTGTCTGGGTAAATATAGACAATGTGTAGAAACTGGCTGGGTTTGAGTTGTGTGGGTGAATATTCTAGGTATGATGATTGTTTGCATGAACATAAGTACCTGTGCATGAAGTTACATGGGTATAACTTTGGTTAAAGTTCGAGTTATGAGTATCAAGTTACCGTGGTTAGGACTAGTAGAACGAAACGCCTTCCCTTGGGCATTAGGTCCAGGGGTCACCCAACTTCCCAAGATTCTGAAAAGGAAGTCATTATTTCCATCACTATTGAAAGGAATAGCTAGACCAGGGTTGTATCTGGCATCACCCTTTATTGTTAGAAACTGTGAAAATAACAGCTGTTGGCAGAGACAAGAGCATTGCCCACACAGGAAGCAAAGGATGGGCATGAGAGATGTTGCCCAGCCTAGCCTGTCATGGGGTCCTGGGCCCTGCCCCTCAGGGCCTCTGGGAAGACTTGGCACACTGGCATTGGGAGATAGGGAAGGCAAAACATGCAGAAGGAAAGGACAGAAGAGGACATGCAGCTAGAGAGACTGGGACACCGCCAATAAAACAAGCATGACAGAAAGGGGCCCCAGCTCCTCTCCCCCAAGAGGATCCTACCTGTGGCCCCCTGAGAAAGAGTACCTGGTCCCTGCCAGGCTAGAGAAGGTCTTACCAACCTCAAGTTTATAGAGGGGAGGAAGGTGTCCATGGGGTAGGGAAGTTAGCAGGGCATCAGTGAGAAATTGGGAGGTGGGTGTGAATAATCCTCATTGGAAAGTTTCCCCCAGATCTATCCCTCTCACTCTTAAACCAGACTGAAAGAATCAGGGGACAACAGTGAGAGGGGGATATGGCAGGCATAGTATCCATTCTGGATGACTTGAGTAAGATGCCCAGGCAGGATGGGAGAAGAAAAATTTGAGTTTTTCCTGGGAATGTGTAAACATGGTAGATCCTATGCCTAGGCCAGGAGATAACTGGAAAAGGGTAAAGGGAAGCCCCAGTGTGTAGAAATGATAGAGGACATCCCAACTCAGGGTGAGTACAGGGATCAAGATGAAGCCCTAGATGCAAGGGTTACAGGAGGCAGTACCAGGAGGAACTGGCATAAATCGGTCAAGGGACAAAGGGTAAACTAGGAAGGGAAGTAGAAGAAAAGATCCTAAGGAAAGGGAGCTAGGGAGATTCCCCACTCTGTGGGAACCTTGGCCAGGGCGTAGGACTCATGGTGTGGCTTAGATCAAGAATCTAGGAAAATAGGACTCATAGCATCCACCATGTCTGTGGAGTTCAGTCCAGCTTGGAGAAGCCCCCAATTGTGACTTTCCTCTCAGGCTTGATACCCACTGGTTCTTGCAGTTGGACTGCACCACCCCCAATAAAACAAAAGGCTGGACATACAGGCCCTGAGCAGTCCAGTGGGCATTCAAGCAGCCCACGGAAAGACACAGCATCAAGAAAAGAGACCCGACCCCGCTCATAGTCCAGGCAGATGCCCAGGCGGGGAGGCAGGGGAACTGTGCAGCCAGCCCCAGGCCCGTCTCTCCCTGTCAACCCTGCCCCCCCACTACCACCAGCTCCCAGCAGGATCTTGCCCATGCCGATGGTCAGGAAGGCGAAAGGTGGTGATGCCTCCACAGTGGCATCTTCTGCTCCACTGTCATGCCCACTGTCTGGATCGTACCTGGAGGAGGGTCCGAAGCAAAAGCTGAAGACAGGACCAGGGATGGACCATCCTCTTCTCTTCTCCACCCCCATTATCTCCTCTTATTTTTCCCTTCCTTCTTATCCCACCTCTACTAGCCCACACCCCCAAAGGATCACAGGATTTATAACTGGAAGAGGTCTGAAAAAGTGTCTGGCCCAAATCCCTCATTTTATAGTTGAAGAAACTTTTCCCAAATTCTTGGGGTAGTAGAGCCAAGATATGAGCCCGGGGGCCCCTTCCCTTTATACTTGTCCCATTCCTGATATTCTTTAGCCTGTTGCCTCGGCCTTGAATCCACCCCCAAGGCTTTGGTTTCTACATTCCTATGGTACCCAACTGCTCAGCCCCCTGGTCTGCTCCTCTCTAGCCCTTCTGAGCCCCTTTGCTCCCTCCTCCACCCAGTTCCCCTTTGTGGCCTGACCTGGGGCTGACCACATCCGGGGCACCCTGGAAATTCTCCTGCAGTTTGCTTTCTAGCCCAACACCCACTTTGACCAGGTAGGAAGCTGGATCCACAGCACAGGCCCAGTAGCTGCGGCCCTGGGTCACCGCCACATCACCCAGCACGATGTCCACGCTCAGATGGCAGCCTGTCAACAGTCGCTCAGCGGCCAGGAGCAGAGGCACCCCTGGTATGCTGCGCACTGCCCGTTGGTCCTTGCTGATGGCCAGCCGTTCTCTGCTAGAACCCCAGCGCCCATCCAGGAAGAAGTGCAGAACTGGGGGAGAGTGGGCAAGATCGGAAGAACAGGAGGATGGGGAAAGCAGGAGGGAAGCACGGGGAGGGGACTTGGGGAATCATCAGTGTCCAGGGAGTACCGACTTTTAGCAAGGCAAATTCAGGAGGAGCAGAAGGAAGAGGAGAGACCTCTGGGAGAATTTCCCCTGGATGTCTCCTCATTTCAAGCCAGGGTGCTGGGAGTTGGAGGAGGGAAGGGACCACAATGGAGCGACAGGCAAGGTTCTCCTGGGCCCAGATTCTAAGCTGAGATGATTCGGGTGAAGTGCTTAAGCAGGGTAGGAAGGGAGAGGAAACCTTGAGGTTTAAGGGGCAGTTAAATGAATTTCTAGGACAGACAGTGGGCCATGAAAGGAAAGAGGAATGGGGAGTAGATATAAAGATAGAAGGCAAAGGATGGGTATGGGACCCCAGGAAGAATTTTATGGAAGAGTACAAAAATCATACCCCCCACTCCCAACCCTACCTCTGCTATCCCTCACAATGGATCCTTTCTCTGAGGCCAAAAGTTAGTACCCTCTCTTTGTATCATTCCTCCATTGCTACAATTATTGTTTATCCCTCAGCTTCTCATTCATTTTTACCTCCATCTTTTTCCTTTATGCCAGTCTTCACTAAGTCCACTCCCTAATGCCTTAGCTCTAAACAACTCTTGAATAATTAGCAGGTCCTTTTATAGCCTTTATCTAGTTTATATCTTTTCTAGTTTAGAACTACAAGGTGGTAGGTTAGATTAAGTGGCCTATGTTAAGATAATATGGATTTATTGGCTTGACCATGGAGTAAGATGACCAGATTCGTAATTTCACCAGTGTAAGAGCTCCTACCAACGCTAACAATTGTTCTGACCCATATAGTCTGAGAGTTTCTTCAGGCACTAAACAGTGAATTTTCCAGCATCACATGGCCAATAGGCATCGGAAGTGAAACTGGGACCCAGCTCTCTCCACCACATACTCATTGCAATTGCCCCCAATTTGCAAAAAGGAAAACAGATTCTGATAGTTCAGTGGCTTGCCTGTGGTCATTCAATTGAAATGGAAGACTTAGAACCTGAGTCATCTTGTATGAGCACCCAATGACGCTATTTATTGCTTCCTGTAAAAGGAACTCACACTTACACCAGACTTTAAGGTTTGCAAAAAATAGCTTCCTCATGACTCTGTGAGATAGGCAGATAAGGAAACTGAGGCACAGAGAGGTTAAGGGATTTGCCCAAGGTTATACAGCTAGTAGGTGTTAGGAGGAAGGATTCAAATCTAGGTTTCTTCTGTCTTCAAGTTCAAAGCTTTTTCTATAGGACCAGCCGATCTAGTTTTATTACTTAGGTAGCTGATACATCCATGGGATTCCCCTCCGCCCAGGTTTCCCCTACAATCCCTCAGTACCGAATCTCTCTCTTTTCTTTTTTTAGGCTTTTGCAAGGCAAATGGGGTTAAGTGGCTTGCCCAAGGCCACACAGCTGGGTAATTATTAAGTGTCTGAGACCGGATTTGAACCCAGGTACTCCTGACTCCAGGGCCAGTGCTTTATCCACTGCGCCACCTAGCCGTCCCAGCACCTGCTCTCTTAAGAGTCCATATCTATCCCAAATCCCAGCCCTTGCCCAGCAGCTCACCTGGAGCAGGGGGTGTGTGCAGGTGGACATCCTCACTGTACTCTCCATAGCCCGCCTTATTGCAGCCTCTGACCCGAAGCACGTAGACTGAGCCTGGGTCGGGGTTCTCGAGCAGAGCACTGGTCCCTCTCACCTCTTCTCGCCGCTGCCAGCGGGTGGGGCCTGGGGGATTTGGGACATCAGTGCGCCGGAATTCCACAGTGTAGTGCCAAGCAGGTGGGGAGTGTGGGGGCAGCCGCCAGCAGAGAAAAATCTGGTCATAGGCAAAGGTGCGCTGTGTGTCGATGACAGGAGCCTCGGGCACTGCAAGAAGAAATAACAGGTCAGAACACACAAGGGCCTGGGATGGGATGGGGTAAAGGGGAAGGAGAGGGCGGGCAGCGGGAGCCCGGAGGGTGAGTGGAAGTGAGGGGTTGAGGATGCCTGAAAAAGGAAGCTTGGAAATGGAAACACACTGGTACCCAGGCTGGGACAAGCAGGGGAGCAGACAACTAGGAGATGGCAGTAGAGAGGGGTACAAAAGATAGGGAGGAAGAGAAAGAGGGCAGGAAGAGAGAGACAGTGGAAGGTACAAGGGATAAGAGGAAGCACAACATAACTAGCCCAGAGTCAGGGACAGACTGGATGCTCTTTCCAGCTTTGCTGCTAACTAGCTGGATAACCTTGGGCAAGTCACTTTGACCTTAATGGGCTTGGATTCCTCTTGAAGGGAGGTCCTATGCCTTGACCTCTAAGCCTCCTTTCAACTCTAAGTGATGAGGAGGGTGTGGGAGGGGAGAGAAAGAAGACCAAAAAAAAAAAAAAAAAAAGACAAAGAAGAAGAAAAGGGGGAGAAAGGCACAGGTCTCAAAACTACAAATCAATAGGAGAATAAGGATGGGAAGCCAAAAGATGCTGGAAGGGAGAGGTCAGGGAACTGAAGCAGAGATAGGAAAGGATGCCTAGAGACAGGGAAGTGAAAATCTGGGGGAAGATCAGGAGAATAAAGGTGAAGTGAGTGAAAGGGAAAGGGCAAGAAGGAAGCTGAATAGCAAGGGCAGAGGAGAAAGTGAAGGAAAGTCCAATGGTCAGAAGTCAAGAGGGACGATCAAAAGGGTATGTTAGGAAAACCAGGCAGGTGGGGAAATGAGGAGAGCTGTTTGAGAGGGCAGGGCAGGATAGAACAGAGGGCCCAGCGGGGGGACAGGGCCCCCCGGGGCAGGGGCCAGTGACTTGCCTGGGGTGCTCCGGAGCAGACTCCGCCGTGGCCACAGCCTATAAACAAAGAGAGGGAGAAGCAGCGCTGAGCGGAGCTCAATGGAGCCAGGATGGGGGCTGAGCAGGGGCTGGGCGCTGGGGAAGCTGAGGGCAGGGCAGGGAGGAAGCTGTCTGAGGTGAACACTGCCCCCCGGGCCCGCTGCCAGGAAGAGGGAGGAGAGAATGGGGGAGATGGGAGAGGGGACAGGGTTTGGTCACCTCATTACCTCTTAGGAAACTGAGCTCAGTCAGCAGCTTCATCTCACGCCCCACATCCAACTGACAATGACGAAAAGAGGAGCTGGTAGCTGGACGGAAGTTCTGAAGGGCCTCTGTTGCCCGGGCAATCCTAGAGAAGTAAGTAGGTGATGGTGGTCAGCAGAGATAACTCTCATCCTATATCCTGGCATTGGCATTGGCAACCTGGCATCTCATATATGACTCTGGTTCTAGCCTTAGATTTGGGAGCCCATTCCACCCCTCAAACCTCAGGCCTGTTTTATAATATCCTCAAAACATCCAATAATCCCTGGAAGCTCAAAGCACCAACTCCACCCTTCAGTATTAATGTGGATACCAGCTCTGTCATTAGTCTACACAGGAGCTTCTCCCATTTAAAGCATTTCTTCTTTCTTTCTTCCTTCTCATTTCTTCCATACTACTTGTTCCCATACTACCTTTTCTGGGAAAAGGTTTCCTAGTATGGTTCCCAGTAGGTACCTGTGGTGTAGCTGTTTGGCGGCCTGTACAAAACAAGGCTGGTCAGTCTCTTTGAGGACCTCTTGAGCATAGCCCACTAGTCCTGAGCCATCCAATAGGCTCCGGTGTTCCTGAAGCTGGGCCCCCAGACGCGCTAGCCGTTCCTGCTGGCATTCATCAATGGCCTGCAGCAGTGTCGCCCGCTTCTCTTCCAGTACTGCACTCAGTCCCCGCACCAGCTGAGCCACTTCCTCCTTTGCTTGCTGACCACTCACCTACCCGAGGGAAGAAAAGGGCACAAAGTACAGGATTTTCCATCTTTCTTCCACTGACCCTGTTACCAATTTTCTGGGTGCCCAACACCACTACTAGTCCTCTAAGTATTTGAACTAATATTATCTCCCCCTTCAGAAGTAAAAGGACAAGATTCATGTCCCCATTCATTGTTCATTCATGCCAAGTGCTTTCTATTTGTATCAACCTGCTGGATGACTACATTACTACCCATTCCTTTGGGCATCCAAACAAAATAATTTGGAAGAAAGCATCAGTGCTACAGCTACCTGATAGCTATGCCAACTTCCTGGCCAACCTTTTGGGGCTGAATGTTAAGTCTTGGGGTATTTTGCTACTTCTCTTTGGGGCTCTCCCTAATCTGCCTGTCCCTATTTGCATCTTTCCATTCACTAGAGTTCATGCCCGTCTTGTCAGAGGCAGCAAAACACCGAACAACCTTTGCCTACTTATCACCTCAGACAATTCCAAAGCACCCCAAAGTTACCTTTTTCAGGACTATCAGAGTTCTCTGACATTTTAGTCAGTCCTACCCACCCTACCCTGGCACCATGCCTGCCCCTTTGCCCTCCCTCACCTCTGTGTGCCTCACTGTCTCCTCCAGCTCACAGATCTGGGTTTGTACAGTGTCCTGATTTCCCAAAATATATGTCAGGCTCTTTGTCAGTTTCTCCTGAGAAGGAAGAGAAAAGTGGGCATTATGCCCAGGCACAGGAGGAGCTTTTGCCCCAGGGGTAAGAAAGACCAGATCTATGTGGCACAGGGTGATTATATGGTGGGTGGAGAGAGGCAGAGAAGGGGGCAAAGGAATGAAGATAGGACAAAAAGGCTACTCACCTTCAGAGCCTGATAGGCACTGAGCACGGGTGTAATCTTATGCCCACTGTGGGTGCGCCGAACCCGACAGAGCTGGCACACTAGCCGCTGGCACGTCTTGCAATAGTGAGAGACCTCTTCTTTATGGTCTGGGCACATCAGACCCTATAGGGATAATCAAGGCACTGTTATTAAAAAACCTTTCTTAGTCAACTGGACACTGAATTCAGATGCCAATGGCAGAGGTAGCATCTTGTCCTGGATAAAAAGGAAGGGCTGCACCACATAGGAAGATTACAACAGCCTTAGGCAGCACTACAAAAGGTTTTTTTTTTTTTTAAAGTGCAAAGGAGCATCTAAAATTAAGAGTATTATTCCAAGAGTAACAGATGCCCTTCAGGTAAGGGGCATTATTCTGAGTAGTGCTAATTTGCTTGTCCAATTCTTTGCATGCATATCTCCCCAATTCTTGGGCAGTTGGCAAAATGTCAATTCTGTGTGTCACTGTGTGGCATACGTAGGCATATGCTTTGTGTTTTCAGGTAACTGTCCAAGCAGATTGCCTGATGATTCCCTAGGTATGGAAAGTTCTGGATACTCAAATATCCAGAGTCCCTGGTAGCATGGAAGCATCATCCTGAAGCTAACAAAATGCTGTACAGAATTTTCTTCCCCCAGTTCCTCAGGCCTCTGCAGAGGTACCCAGAGATCTGGGCAGGGCCTGCTCACCTTGGGTCGGAAAGTAAGGGTGGGCAGGGTGGGTTCATGCTGGGCCTTCTGAGTGCCCCAGGGGTGGTAGAGTTTGAAGCATTCGTTGCAGAAGGTGGCACGGCACTCAGTACAGCCCTTGGTGGCCTCCAGAGGTGGGGGCTTGCAAAGCTGGCAGAGGATGGCACCACCCACACTGACACTCTGACGGTACCGCTCCACAACCCGCTCTAGGGTCAAGTTACGGAAGAGGCCGTTCAGGCCCCGTTCACCCAGCTCCACATCACCCTGGCATGCTGGGCATGGGAATGTCACAATCTGGGGGTGCAAGGCTCCCCGTTTCCGGCCAGGGTATGTGCCAAAACCTAAGGAGAGCATGAGGAAGGAAAGGGAATGTGTGTCAATTCCAGTCCTCAAACCATAGTTGGTGCCACAGCTGGGACACAACCAGATTCACCCCTAAACAGGTGCCTTGTGATCAGCAGAAACAGAAATATCCCTCAGGGAAGGCACCTTTACCCCCTTGTTCCCCCATTACCCAGGCAGACAACCCTTAGCTTTTCTGTGTACCTTTACTCCCATAATTCCTCATCTCTGGTGTTCCAAGACTGCTACCCGCCCCCCCCCCAACCTTTCCCACCCGAATTCAGTGTCCCCACCTGACTTGAGCAGCCTGTCCAGGCGATCTGCTTTGGGGAGGGTCCTACGGCCAAGGCGGGGACTCCGGGTGGAGGGGGTGGAGGCAGGTGAGGTGGGCTCGGAGCTGGGATCCCCAGGGTGGCTGCCATACCCCTGCTGACCCAACACTTCCCTGGCACAGGCCTGGCATACATTGTGGGTACAGGGCAGCACCAGCGGCTGCTTGTACATCTCCTGGCAGACAGGGCACAGCAATTCCCTCTCCATGTTCTTCATGCTTGTCTGGAGGGATGAGGGAAGAGGGAAGGAGGGGGAGAGAGGGAGGAAGGGCGGATGTCAGACGCGCATTATCGTTTTTTTGTTGTTTTTTCCCTCATTTTGGACCCTTTGGATAAGACTGAAGGCCTGGATGACTGGATTTTTGGATGAAGTCGGAAGGGTTGGGTCGGGATCTTCCGAAGAAGAGGCCAGAAAGGAGGGCGCCCCTTCCTCTCCTCCGGCCTCCTAGTCTGGGCCGGCCGGGCCGGTCGCAAGCCCGGGGCTGCCGTGGCCGCCCTGCCGCCCCCTTGCCTCAGTTTCCCTCCGGCGCGGAGGGGCGTTGGGAGGCGCGGGGGCGGCGCCTTGTCCCGCGGCCCCCCAGCTCTGCAGCGGCCCCGCCCCGCCGCCCCCGCGCCCCCCGCGCCCCCCGCCGCAGCCCGGCGCCCTGCTCAAGGGCAGCGTCCCGCGGGCAGCGCGCCCCGCGCCCCCCTCCGCCTGGCGGCCCCCGGCGGCCCCGGGCCCCCAGGGAGCCCCTCCCCGCCCCTTCCCCGCCGGAAGCGGCCTCTCCCTCCTTCAGTTCGCGGGGACCCCGGCCGCCCCCCGCAGCCTCACCTTGTTCCCCCTCCTAGCAGCCATCCCGGCCAGGGGCGCAGCTGACACAAAGGAGGAGGGAAGGGGGGGACGAGCTGGCGCCGCCCCTGGGAGCGCCGGGCACGGGGTTGTCATGACAACCCCGGGCTCGGAGGCGCCCGGCGGTGGGGGCGAGGGGCAGCGGGGCTGGCACGGGGGGGGGGCGGGGGAGTCACTTCCAGGCTCCCCCCCACCCCGGGTGGCTCTGCAAGCAGGCGCCGCCTCCAGAGCGTGCCAGCCTGACACCCCCGCCGAGCCCCTCGGGGAGCCCGCCCCGGCCCCGGCCCCGGCCCCCCCGGCCCCGGTCCCGGCCCCGGGGCCCGGCCCGGCCCCTCCGCAGGCGGCCACAGCGCCCCTCTCGGCGCGCCCCCTCGTCACACCTGCCCCGCGGCAGCCCGCAGCGGCGGACCCACCCCTCCCTCCACCTGAGGCGGCCCGGCCCGCTGCACCCCGGCTCCCCGCTGCCCCTCGGCCCGCACTCACGCTGATGCGGACCAGCGCATCCATGATGGAGGTGAAGGTCTGCAGGTCCTCGCCCTCGGCCATGGCTCTCTAGGCGCTCGCTGCCCGCCCGCCCCCGACGCCCCCTCCTCCAGCGGCTGCTGTCTCAGATCGCGGCTTCGCCTCTGAACCCCCCGAGCTTAATGCAGGAGTCGGGGTGGGGTGGAGAGGTGGGGGAGGGAAAATTGACGGGGGGGGGGGCTTGGGTGGAGCAGCACTGCGCATGCTCCAGGGACCGGCTTCGCACCGCGCCGGTGGTTGGGGGGGGGGCGCAGGGAGCAGAGAGGGTGCGGAAGGTGGGGTGGGGGTGGGAGCGGGGAGAAAGATGGGGCTCTCCCCCACGTGGTTCCCTGGGAGGGGGAGAGCAACCTAGAGAGCGGCGGGGGGCGGAGATGCGGGGATGCTCGCCGTCACCCCGTCCTGCTCCCGGAGCACCTTTGCTCCCCTCCAAGCGGCGGGTGTCGCTGGACCCCGCCCGTGGCCTCCCCGCCCCCACCCGAGGGACGGCCGGACCAGAGGCGGGGCCGGGGGGCTCGGGGTAGCGTGCTTCAAGCACGGGCTAGGTGTGCACATGGCGGGTAGGGGGTGTGCAGCGGGTGAGCCGGGCAGTCGCACAGACACATGCACACGCATGCACACGCATGCACACACACGCACGCACGCCGCAGCGAGTGCAGGGAGCACCGAGGCTGTGGCAGCGCGCCCCGGCCGGACCAGACCCCGACAGAGCGTGGCACCGAGCCGCGGAGCGGCGGGCGGGCCAGGGGCGGCGGCTGCAACTCGCCTTCCCTGCACTGCGTCCTCCGCTCCGGCAGATGGCGATGGCCCGAGCGCAAAGGAGGAGCGGAGGGAAGGAGGCGGTGAAGGGGGGGGAAGGAGTCTTGACGCATGCGCACGGCTCTCCGAGGCCGGTTCGGTTTCTTCCTCTCACCGGGCCGGAGGTGCTGAGTCGATCCGCGCGCGGAGCATCATGGGTAACGGGCCCGGACGGGATCTGGCCGGGGGCCGCCAGGAGGGCTGGCCCAGAGGCGGGGGGCGGGATGGGAGCGAGACCGGGGCCGGGCCGGGGCCTCGCGGCGCCGACGTGGCGGCCCGCTCCCCGGGCAGGGCCTCGGCCCAGACCGGCCGCTGCAGGAGCCGGCCGCGCCCCGCACCCCCGTTCTACAGACCGGGGCATAGCGCGAGAGGAGCCTTCCGAGGCCGCACGGCGGCGGGCAGCCTTGGCACCCAGGCCCGGCGCCTGCTTCTCGGCGATGGAATGACTGGTTGGGAGTTAGGGTTAGTGGCACCCGGCCATGACTGCACATGAGGGCTGGGCACGCCGAACCTTCACTGGAGAAGGCCGGGTGGCCGTCCTTGGTTTCCTCGGCTGCAGATGGCCCCCACCCGGCAGGAGGCCCCGCCTGAAAGCAGGGCTCCCTAAGTTTTCACCTGAGACCTGTTGTCTTAAAATCATCTTCAGGAGCGGCTAGGTAGGGCAGTGGATAGAGCACCGGCCCTGGAGTCAGGAGGACCTGAGTTCAAATGCAGCCTCAGACACTTAATCATTACCTAGCTGTGTGGCCTTGGGCAAGCCACTTAACCCCATTGCCTTGGAAAAAAGCTAAAAAAAAAATCACCTTTAATCACCGGGTGTTACACCACACTCAGTTTCCTTTGTAATCCTGCCTCTTTTGTTTTATGCCTATTTCTGAAAAGGAGTGTTCCATGGGCCTGCTGAAGAGACCCATAATCACAGAAACAGTTAAGAACTCTTTGCCTTAAAGGGTTCTATCAGAGTGGGCTGTCATCACCAGCAGCAGCATCATTACATAGTTATTGTTGTGGCTGTATTGGTAGGAGACTTGACATTATAGGCCGTCACTCAGGGGACGGGGACATTACTGAAATAACAAGGGGGGGGGGGTGGCTAGGTGGCTCAGTGGATAGAGCACCCGCCCCTGGAGTCAGGAGGACCTGGGTTCAAATGTGACCTCTGACAATAATAACCTAGCTGTGTGGCCTTGGGCAAGCCACTTAACTCCATTTGCCTTGCAAAAACCTTAAAAAAAAATGACAAGGCGCAGCGGGATGAAAGACTGGAGAGAACTGATGAGTCATGGGCTAGAGGGGCCCAGTGGGATCAGACACCTCAGGAGATAGGGAGTGGGAGGCAGAAGTGTTTGGGGAGCAAATTGTTCATTGTCCTTTCTTCCCCAATTTTTCCTTTTAGTGGTGGGTACAGGTACTTCTCTGGCCCTCTCTTCGCTCCTGTCCCTGCTGCTTTTTGCAGGGATGCAGATGTACAGCCGGCAGCTGGCCTCCACAGAGTGGCTTACAATCCAAGGAGGACTGCTGGGCTCAGCATTATTTGTGTTCTCCCTCACTGTATCCTTTCAGAGAGTAGGGATGTGGGTGCAGGGTGGGAAATGGGGCTTTCAGAGGAGGGAAACCTTTGCTTGTTAGCAACAGAAAGACTTGTAGATGAAGAGACAAATATAGATTGAATGATGGCTACAGAGAGATCTAGACAGATGAATAGATACAGATAGAGATATACAGAGATAGGTGGATAGAGATGGAAATAGATGGCTAGATACAGATCTCTATATAGATATAGATATATGGGTATAGATATATAGGGAGATAGACACAGGGAACTATAGAGGTAGAGATCTTGCTAGATTATATGTATATACATGTAAAGAGAGAGCAAGTTGAATATAGATAAGCATGAACATACAGTTAGAAATATAAGAGATATAGTGATAGATGATATATATATAGAGAGAGGGGGGAGTAAGAAGTAGATGGCATAGAGAGAAAGAGGTAGAGAGCTAGCTAGATGAAGATATATAAACACATTTATGTATATATAATATATATATATATAATATATATATAAATATGGGTGAAGAGAGTGAGATAACCTATATAATGCCAACATGATAGAGTTGTTGAAAGGACAGTGCTTGGTAACCTCAAAGCCCAAGAGAAATGTATCATTTCCATCCACCTTAACCCTTCATCTCAGGCCTTCAACAATTTGGAGAACCTGGTCTTTGGTAAAGGCTTCCAGGCCAAGATCTTCCCTGAGAGTAAGTAAGAATCTGGAAGTGTCTGCTGAGCACTCCTAGTCTCTAGCACTGGACTGATTAAAGATGTGGGGGGCTGCAGAGAATGTGTAGGAGACAGTCAAGGCTAGGGAATGGTGTGTTAAGGAGGACTCAGCATACAGATACTTCTCCATTGACAGTCAGACATTCCACTCCAATACAAAAAGGATTCATTGAGTACTTTTTAAATGCCAGAAACTGTGCTGGTGCTAAGGTTAAAAGACAAAACAAAGAGAAGGTCTTGCCCTCAATGACCTTATAATTTACTAGGGGATACAGTTTATTATTAGGCAAGTGGTTTGAGAAGAGAACACCAAAAACTGGGTGTATCAGGAAAACTGGTAGGTGGCACCATGAAGAGAGTGTTGGGTCTGGAGTCAGGAAGACTGGAGTTTAAAGTCATGCTCAGATACATACAAACTGTGTGACCCTGGATAAGTCACTTAACTGGTCTCAGACTCAATTTCTTCATCTGTAAAATGGGGATATTAATAGCACCTATGTCTCAGGATCACAGAGGATAAAATTTAAAATTAAAATTTTATTTTATTTTAAAATTAAAAGTAAAAATTTGTAAAGTACTTTGCAATCCTTAAAATACAACATATAGTGCTTGCTTCAGCAGCACATATACTAAAATTGGAATGATACAAAGATTAGCATGGCCCCTGCACAAGGATGACACACAAATTCATGAAGCGTTCTACATTTTTAAAAAATTAAATATAAAAATAATTAAACAATTTAAAAAATACAATATATAAATATCATCATCATCATCATCATCCTATTCTGAAACAAGAACTAGTAAAGAAAAAACTCTGAAGCCAAATAATTCATCACTCACTTTGCAGGAAAAGTGTAAGCCAGACAGATGGACACTTTTATTCAAGCTTTTGCCTTCTCTTCTGAGAGGTATTGACATCTATTGTTGACACCATAGATTTATGGATTTTAATTCCAAAGGAACCTCAGAGATCATAGTCTTACTGTCTCACTTTACAGATGAAGAAATTGAGGCCCAGAGGGGTTAAATGACTTGCCCCCAATCACAAAGGTAAGTAGTTATTTAATGACAGGGCCAAGATTCTACCCAAAGATCTCTGACAACAACCAGTACTCTTTCTAGTTTCCTCTCCCAGAAAGAGGGAATCAAATCTGGCCTCAAACTTACAAGCTGTATTACCCTGGGCAAATCACTTAATCTTGATTGCCTTAAAAAAAAACCCCAAAAACTAGTTAATCAAAGCCAGACTGCTTCCTAACTTCTTGTGAAACACATTCATTACAGAACTTTGGATTTGAGTATTGATCACATCCTATAGATTATATACCCCCAAAGCCAAATTGGACAGATTCTTAAATTCTCTTCTTGACTTCAGATAGTAAAATCTTGACTATATTTTGTTAATTTAATGCAGGTTTTGGGGCAGCTAGGTGGCGCAGTAGATAAAGCACCAACTCTGGTGTCAGGAGTACCTGAGTTCAAATCTGACCTCAGACACTTAATATTACCTAGCTGTGTGGCCTTGGGCAAGCCACTTAACCCCATTTACCTTGCAAAAAAAAAAACCCTAAAAAAAATAATTTAATGCAGGTTTCAATGACTAGTAGCAGAGTTCATTGAATCTAATCCCTTCATTTTATATCTGAGGAGACAGAAGCTTGGCAGAAGGGGACCCCAGTTCTGACTCCAAGTCTGTCTATCCACGTCATCAAACTGCCTCTCTGGGCAGGAAAGGTGGCTGAAACTCTGCCCTTAAATCACAGGCAGAAATATGTCTCCTTCCATAAGTCTCCTGTCCATATATGTCTCCTGTCCATAAAGCTGAAGCCCATCTTTGGTCCTCATGTCTCATTCTCCTAAGTCTTCATTGATGCTGCTGAAGGCTTTCAGGATTGCCTCCATCCAGACCCAGAAACTGAGGCCAGCCTCTCCTCATTTTACAGTTAAGCCCAGAGAAGTGCTTTGTTTAGAGGGAGTTTTTGCTCCAGAAGAGAAGACTAGGACCCTGATCATTTACTGATTATGACAAGGGATATATACATATATAAATATGTATATTTATATATGTATATATTGCTTAAAATTTTATAGTTTGTTTTTAATCTCATTTAAGCTTCATGGTATCCCTGCTATAGGTGATAATCATCCTGATTTCCATAGGAGAAAATGGTTTAGAGAGAGGAAGGGGATGGGAAGGGAAAAGAATAAGCATGTATGTAATACCTCTCTGGACCAGGCACTATGCTCTTTTACAAGTATTATCTCATCTGATCTTTTCAATAATTCTGTGAGATAGTTGCTGTTATTATCCCCTTTTTACAGTTGGGGAAATTGAGGCATACAGTAATTAAGTAACTTGATCATGATCACACAGCCAATAAGTATTCAAAGCAGGATCTGAATCTAGATCTTCCTCACTTCAAATCTGGGTTTCCTCTGATGTAAAGATAATATGATACATAGCTTAACAGGGACTGAGCTGTGATTTATATCACTCTCTCTTGCACTGGGGAAGGTAACTGCCCTCTTTGCCATCTGCCTATTCTAGACATTCTTATTGGAGTTAAGTTTCTTCGGAGTTCTCTGTTCTGAGTTCTACCCTATTCGTCTTCCCTTTCAGTTCTCATCTGCCTCTTATTGGCTCTCTTTGCCTCTGGCCTTATCCATCGTGTCTGCGTAACCACCTGGTAAGTATTGGACATTGTGTCAAAAGGCATAGTCCCCATATCTTCTGCTACCATTCCATTTCCTTATTGCTTCATCCTCTTTTGGCTAATTTATTTCAATTTTTTAAGGATCTATGATTTCCTTGGCAAGGATATTCCTTTCATCCCTTTATTTAGATGATTCCTGTGAGTCTCTGTGACCAAAACATTCGTTATCCTACAACCAGTATGGTGATGAGCATTTCCCTGGTCCTCAGGCACCAAGCCTCAGTCCATAACCAGGCCCAAATGTCTTTCCAGCTTGATGAGGCACCTCCACACCAAAATGGAGCATCAGAGGAGAACTTCATAAAGGACCACCTCTAACCAGAAAATGTTTCCCACTCTTCCCACCTCCACTCTATACCCATCCTCCAACCCTGTTACTACTCTCCTACTTCTGTAATCGGTTTCACATTCCTATATTCAAGAACAAATGACTCAATTTTAACATCTCTCAAGAGCTCAGTTGCTGACCCTTGTAGTTTGGCTATTGATGTGACTTCTTTCCTTCCTTCACAATTCAGCTTCATCTTCTCCATGGTTGGTCTTTACTACATCAACAAGATCTCCTCTGCTTTGTATCAGGCAACCGCACCAGTCATTGCCCCTGCTAAGGTTACAGGCAAGAGCAAGAAGAGGAACTGACCCTAAGTGACCAATAAAGCTGACTCCTTTGTAACCCAGTGTATGGTGATCTATTTTGGGTAGTATTTTTTTTTTAGGTTTTTTTTTTTTTTTGCAAGGCAAATGGGGTTAAGTGGCTTGCCCAAGGCCACAAAGCTAGGTAATTATTAAGTGTCTGATACCGGATTTGAACCCAGGTACTCCTGACTCCAAAGCCTGTGCTTTATCCACTACGCCACCTAGCCGCCCCTATTTTGGGTAGTATTAATAGTAGTGTGTTTGTAAATTTTTAAAAACTGCCTGTCTGGGGGAATAAACCTCACATATAATACACTTTAAAGCTTAATCTGCATTATTAATACTTTATCACTTAATTAAATGTAGTCTAGACAATCAACAAAACAATAAATCAGGCCCTGATTTGTATCATTTGCTGATTTGTAATAATCAGTTCTGTTGAGCTGGTTGGTTGATTGGTTCTTGTCCTTCATTATGGAAGAACACCAAAATGACATCTTCTGTATTAGAGGCAAGATACAGTGTTCCGACTGTGACTGAGCCAACCCACGTGAGCTCGGAATGCTCCTCCACAGGTCGGGCACAAATAGTCCATGTGAACACTTGGGTGGGTTCTCTAAACTTATGCATCTCATGCTTCTTTTGAGCTGCTTCTATTCTTCCTTGCTCACAGAGCACAGTACCCCTTCTGATGAGAGCACACCATGCAGGGTGGTCCAGAGTTCCTTTTTTTTTTTAGATTTTTCAAGGCAATAGGGTTAAATGACTTGCCCAAGGCCACACAGCTAGGTAATTATTAAGTGTCTGAGGTCGGATTTGAACCCAGGTATTCCTGACTCCAAGGCTGGTGCTCTATTCACTGCGCCACGTAGCCGTCCCGGTCCAAAGTCCTTAAGAGAGACCTTGAGAGTGTCCCTGTATTGCTACTTCTGGCCCGTTATCCCCCCCACCCCCCATGACAACTTACCCTGGGTGAGTTCTCTATAAAAAAGACTTTTTGGCCAATGTTTGTTTGACATTTGAACATTATGACCAGCCCATTGACATTGTGCTCTCTGTTGTAGCCTTGGATTGTTTGGCAGTTTAGCTTGAGAAAGCACCTCATGAGGTGTCTGGTATCTTATCCTACCTCTCAAGTAGGTATAAGCTGGTTCCAGCATGCTTGTGGTGTATGATCTTCATCTGTCTCTTCCAAGATGAGCAAAGGACATGAATTCATTTTCCATGGTGGCAGATCTTCGATGACTGTTGCTTTTCTAAGATCAGACTTCGGGTATGTGACCTGGAAAGAACTTTAACGTCATCTGGCCCAACACCTTTATTCTATAGACAATGAAAACAAAACCCTTACAATTTAAGTTGTTTTCCCAGCAGAGTTGGGCACTTTATTATGCTCTATTGTTTCCACTTCCCAATACTTTACCAAGGGTTCTACCATTTGCCTGCTTTTGACCTTTCTTCATCCCAAGATTGATTGGCAGTCTTCACCTTGCAAGATGAGAATGTTCTAGGTCTTGTCTTCCTTCCAAGAAAAAGGCCCTGGAATGGGGTCAAGACCTCACACAAATCAGACACTCCTGATTCCTAGTTTATTCCCATTCTCTCTAGCTGGAGAAACATAGCTTCACTTAGGCTCTGTTTTCCTCTAGTTTTGAGCAATTCTTTGCCCTGATGCCCTCCTAAATCCACCTTTACCTCTAATCCTACTCCCTGATCCTTAACCAGCTTGACAACTCTAACCTGTCCTTGAGAAGCAGTTAGTCCTGTTGGATGGAGTGCTAGATTTGGAATGAGAAAGACCTATGTTCAAGCCGATGACAATGGCTATGACACCAGAAACAAATCACCTAAGCTCTCTGAGCTATTTCCTCTATAAAAATGGGTATCATGTTGGGAAGCTCAAATGCTTTGGGAACTTTAAATCAATGGCAAATGTAAATTACAATTATTTATATGGAATTATTTAAGTTTGACATAAGAGAAAGATGAATTTGAGTTTGATTCATGATTTGGTCCTTTGCTATTATGTAACCTAGGACAAGTCACTTCTTTAGATTTCTGTAAGCTAAATGATCCCCAAGATTTGGACAAATTTATGAATGACTCTAAATGGAGCTGCAAAGAGAGCATGCAAATTTCACTGTGTATGTTCATATGTTTAGAAAGTTTTATGGTACTGGTCTCTGCTTCTTCCTAACCACTTCCTACCTGTCTTCTATATGTAACTTGTTGGCCTGCCCTTGTCTCCATGTGTTTTAACTCCCATTCAAGAAGTGGGGCATTTGGGGCAGCTAGGTATTGCAGTGGATAGAGCACCAGTCCTGGAGTCAGGAGAACGAGTTCAAATCTGGCCTCAGATACTTAATAATTGTCTAACTGTGTGACCTTGGACAAGTTACTCTTAACCCCATTGCCTTAAATAAATAAAATTGAAAAAAAAAGAAGTGGGGGCATTTCCTGAGATGAGACCTTCTGAACCTTTCTGCTCTTACTCCTTCCTATCTCCTCACCCGAGTGCACATAGGAGCCCAGTAAGGTTGTGGAGTCAAAAGGAGAAAATGAAAGCTAAAGAAATACTCTAAGGCACAGTGGATAGAGCACCAGCCCTGGAGTCAGGAGTACCTGGGTTCAAATCTGACCTCAGACACTTAATGATTACCTAGCTGTGTGGCCTTGGGCAAGCCACTTAACCCCATTTGCCTTGCAAAAAAAAATCTAAAAGAAATACTCTAGTTTGTATTCAGAGGAGAGCAAGTTTTATAGGGAAGGATTGGGGACCAGTGTTTTTGATCAAAAGGGCTTGTATTTTAATCTTAGCTACTATCTAAATGACTTGTCAATTTACTTAGCCCCTCTGACATAGAGTTTCCTCATGTATAAATTGATGGAGTTGGAGTAAGCAATTTCAAATCCCTTCCAGCCAGGATCTAATGTTAAATTTTCAGTCTGAACATTTGCACCTTGGAATCAGTAATTGATTTATTGTTTTGTTAGTTATATAGACTTCAGAAAGTGAAAGGAACATCTAGATGGTACAGGGGATAGAACATGGACCCTAAATTCAAATTCAACCTCAGACATTTGATAACTACTAATGGTGTGACCTTGGGCAAATCACTTAACCCCATTGCCCCACAAAAAAAAAGAAAAAGAAAGTGAAGGAGAAAATGTTAGTTTTGCAGATTAAACTTAAAAATGCATTGGGCATGCATTCCACTACCACTACCCAGAGCTAGTTGTTAAAAACTTCTCAGCACACCATCTCGAAATTCTATGGTCTTATATGGACTGTGATATGTGAATTTTTCTGCTATTTCCAAAAACTGCCTGCAGAGGGTGCCTAGAACACATGTTCATATTTAAGTTGACGCTTGAATAACCTTCAACCACCAGGAGGCATCACTGAGACACTGGGGAGAAGAATAGCAACCACTAGCTGCTATCCCTACTCCCCCCACCCTTTTCAAAATCTAGGCCGTCCATCACTTCCACTGTCCTCACCTCAGCCAAAAGACTATAAATAGAGGTTGGAAAATAAGATGTCTGGAAACACCAATATGCCATTCCCTAAGAAAGCAGGCAGAAGGAGGAGGGGGCTTAGTGGAGACCCACCTCCACACTTTCAACCTAAAAGGAGAAAAAACTTCTCATTATCCTGCTTTCCTCAGGGTCTGATGAGATGGGGAGGACCTGCCTCTGGCAATACCCACAACATTCTGAGAGGTGAATTTTGTAATTATCCTAAGAGAAGATCAAAGAGTTTGGATCCTTTTCTTTCCCTTCATCCCTAGGCGGGGCTGTTGGGTGTGTTTGCCCCTTAACTTTTACCTTTGTCTTGATGCCTGTGGTGAAGGTGATGGGCAAAGGGGCATAATCCAGGGCTCCCTACCTAGACAGACCATGAGACGTCACCCCCTCCCCTCCAGGGCATCATGCTTTCCATAGAGATAAGCTGGCACCTAGATAGAACAAGATGTTGTCACCTATTGTATCTTAAGGGTGGAGGGGTGAGAAGGGCCCTAGAGCAGGTGAAAAGCTGTCTACTGAAAGGTCTAGGCACCTGTCACCTGGCTGCGTGGGCAGAGGGGACATTTCATGACCAGGGATAATGACCCCTTCCTGGGGGTTGTGGGCATTTACAAGGCAGTTTGGCGCCAGCATCTACCCGCCACCCGGCATTTCGTGTGCCTGGCTTCAGGGTGCCAGCTTCTGACCCACCAATTAACACTGGAAGGGGGGTACTCACAAACAGCTCAATCACTATCATTAAACCAAGAGCATTTCCACAGCCTGGGGAAAGGTGAGAAGGGTCATAGACCTGATCTCTGTTCTACTTCAGCAATTTTATCCCTGCTTCCCCTAGAAGCTAGGAGGGTGTAGCTGAGGGGGAGGGGGAGGAGAAGAGGGGGGTGTCCTCTGCCTCGGAGTATGGAGGGAAACCAGATGTTTCCTCCCGGCCTCCCTCACACGAGACTCCGACACCCACTGCCGCCACAGGAAACAGGAGTAAATAATACTCTGAAGGGGTGGCGGGAGTATAATGGGGGTGGGGAGGCGAGAGAGGTTAAGGAGTTTAGAAGGACCTTTCATTTTGACTGGTCTCCTTGCTGGGAAGGGGGAATAAAGGGCATGATGTGATACCCCATGAGGTCAGAGGCATTGTGCCCCTTGTCTACAGTCCTGGGGCCAGGGGCTTGAACACCAACAGGGGACATGGTGCTGCTGTGACCCAGGGAGATCCTTGGGCTTATGGGTCAGGGGCTGGGCAGAGGGTTGAAGAGCTCCACATCCAGCCAAGCATCAGGGCAAAGGGAGGGAATGCCAAAGGGTCAGGCCTGGGGAAACAGTGGCTGGAGCGGGGAGAAGGAGAAGGGGGGCCTAGCGCCAGCCCTTGGCTCCAGCCCTTTCCGGCCCTTATTGTCCTTGGTGAGAACAGGAGAGCGTCCTGTTCTCACTGCCTGCCCACCCCCAGCCAGGCTCCCCAGGGGCTCGGGAAGGATGTTGGGAAACAAGAGAGAGCAGAGACATGGAGAGACAGAGACACAGAGAGACTAGGAGACAGAAACAAAGAAAGAAACAATCTCTCAAAAACATGCTTTCAGACCTACCCTGAGCAAGCTCTGGACTGGGCAATATAGGAAAGAACTACTGAAAAATAAACCTGAGTCCTTCCCCTTTGGAAATTCGCAGCATGGGTTGGAAGGAAAAAACACACGCATGCAGAGATTTCAGAGCCTTTACAAAACAACCTCATTACAAGAATTTAGTATGGACTAAGAAGGGGCCTTTAACTATGCTCATCAGGAGCCTCAAATTGCTGTTTTCTTTCATAATGGTTTTCTCTCCCTATCTGGAACATAAGTAACCTGAGGACAGGTATTGCTCAGATAATGTTAGATTGTGACATCAAGGACCAAGCATTGCTTTTCTAATTTAGAAGATCTGGGTTCAAATTCCAGAATTCAAATTCTGCCTTTTACTGGACAGGTCACTTAATCTGTGAGTTTATTTCCTACTCTGCAAGATAAGAAACTTGAACTAGATGGTCTCTCTAAATTTCCTTCCAGCTCTAAAACTTATGAAGATATAGAGAAAAATAGAGGTATAAGCTGGAACCAGACTACTCAGAATAATGTTTTTAAATGCACAGGATTTCAAAAGAAACATTATATTGAAATAAAGTTGAATTTTTTTTTTCCTATCCAAGTTCACTGACACCCTCCTGCCCCCAAAATCTGTCTTTGGATTTCTAGTTCATAACTCTTATCCTAATCCTACAGTTGATCTTTAATCCTAATGTCTGGGACCTCTGGAGAAGGGCTTCTACTCTGCCATGAGAGGAGACATCAACTAGGATTCCCCCCAGGACGGGGTCTTGCTCCCTATTTCATTTCCTCCTAAGTCAGTTTTCTTTACATAATTTCCCTCCTCTCAAGAAAGATTGTTCCCTTCTTAGGACTTATGAAATTAATTCTATTCCCTACCATTCCAAAATCACTGGCCTAGTTCTAAAGCAGAGAGTTTTTCTGGGGCATACTGGGGTAGGGGGCTCTTGGGAACCTGCCTTGAATCTAACAAGCAATGTAGATTGGTAGAAAAGATTAAGAACTGAAAACACAGTGGGTACCTATCACTTCTTAGCTATGTTACCTGGGGTGAATCACTTCACCTTGTTTGCCTTAGTTTCTTCATCTATAAAATGAGCTGGAGAAGGAAACTACTAACTGCTTTGGTATCTTTGCCAAGAAAACCCCAAATAGGGTCTTAAAGAGTTAGACATGACTGAAATAACTGAACAACATCATTTGGGAAATGACTGGACAAATTACAGTACATGAAATGAATGGAATATTATGTAACTTAGAAACGACAAAAAGGACAGATTTAGATGTACAAACTGATGCAGAATGAAGTGGGCAGAACCAGAAGAGCAATTATTATAATAACTCATAAAAGGAAAAATCTTTGAAAGATTTAAAAACCCTGATCAATGCAATGTAATGAAAAAGCAAGTCTCCCACCTTCTTAGCAGAGAGGTGATGATGGATCAAAGGTTTAGAATGAGACATTCATAATTGCTATCATTGCTTTATAGGTCTTTAAAGATTGCAAAGCATTTTACATAATGTTATCTGATTTGATCCTCCAACAACCCTGTGAGAGAGGTACTATTATTATCTTCATTTTACAGGCAAGTCAAATAAATCAAGAGCATTTATTAAGGACCCAGGATGGGCCAAGCACCATACTACACCCTACGGATATAAAGAAAGACAAAAAATAATCCCTGACATCAAGGAGCCCCTACTCTAATGAGGGAGACGACATGGGAACAACTATGTACAAACAAGATAGTTGCAGGGTAAATTGGAGATAATTTTAGAGGAAGGAAGGAAGCTTCTATTAAGTACCTACTATATTCTAGGCATTATGCCAAAAACTTTACAAATATTATTTCATTTGATCCTTGCAACAACTCTGTGAGGTAAGTGCTATTATTAATCTCATTTTACAGCTGGGGAAATTGAGGCAAGTAGAATTTTTTTTTTAAGAGACTTGTCCAAGGTTACACAGCTAGGCAATTGTCTGAGGCTGTATTTGAATTAAGGTCTTCCTGCATTCTATCCATTGTGTCATCTAGCTGCTTAACAGTGAAAAGAACTAGGGAAGGCTTCTTGCAGAAGGTAGTTTCTTAGCTGAAATATGAGGGAAGCCAGGTAGCAGAAGTGAGGACAGAGAGTATTCCATGCATGAGGAACAGCTGAGAAAAATAATGAAGAAACTGAGGGTGAGAGCTTAGGTGATTTGCCCAGATTTATATAACTACGAAGTGTTTAAGTCAGGATTGGAACTCAGGTCTTCATACACCAAGTCCCATCCTCTGTCCACTGCACCACCTAGCTAACACTTTCAAAAATGGTTAATGTGTAAATTTGTTTTGCTTGAAAATACGAATATAACCCTGAATTGCTATAGAGATGAGAGACACTTAAATAGAGTCTTTCCCACAAATCTATCAGTTAGTGATATTCTGGAACTGGGACCTCTGGAAGGGATTAGTGAAGATTTCTAGGAGAAAATAAGACAAAAGAAGGGAAGGATCAGTTGGGGCAGAAGTTTATCAAGAAGGCAGATATGTTTTCATTCCATGGGTGGGATGTGAGATATGCCTGAGGTACAACCCACAGAATCCAACTCACCAATTCAGTACCTTCAAATCTAGAACGATTCCTTTACCTGTGATAGAAGACCTTCAACACCATCTTGAAGGACTGTTTCTAGTCAATAAAACCATCTCAGAGTTCAGCAGACTTATGCATCATCAATGGTGGTAGAACCAAAGAATGGGAAGAAAGGAATGGGTATACCATTCTTGGGGTTGCCCTGGACTCTCTCCTTGGTAGACTGTGGTTCTCAATTTTGGATTTATATGGTGGATGATACTAGATTCCTATGGCTGAAATGGAAAGAAGACTAGTTTCATCTGCCCAGCTTGAGTTTATTTTGCAGGTATCTGGGGACACCTGGCATTTCCAAATAGTGATGGAAAAGTAGTCAAAGACAAAAAGTACTAGAAGTATTGGGGTTACTTGATGACATTGTCATCTTTGGAAAGATACTAGAAGGATTTGAGGAGAGAATGATGAAAGTATTAAATCAGCATCATAGTGATTATTCCAGGACAATTCTAACCAAACCTCTTCCAAAAATATAGGAAGAAAGAGATGATAATAAATATATATTTATATAAAATAAAATAAACATTATAGCAATAGCCGACATTTATATGGAGTTTAAAGGCCTGCAAAGCACTTTATAATACATCTCTCGTTGGAGCCTCACATTATCCTTGTGAGGTAGGTACTGAGATGAACGTAAAGTGAGTCATCACACAGCTAGTGAAGATGGAGTTGAGCATCAACTGCAGGACTCAAGACTCTGAGTCCTGCAAATACTTTTTTTCTTTTTAAAAATAAATTTTATTTTATTTTCAATTCTGAATTATTTTCCTCCCACCTCCCCCTAAGCAAAGACTCTTTCTTTTGTACCACATTGCTGGCAAATCTATTATCCTAAGAGTAGCTGATCTCCAAGGTCCTTTTCATCTCTAACCATCTTATGACTAACTTTATTAACAACAGACCTGGTTTATTGTATTTCTTTCCTGAAACCTACCCTGCTTTGCCGGTTGCCAGAATTCTCTCCCCTTTATACATCCCTCCAAGACCTGGAAAACTCCTCATAAATGATTTTCTCAAGTACACAAAGCTTATTCTTGTGTCCTTCCTTCCTTAACCTTTCCCCCACACTTTTCTTTCTAAGACTAAGGCAAACTCCTTTAGGAAACCTTCCTGGAATCATTTAATCCATTTTCTCATCAAGTAATCTCTGAACTACCTTTTTTCCTCACAGCACTTCTGTAGTGTTATAATTATGTATTCCTGTTGATTATATGGGTGTTTGCCTTTTCTCCCCTATTAGACTGAGCTCCCTTAGGCCAGGGATAGGCACAGTTCATTAGCTGGTATTTACCCCCCAAGGACCTACTAAATGTCTTAGAAACTTTGTGTCTTCTATCAGGACTATGAACAGACACAGTACAGAGAAAAGGAAGGTCTACCTGGGTCACAGAGTGGAAGAAAATAAATTTTTATATACCATGAAGTGAATGGACCCTCCCTCTGTTCACCCCACTCCCCTAGACATATTTTTAAGATGTCCTTGATAAAAAAGAAATTACTAAATTAGCTCAGAGATTCTACTACTGGTACTTCTAAAGGAAGTTACTAGCAGCAATACATACTTATAGAAATATTTATATATATATATATATATATATATATATATATATATGGATATATGGATAGAAGCAAAATATTTGCCCACAATGGGGGACTTCCTGAACAAATAATGGTAAATGGATATGATGGAATATTATCATTCCCAACAGAAATGAAAAATATGAAGAATTCAGATAAATATGGGAAGACATATTATGTGGTTTTAAAAAATGGAGCAAAAACCCCTATATAGTCATGCCCAGAGCAATGTAAAGCAAGTCAACATAGAGAGGCAATAAAATTTTGGTCAATGACAACAGTGTTAGTCCAATACTGTAAGAGTTAAAGGACAAACCCCTCATTTTGGTTAACAGTTAATAAACTTTTCATGACATGTACTTTGTGCTATTGTTCAGTCCTTTTACTGTTTTGTTTGACTCTTCATGACCCCATTTGGGGTTTTCTTGGCAGAGACACCAGAGTAGTTTGCCATTCCCTTCTCCAGTTCATTTTATAGATGAAGAAACTGAAGCAAACAGAGCTAAGTGACATGACCAGAGTTCCACAGCTAGCAAGTGTTTAAGGCCAGATTTAAACTGAGGAAGATGGGTTTTCTGATCCATGTCTACTTTGTAGTAGGGTTTGAGTGTGTATGTGTGTGTGTGGGTATATTACTGTTGTCTAAATATATTTTTTAAATCAATGCAAGATATCCTCAATAAACTCAATAGAAGGGGGCAGTTAGGTGGCGCAGTGGATAGAGCATGGGCCCTGGAGTCAGGAGTACCTGAGTTCAAATCTGGCTTCAGACACTTAATAATTACCTAGCTGTGTGGCCTTGGGCAAACTACTTAGCCCCATGTGGCTTGCAAAAACTAAAATAATAATAATAATAATAAATAATAATAATATAAACTAAATAGACTAGAACCTGTCTCTTTGATAGCATCTTTTCATAAGATCCCAGTTCTTAGCTCTGTAGAAGACCTTCAGAGATTCATAGAAAATTTCCATAATGATCTAGATACAGGTAGATAAGCCCTTGTGTGCCTCTGGTATCTGCTATTTCCCAAGATTTAATCCTTGACCTCCTGCCCTTTTCACACATGGGATATTCTCCTTCAAAGACTTTTCTCATTCTCAAGGCTTCTACTATCATGTCTATGTGGGTATCCAGGCTAGTATCTCAAATTGCTTAGTTGACATTTTCAAGTGGATGTCCCAATATGACCTCACACTCAATATGACCAAAACCAAAGTGACTGTCTTACTCCATGAGTCAGCTCTCCTGACATACCTCCTTGTCTCTGTCAACGGCACCACCATCAATTAATCATTGAAACTGGAAAAATTAAGTCATCTTTAATTCTTCCTTCTTCTCCTCCTTCTTCCCCTACACCTTATCAGGTATAGAATCATCAAATCCTCTTTTTTCCCCTTTAAATGTGTAAGTAATTCACACCTCCATGAGGGCCGGGGGACCTTAATGACTTAAAATCTATAGTATCCTCCATTACCTAATACAGTTATCTGCATAGTCTAGGCACATATATGTGTGTGTATTTGTATATGTTTGTTCATATATATATAATTGAATAATGGGATGAATGAATGAATATTTATCCCTTCCTGAAACCACTGGTATACTGATCCTTGTCACATCTTGTTCAAATTAGTTCATTAGTCTCTTTACTGGTTTTCCTTCTCATCTTTCATTCCCATCTATCTATACAATTTCCCAGAATAATCAGTAAACAATTGTTTTCCATGCTTGAAAAGAAGAGAAATGAGAACTACTATACCCTTTGGCAAAGGTGGGAGGTCTATAAGTATTGAAAATTGTACCTATTTTGAGATTTTTTCAATGTATCAATTTTTTTCTCTTCTTTTTCTTTTATTTTTCTTTTTAAATACTATTTCCTTTATGGGATGGTTCTCTGGAAAGGAGTGGAAAAGAAACTAGAGGGAATTATGATGATATAAAAAACCCTCAATAAAAACTTATTAAAAAAACACAATACATTGCTTTTATCCTGCCACTCCCTGGCTCAAAGATATTCAATGACTCCCATTTTCCCACTGCAACAAGTTTAAAGTTCTCTGCTTGATTTTCCAGGGCCTTCTACCACTCCCCATACACACCCTTTGATCTTGTTAGGCTGGTCTCCTCTATGGACCTTGAACACAACATGATTGATTTGTACCTTGCTTCATATTGTTCCCATCACCTGGAATGCCCTCCACTCTTTCTTGCTGATTTTCTAAATCCTACTCATCCTTCAAGACCTAGTTCAAGTCTTTCCATAATGCCTTCCCTGAGTACTTGAGCCCTAGTTGATCTTAGACTCAGGACTCCTACCATATTGTACCTTACAATTTAGTCTCTAATTATATATTGCCCAGTCTTTTATTGCTCATGTCTGATTCATGTGTGATGATATTGTCTTCCCAACTGAAGTGTAAACTCCTTGAGGTCAGGTCCTAGATTTTTGATTTTCTTTGTACCCCATAATGGACTCACAGATGCTCAAGAAAATCTGCTTATAGTCCATAAGAATAGTTATTAACTATTTTAAGGGATTTATCATCTAATTGATGTGGTTGCTCCCCCCAGTCATATTTACATTCCATCCATATATTTTCATCTCATTCTATTCTTGTCCATTCCTTATCATCATAAATCCTATGGAAAGGATAAAATACTACATAAAAAAAGTTCCAAATCAATAGCAATTAAAAAAATGAAAATCAAAATAATCCTGAGTTTTCATCTTACATTCCATAAATTGACAAAATAGTAATAGTCAGTGTTGGAGGGATTGTGGAGGGATTGGCACACTAATACATTGTTCACAAAGCTGTAAAAAAATAATTTTGGAATTATGCAAACAAAGCAACTAAAATTTCCATACCTTTTGAGCCAGAGATTCTATTACTGGGCTTTTATCCCAAAGAAGTAATAGATAAGGGTTAGCTAAGGGGTGTGGTGGATAGAGTACCAGCCCTGGAGTCAGGAGGACCTGAGTTCAAATTCGACCTTAGACACTTAATGATTACCTTTGTGACCTTGGGTAAGTCACTCAACCCCATTGCCTTAATTTAAAAAAAATAATAATAAAAGAAAGAATATGCCTAGTATGCTAGAAACATTCCTCTAGGAAACATTAACAATATTTTGGGGGAGTCTGGACTCAGGTTTGCTCAGGTTCAAGACTTGAATAAAACGAGACACAAAGAATTTTTAACTGATAACTAACTAATAAAATAATAACTGATAACTGATTAAAAAAACTAAAAAACTAATTGTAGCATGGAAGAACTATTTAACAGAGATATAGGAATTGGCTTGGTTAGACATACCCTTTTCCATATAGAAATGAGTCTAGTCATCAGGGCAAGATTTATTGACTCCTTTGTCTGTGGAACATCTACCAAGTCTGATTAGTACTAATGCACCAGCCCTGGAGTCAGGAGGACTGAGTTCAAATCAGGTCTCAGACATATAATAATTACCTAGCTGTATGACTTTGGGCAATTCACTTAACCCCACAAACTTGTTAAAAAAAAAAACAACTTAAAAAAACCCCAGTTGATGAATACTGATTTTTTGTGGTTGGCCTCTTTTATTACCTTAGGCCACCAGACAGTCAAGCCAAAACCTCAGACTTTATCTACTAGATCAAGTCTCAGAGATAGATTCCTTTCCTTTTAGAGAAAAATTAGTTTAGACTATGGTAGAGATTTCTCCTACCAAGGTTAGGTACCAATACAACACATATGATCAGAACATCTCTCTTTATTTTTTTAGTTTGTTTGTTTTTGCAAGGCAGTGGGGTTAAGTGCCTTGCCCAAGGCCACACAGCTGAGTAATTATTAAGTGTCTGAGGCCGGATTTGAACTCAGGCACTCCTGACTCCAAGGCTAGTGCTCTATCCACTGCACCACCTAGCCGCCCCCAAGAACATCTCCTTTTTCCAAATTGTATAGTTTCTAGATGTGACCTATTTCATCTTTCCATTCAACTTCACATCATCTTTTAGTCCAAAGACATTCCTCATCCATTTGGTTTTTCCTCTGTGAATTGTTAGGCTTTATGGAGGAGCTGAGACCTGAACTTAGCCTTGAAAGATGAATAGTGTTTTAAAGGGGAAAAAGAGGGTGGAGTACATCACATGCATAAAAGATAGAGAGTGAGAGGGAACAGAAGCTAGATTGTCCATGAAGATAAAGACCATATGTTAATTATCTTTTATCTGCCCTAGTAAAGAGACTTTAATACATACCAGTATTTAATAAATGCTGAATGAATGTTGTTGTCTGAATGAATCCCATGGCCACCTAGAAGACATTGTGGAAAGCATTGGGAAAACCAGAAAGGGATGAGGTTCTGGGTCAAAAGATGCCCCCCCCACCAAAAAAAAATTCCTTCCCAACCCCCTGAACTGATCTCCACCTGTCTCAGAGGTTCCACCACTCCCTGAGACTGCCTATGAAAGAGGAATCAAAGGATGCTGTTTAAAGTAAAGGAAACTGGAGCTTGGATTTGTTTTTCAAACCAGTTTTCCCTGCCCAGTCTCCTTGGGATCCAGAAGTATAAAAAAAAGGGAAGACTAGAGGAAGAAAGACCAATGGAGATTAGGAAGGGAAAGGGAAGTAGACAAAGAAGTAATTAAGATGGAGGTCTAAAGAGTGGACAACAAGAAACCCCAAAATGTTATTTCTTGAAACATTTAAGAAAAAATGAAAGAAAAGGGTCTTTGAATGTCTTTTCTGGCTCATAAATTCTGTGGTTATGAGATCTCAGCTTCCAGGAAAGGTTCCCATTGTTTTAGTAAATATTGTTTATCCCGTCCAATGAATTGTGCTGAAACATTGCTTTGGTCATTTCCTTTCCCTACTCAAAAAATCTTTGAGGCTTCCCCTCACCTATAGTGTAAAATTCAGATCACTCAGCTCAGGGTTCAAATCTTTTCACCTTCTGACTCCTATCTACTTTTCCATTTCACATACTCCAGTCAAGTTGGGTTACTCTTCCTTTCCCAGATATACCTTCTCAGATTTACCTGGAATAGCCTCCCTAACCCTACCTCTTCCAACCCAACATATTCTTTCAAATGCCTAATCATGATCGCCTATAGTGCTAGAACCATAGAAGATCATTATGAATATAGATTATACAGAATTTATTTCTCACAACCCTATCTTTATTGTACAATAATCATTCTTTGCAATTCTTGGGTTGGTACCTAACTCTTTAATTGAGTGGTGTCCTTGAGAGTTAAACCTAAGATCAGAGGAATCAGAACTAAAATGAGTTTTAAAGATCTCCCAAACCAATCCCTTTATTTTACAGATGAAGAAAACTAGTTATACAGCCTAGACTTCATGAAAGACCTTAGCTATGGGGGTAAGGACTCACTATTTGACAAAAACTACTGGGAAAACTGGAATGAAGTTTGGCAAAAAAATTACATTTAGACTAAATCTCATCATATACCAAAATAAGCTTCAAATGAATATGGCATAGATATAAACAAATTAAAGGAGCAAGGGAAAAAAAAGTACCTTTCACAGGAATGGGTAGGTGAAGAGTTTATGATCAACAAAAGAAAGAGAAAATCACTGGGAAAAATTGACAACTTTGATTATATAAAATTAAAAAGTTTTTCCACAAATTAAGATAACTCTGAGATACTACCTCACACCTATCAAAGTGACTAATATTACAAAAAAAAGAAAATGTTGGATGTTGAAGAGGATGTAGGAAAAACTGTGACACAATACATTATTGGTGGAGTTGTGAACTGATCCAATCATTGTAGAGAGCAATTTAAAACTATGCCCAAAGGGCTATATAACCATGCATACTTTTTGATTTAGCAATACCACTACTAGGTCTATAGCCCAAAGACATTCAAAAAAAGGGGAAAGGATCTATTCTAACAAAAATATTTATAACACCTTTTTTTTGTGGTGGGTAAGAATTGGAAAGATGTCCATCACTTGGGGAATGAGTAAACAAACTATGGTATATGAGTGTAATGGAATTTTATTGTGCTATAAGAAATGACAAACAGGCAAATTTCAGAAAAACCTGGAAAGACTTACATGAATGAATGCATAGTAAAGGGAATAAAACCAGGGGAATGTTATACACAGTTGTAGATAGCAATATTATATGATGAAGAATTATGAATAACTTACTTATTCTCAGTAATACAATGATCCAAGACAATTCCAAAGGACTAATGATGAAGCATACTATCTGCCTCCAGAGAAAGAACTGATATTGATTGAATAAAGACTGAAGCATGCTATTTTTCACTTTAATTTTTTCTTTTGCTCCAGTCTTGTACAAAATAACTAATATGGAAATGTTTTATAAAAGTGCACCTGTATAATTCATATGATTACTTACTGTCTCAAGGAGCGAAGAAGGGAAAGAAAAATAGGTATGGGGATTTAAAACTGTAAATAAATATGCTTTTAAAAACGGAGGGAAAAAACCAAAAAAATCCAAAAAAAGGGGAAAATCAGCACAATATATTGAAAAAAGATGAGAAAATATGTCCATTGTACAACACTTATTAGGATGTTTTTGAATAATTTAAGGGAATGCTAAATTTCAATTACAGATTAGGGAAAATTAACATGAAAATTTTTGTGCCTTATCACTGGTCATCTCCTCCAACCCACAATACTCTCATGTTTCACCTCTTCCTATCTACTAACTTTCCTTTAAGACAATTCAAATCCCCACCTCCTGAAAGAAGTCTTTTCTAATCTCCCACCCATTCCTCTACCCCCCTTCCCTCTGAGATTATCTCCTATTAGTACCTAGTTATTTACATGTGTCTACACTATTAGAATGTGAATTCCTTGGCTGGGAAGGGGCCCTGTTTTTGCTTTTCTTTGTATATCCAGTGCTTAACACAATGGCTGGCACAATTTGCTTAATAATGTGCTTGTTGAGAGCAGGATGGCAAGATTTACATGAACTGAAGTAAAGCCAAAGAACAGAACCAGGAGAACAGTATACAGCAATATTGTATGATGATCAGCTGTGAATGATTTAGCTAATTCTCAGCAACACAAAGATCCAAGATAATTCTGAAGGATTTAGAATGAAAAATGCTATCCACCTCCAGAGAAAGAACTGATGCAGTCTGAATGCAGATTGAAGCATACTTTTTTACTTTCTCTATTTTGGGGGGATTTTTTTTTTGTCTGTGTTTCTTTCACAACATGACTAATATGGAAATACATTTTGCATGACAGCACATGTAGGATTTATATCAAATTGCTTGCCTTCTCAATGAAGGGGAATGGAGAGGGAGGAAAATAATTTGGAACTCAGAAATGTCGAAAATGAAGGTTAAAATTGCTTTTGCAGGTAATAAAAATATTAAAGACTTAAAAACTTTACATATAATTGGAAAAAATAAAGTATTTGAAAAAAATTGTTGATTGCTCATCAAATGTAATTGCCTGTTACACTACAATTTCACAAAATTGTGAAAATAAGATGAGATATGCTTTTAACAGTAAAAAACTCATAAATGTGAACTGAAGTACAAATAAAAACTATTATTAATAAAATAATAATAATTATTATTCTTATTACTTGTCTTTCAAGTGTCTATGCTTTGCCTCCTTGTCTACTTAATTAGGCTGTGTAAACTCCTTAAGGGCAGAGACTGCTTCATTCCTTTGTGTACCTGTAGTGAGCCAAGATACTTTTAGAATAGGGGAGCTAGAGTTAACTCCTGCACTCCCACAACCCCAGTCAGAATTACTGTGGGTGTTAAAACCTCTGGTGCAGACCTGGAGCAAAGCAAGTGGACTTTGCTCTCAGGTGGACTGATTTGACACCTAGCCAGAGACCATTTGGTCAAGAAGAAAAGGAGTTTTTAGGATTTTGAAAGGGAGATCTGGAGATCCAGGGAACTTGCCACCTGCTTTTAATTTCTTGTCAGTGGTTTTAATAGCATGTGTATTATGTATATATATATTCACATGATCTAAATACACACCTACAAACATATATACACATATACATCCATATACATGCATATAAGAATTTAGTTTTTCACCTCCCAGGCTCTGAATGATTCATAGCATTAGATGAACAACTGTAACCAAGAATGTGGTAGGCACTCAGCTTTAATTAATCTTTAATTAACAATTAACAGGTATTTTATTGAACTGGATGGTTTTGGTTATTTCACTCTTAGTTGGTAATGCCCTTCCTTCCCACTTAGACCTCACATAACATTCGTTTCTCACACTGTTGGTTAAAATTTTGTGTTATATTTAAGTGTGTCATATTCCTTACTAATAATTACTGACATGTATAGTCCCAAACCATCTCTCTGCTCTATTTCTTAGAGGATTGCCTCAACTTCTCTTTGAATTGAAAAATAGAGAGCTCTTTTCCCCTATTGTACAAATTAAAAGTCCTAACCATTAGGTAGCATTCCCTCTGCCTTTACTCTGGTCTTTGTGGAAGAGATTGTCCTCACCAAGGCCAACACCTAGACTTGTACCCTTGATTGTATCAGCTCCCAAAATTAGATTGTACCCCCAAATCATTCACTCTCTCCCATTAATCATTCTCTCTTTGTTGTATCCTACCTTGTGTTTATTTCTTCTCATCTTTGAAGAAAAATTCTTCCTCAATCCTACTATCTTTTCTGTCCGTCCCCTGCTATGTACTTTCACCTCAGCTTTTTAAAATCCATAGGACTCTTCAAAGCTCAGGTCAAGTATCACTTTTTATCTGGGGTTTTCCTAATTCCTTGTGTTCCTGCACCCTTTCTCAATCAACCAATCAATCATGTGCCAGTCATTGTGCTAAGTGCCAGAGATACAAGAAGAGTCAAAATGACAGTCCCTGTCCTCAAGGAGTTTACAATCTAATGAGGGGGAAAAAATACAAACAAATTTATAAAACACAAACTATATTCAAGAAAGAATTAAGAGAGAGAAGGCAGAGGAATTGAGGATTTGGGGGAGGCTTTCCTTAGAAGGTGGGAATTTTCATTGGGATTTAAAGGAAACCAGAAAGGTCGGTAGCTGGAATGGAGGAGATTAAATGTTTCATGAATTCAGGTCAGCCAGAAAGGATTCCTAGAGCCTAGAGATGAAGATTCCAAGAGATAATCTTGTTTGTGGGACAGCCAAAAGGCCAATGTCACTGAATCAGGGCTTGTGATGGGGTTAAGGAACAAGAATGGAAAGGTGGGAAGGAGTTAAGTTATAAAGGGCTTAATGCCAAGCAGAAGATGTTGCATTTCATTCTGGAGACAAAAGATTGTCACTGAAATTTATTGATTAGATTTGGGGGATAGGGTTACGTGATCAGAAATGTGTTGTAGGAAAACCACTTTAGTGGATGATTGGAGAATGATTTGGAATGGGGAGAGACTTGAGGTAGGCACATAGACCAGCAGGGTATTGCAATTATTCAGGCATAGGGTGATAGAGGGCATAGACCAGGGTGGTGGCAGTATCAGAGAAGAAAAGGGGGCACATACCAGAATTGTTGAAGAAGTGAAATCAGCTTTCCCTGGCAACAGCTTGGATATAAGGGGCAGGGGAGATAGTGAGGAATCCAGGATGGGATTCTCAGATTACTAACATGAGGCACTTGGGAGGGTGGTGTTAACCTCTACAGTAATAGGGAAAGTAGAAGAAAGGGAATGATTAGGGGAAAAGGATAATGAGTTCTCTTTTGGATCTATTGAGTTTAAGATGTCTAGTGGACACTCAGAATTCTGATAGGCAGTTGGAGGTATTAGTGTGTAGATCAGAAGAAAGATTGAGACAGGAAAGGTAGATATGAGAATCAACAGCATAGAGATGGTAGGTAATTAAATCTCTAATGGCTAATGACATTACCAAGTATTATAGTGGGAGAAGAGGGCAGACCACGAGGGACATCCTCAGAGGGTAGGGATCTGGAGGAAAATACAGCAAAGAAGGCAGGTGCATTTATTCTAAATAGTACACATGTGCAAGTTACATATATATTTATTATTTAGTTGGGTTTTTTTTTTTTTGCAAGGCAAATGGGGTTAAGTGGCTTGCCCAAGGCCACACAGCTAGGTAATTATTAAGTGTCTGAGGCCGGATTTGAACCCAGGTACTCCTGACTCCAGGACTGGTGCTCTATCCAGCCCCAAGTTACATATACTTATGTGTATATGTATGTGAGGGTGTGTGTGTGTGTGTGTGTGTGTGTGTGTGTGTGTAGATATTGCATGTTATCTTCCTCAGAGCATGTAAGGCTTTTTATATCCATACAAACATATATGTTTATTGTGAGAAATACAGAAAACAAAAATGACATAATATCAGACTATGAACTCCAGGCAAGGATGGGGTTTCTTTTCTAAGCTTTATGTCTCTCTAAGAAGCTCGTTTGAATTCAGGAATTTAATGGAGGTGGGGAGGGGTCCACGGTGTCTGTGCCCTGTGCACATCTCAACTCTGAAGCCGACTAGATTCTTCCCAGAGGTCCAAATCCGCTCCATCCGTCCGTCCATCCATCCGTCCATCTGTCCGTCCGTCCATCCAATTCGGAGTAGTGGGAATCGGAGGCCATGGCTTCTCACTGTGCTCTCATCCCCACCCACCTTACTCTCTCTCCTCCCCCCCCAGACAGGGGAAATGGAGCGAGGTAGAGGAAAGTGGCAGAGATGGAGGAGGCGCGTCCCGTACGTTATCGCGGACACCCCGCGAAAGACTACAACTCCCGTCAGGCACCGCAGGTTTCGGCGCATGCGCCGAGGCCCCGGCTGGCCTGGTTGGCGCTGCGAGGTCTGCAGAGAATCGTGGAGGGGGAGTTCCTGTTGTGCGGGCCGGCGGTTAGTGGCGAGGTGAGGGCCAAGGGCCCGGAGTGGGGCGGTGGGGGGGTGCGGAGCGGAGCCGGAGGGAGGATGGGGATGGGGGCGGCCCCGGCCTCAGCGCCCGCGCGCCTCCTTCCTCCCCGCCAGGGACCATGACCAAGCTGGAGCAGTGGGCTCTCTCCTTGCTGCTGCTGACGCTGGGCTGGCTGTGCCTGGTGCAGGACCTGCTCAACCTGGGCTACGGTCGAAGGTTCTACGATGTGATCTTGCCCCTGCCCGTCTACCTCCTGGTCACCGCGGGCAGCTACACTCTGGGCACCCTGGGTTTTCGCCTGGCCAACTTCAATGACTGTGAGGAAGCCGCCCAAGAACTGTTCAAGCAGATCCAGGAAGCCCGGGCTGACCTGGCCAGCAAGGGCCTCACCCTGTGACCCCCCGAGCGCCCCCACCCCGGCTTCCAGGTCCTGGTGCCCACTCCCCGCCAGCACCCACACCTAAGACCACCCGTGGCGCCTGTCTGCAGCGAAATTAAAAGAGTCAATGTTCCTTTTCTCATTCCTTTGGCTGGGACGTTTCTGGGGCAAAGGAGTCTAGAAGAGGCCGAGGCCTATGATCAGAGGTTGGGAAAACACTGGAGAAGAGGAGGTCGGTGGGGCTTAGGGGGAAAGGTGGGGATGGAGAGGTCACTGGCAGATGAAGGCTGGAGTGACACTGAGAGAGAAGGAGGGACTGAGAGCACATTGCAGGAGATGGAGAAGGGCAGAACTAGGAAAGCTAATATCCATATAAAAGGTTTCTGCCATGCTCAGATTGAGGGATACCTGGGCTCTTAACAGTTTTCTGAGTTATGGATCTGCTTGGCACTCTGGACCCTTCTCAGAAAAATTTCTAAATACCTAAGATGGCAAAAGGAAACCAAAGGGTACTGAAAATTAAAATGTGATTTTTTTTTTCCCCCAATCCAAGTTCACAATCTCTTCCCATCACAATCTTTTTCTATGTAGAATTAGAAAGGACCTCAAAAGCCATCTAATCTAGTCTAGCCTTATTTCACAAATGATGATCAGCCCAGATGTTATATCCATTAAAAGCTAAAAAGCCTAGAAGACCTCCAGTGTCTTTTGCAAATCCTCTAGGGAGTATTTTGGGAGAAATGAGGAGTGGATGGGTTGCTATCTATACCATAAACAAGAGTACTATACTTTTGCAGCATTGAGGCATGATATATTAAGCCAAAGAACTTTCTGAGTTTATTCTATCAATCACCAGAAGGCCTCATTGCATAGTCTACTCTAAGAGGAATAAGATTTTCCTCTTTTAATTATTTTTCAGGATGGGACAGTTCAATCATCCCCTGCAGTCTCCCCTACTCCTTCAGATGTCTCCTTATTCTTCAAGGAAGTCATGAAATCTAATTCATATCTAACTACTCTAGTCTCTGCCTTCCTCTTAAGACTTCTTTCTTTCCCTCTGCCTTTTAGTTTCTAAAATCTTCCCCTAACTCTCTTTTTTTGATATTACTACCCATCATCCCCCTTTCCTGAACTACAGATAAATTCCTTATTTCCCAAGTCATTTTGGTGGAACCACAGAGAACAGACTGAGGAGTGCAGAGGAAACGTGTATGACAGTTTATTATAAGGCACAGTGGAACTAAATAATATCCCAATCCCACATTAAAAAAATAATCTCTCTAAAAAATAAAAATGAAAATCCCTCCCAAATAAAAGCCCCAATTTTGGTCCCTCTGCTTTCAAAGAAACTCCTTCTGCTTCACCCCACTATGGCTAAGGAGATGGAGCAATGTGACATAGCTGAAGAGTCTTTGGCAACAGGTTGGCACCAAGGTGACAGGTGAAAGGATGGATAAGGTATAACCTCCACCATTCTTAGGTCTGAAGAAGGCTGTAGCTCTTTTCTTGAACTGGAGGGTATTGCCAAAAAAGTCCCAGGCGTATCAGGCTAGTGAGAATTCCTGGTATGTTGGGCACCTGGAAGGAAACAAGAAATCACAATAAAGTGGAGGGCTGGTTTCCCACTCTCTATACCCAATACTATCCCAACCCTGGCTCACCATAATGTAGAGGTCTCTGAGCTGGAAGCCATAGAGAGTCCAGGAGGTAGAGGCAAGGAGGGTAGCCACAGTTAGGGAGAAGGACAGGCATTGAGTGGACTTGGTCTGAATGATCTTGGCCTGTGGGGAAGGATGCCATCAGTGCCCTTCACAACCTCCTAAGAAGAAAGAACATTACCTCCTTCCCTCTGTCTCTGATCAAGTTAGCACCTTCTTCTTCCCAAACACAGATAGATGTAACAGGTAGTAAAGTTCAGAGGAATCAGAGGATTTTAGAGATTGAAGTATTCTTAGAGACCATCTAGTCTGACTTTAATTTAGAAGTGAGAAAACTGAAAGCCAGATAAAGGAAGGAGCCTTGCTCCAAATTACAAGGGCTAAAATCAGCAGACTCAGAAGGTAAACCTCAATTTTCTCACTCCAAATCCAGTGCTCATTCCTCAAACCCATGGTCCCTCTTTCTGTACTTTTGAAACCCTGTGTCCTTCTCCACCCTTCATTTCCTTTCCTCCAGTATCTAGTTTCTTTCAGAGAGAAGACCAGTACCCAAATGTCCATGACCCCTTCCTGATCCTCCCTCCCACACTGAACCTACCAGGTCAGCCAAGGGTGACAGATACATGCTGATGGTGAAGATGCTACAGAAGAGGCCCAGTTGTCTTAGCCGGGATGTCCAATCAGGCACCAGGAGCTGAAAGTAGCTATAACCCAGGAGGAGAAGACCGAGGAGGGCAGCAGTTTGCAGGAGGACAGTACGCTGTGGGGGAAAGGAAGAATGGGGTGATAGTAGCCCCAGTCAGTGACCCAAACTTTGCAATTTCCCAAGCCTCAGTTTCTGTCCTAGTCACTTGAGGGGAGGTGGACTACAGAAGAAAGTATACAGAAGGCCCCAAATTTGTTAGATAGGGAGCACAAACATATGCATCAGTTAAAGAAAAGCCAACTAAACTCAGACCTGGTAATTAGCATCTAGACATTCTCCCTTTCCACCTTTCTCATCGGCATCACCGCAACCACCCAATGT
Organism: Macrotis lagotis; assembly: GCF_037893015.1. Classification (NCBI taxonomy): domain Eukaryota; kingdom Metazoa; phylum Chordata; class Mammalia; order Peramelemorphia; family Peramelidae; genus Macrotis; species Macrotis lagotis. The sequence goes on from NC_133659.1 coordinate 164,693,860, forward strand.
ACAATCTTGCGGATATTTAGGGTTAATAGATGCTAAATTGAATTGCACCAGGGCTGAGGAAGCATGAAGCAATTTAATTCAACAATTCAACAATTGTGTTATTAGGGATCAGACTCTGGGGGAAGGGAAGGATATAATACGGGAAATCTTCCTGGGAGAAGGGAGCTCAGCTGAGATAGCCCTCCAGGAAAAGGCAGCAATATTGGGTCAGAGGACAATTCTAGGAATTGTTGACATTGCCTGGCCAACGTGGCAGTTCTCCAGGCGGGCCTAAGAGGTTGAGGGAGGGGATTGGCTTCTACCTTTCGGGGGCAGTAGTGGAGATATGTCAGAATGTAGAGGGTCTGCAGCAGGGCTCCCAGTGCGTTCACCAGGATGAGCGTGTTGTCTCCCTTGAGGAGCCCGTAACTCAGCCAGCTCAGGTTGCTGCAGGGGAGGCAGGTGATGGGTCGAGCTCCCGAAGGAGCAGGAGGGAGAGGCTGCTGGAGCCCCAGTACCCCAGAGGCCAGAAGCTGGAAGCCCGCCTCCCTCCCCTCCTCCCGTCTTGCAAAGCCCCTTCCCGAGCGGCCTCACTTGACGTCGGTGGTGAGAAAGGGCAGGAACTGGATATTGTTCACACTCCGGGTGGTCTGCATGTGCCGGAGGTCCGAGCTGTAACGGGATGGGCGGGCTGGGAGGCCTGCCGGGGCCTCCTGCGGCCAGGTTCAGAGCCCCCTGCCAAGTCCCTCACTTCTTCCCCGGGCTCCGCCCCCACGCCCTCGGCGCCTCCCCCACCAGACCTAAGGGAGCCCACCACCAGGCGGTCATGGGCGCGGACTTGTACTTGAACTTGGGGCCTCATCCCGGGCTCCACTTCCCCCGCCTAGGCTCCATCCCCCGCCCTGGTTCGGTTCTCACAGGCCGGTAGAAAACATGCAGAGGGTGAAGAACACGCAAGCGCCCGAGAGCAGCGTGTCCTGAGCCGCCGCCGCCTCCATCCCGGCCCAGCCCGAGGCCTCGACTCTCAGGCCCGGCTCCCGGCCCTCGCAGCCCGGGCCCTCGGGGCCCCGCCCCGCAGGCTCCTCGGCCCTCGGGGCCCCGCCCCGCAGGCTCCTCGGGGCCCCGCCCCGCAGGCTCCTCGGGGCCCCGCCCCGCAGGCTCCTCGTGGCCCCGCCCCGCAGGCTCCTCGGCCCTCGCGGCCCCGCCCCGCAGGCTCCTCGGCCCTCGCGGCCCCGCCCCGCAGGCTCCTCGTGGCCCCGCCCCGCAGGCTCCTCGGGGCCCCGCCCCGCAGGCTCCTCGGCCCTCGGGGCCCCGCCCCGCAGGCTCCTCGCGGCCCCGCCCCGCAGGCTCCTCGGCCCTCGCGGCCCCGCCCCGCAGGCTCCTCGGCCCTCGCGGCCCCGCCCCGCAGGCTCCAGGCCCCGCCCCGCAGGCTCCTCGGCCCTCGCGGCCCCGCCCCGCAGGCTCCTCGCGGCCCCGCCCCGCAGGCTCCTGGCCCCGCCCCTTTCCACGCCGAGGCCGGCCCGCTCCCGGACGTACAGGCCGCCGCAGCTCCGGGAAGCCGAGCTTCCCACAGTCCCCGGCACGGCCATAGCTGGATGCCACGAGTGTTTGCCGATGAGGCCTCGCCTCCCCCAGCCGCCCACTCGTGGGATCATTTCCCCGAACGCCGCGTCCCGCGCCCCCTCCCCCGGGGCAGGCCGGAGCGGGAAGCCCCGGCCCACGTGGCAGGTGTGCGGGCGCGGGCTGCAGGCGAGCCGGGCTGGGGCCGCGTGACGGCGCCGCGCCCATCCGTGCCCATCCGCGCCCATCCGCGCCCATGCGCGCGGGTCCCCCTTCACCGCCCGTGACCGGAGAGGGCCCTCGCGGCCCCAGGCCAGGGACAGCGCAGGCTAGGCTCCCCCCCACGCAGAGAGGCGGCAGGGCCGACCCGGGGACCCAGGAGTGCTGGGCACGCGTGTATGAAGCAGCCCCGGGGCTCACTGGGCCTAGTCAGGCGGACCCCAGCGCAAAGCCAGCCTCAGGCACTGGCTCTGTGACCTGGGCACGGCACATGGCACATGCCGGCCTGGCAGGCCGGGCCTGGAGTCAGGAAGACGGCCGGATAGTTGTGTGAGCCCGGGAGAGGCACTCAACCTGTGACAGTCCCCTGGAGACGGAAGTGGCAACCATCCCTGCCCCTGGCCAGAAAATCCCCCGGCCAGCATTGGCATGCTGGGACCTACAGGGCCGTGGGGACCGCGCCACAAGGTGCCAGGCACCGGTTCTGAAATGACTCTCCCCGTAAGCACACACATACACATATAGACCCGGAAAACACATATATAGACATATATAGAAATATGAGGGAACAAGCATTTATTTTTCAAGCTTTATAAGTCTGTTAGCATTCGAGGGAGGGCGGTAAGGAGAGAGCAGACACTAGCAGCAGCAGCTGAAGGGACTAGACTAGGAGTGGGTACTTGAGCTAACCCCTTGTAGAGTAAAGGAATCTAAGCTATGTAGATGGAGAGTGTGATCTGGGAGATAGCCCTGACTTTGAGGTCAGAGAGAGGAGTGGGGGGGGGGGGAGAAATAGTAAGGCCAATTTGGAGTGCTTGAGGAAGAATAATGTGTAAGTAATAACTTGGGGGTCCCATTATGGAGGAAAACCTGGGTTGAAGTCCTGGCTCTAACACAGCCCGACCTTAAGACCGTGGACAAGTCACTTGATCATTTCTGATCCTGAGGCAACTAGGAACAAATTACAGATTATTTACTGATCTATGATCTGCATAGGTGGAGGAATCCATACCAGAATGACATACTATACAATAAAAGCATAACCTAAATCAATTCAAAAGCATGTATGAAATACCTGGAGTTGCAAATGAGTTTGCTGAGTTTGGAATTCTCTTTCTACCTCCTACACAGTTTGCATAGTAAAGATGTAGGGTACCACCCACATACCATAGTGCTGGCGTTACCCTCATGCCACAGTTGACTCACCATTCCTCTGCCCAGACCAAGACCCCAGGCATTTTGAGAACCTGAGCCCCATAAAATCCAAGATTTCTGATCAACTATCCCCTATTATCTAAAGGAAAAGGGAGGAAGGTCTAGGAAAAATCCCTTTTATGCTTCAGTAGGACAGCAGAGAAAATTGTCTCAGAGAAGGGCTGGGAATTCAGAAGGGGTGATTCAAGGAGATTATACCGGGCCTCCCACTCTCCTAGGGAATGAAACAATAAATAGGGTATAGTAGAAGGAACAAGAGACTGGACATCAAGAGCTTCTTGATTATGAATGGAAACAGTATAAATCACAGAAGGCCAGAAAAGGAAGTATCCTGATCCCCATTTTACAGAGAAGAAAATTTGAGAAATGGTGGTAGGGCAAATGGTGAGACACTATCTTCTTCCCTAGCACTCATAAATGAATCAGTAATAGATAGAGAACTGGAGGAGGCCTTCAAGATCAGATGACCCAGTTGTGGCAAAGAACTGGAAATTGAGGGGATGCCCATCAACTGGAGAATGACCAAACTAGTTATGGTATATATGACTGGAACGAAATTACTACTGTGCTATAAGAAATGATGAACTGATTGATTTTAGAAAAACATAGACTTGCATGAAATAATAAAGAGTGAAATGAGCAGAACCAAGAGAAGGTTGAATATAGTAACAATACTGTTTGAAGAATAAATGTGAATGATTAATTATTCTGAGTATTATAAATGCTCAAATCAACTAGAAAGGACCTTTGAAGGAAGATGCTATCCACCTCCAAAAAATTGATAAATACACAAACACATACACTCTAAAACATACACATATAATTTGTGTTAAATTCTTCTCTAGTGTGGGATGGAGAAGGAGTTGGAGTGAGACCTAGAGTGGTCTCAGTGACTTTCCTAAGACCATTCATCCAGTAACCAGGACTCTAATCACTCAATTCCAAATCAGAGACCTCTCCTCTAAGCCATAATGCTCTCAGGAGAGGCCTCTAAACATTTAGGTTAGGAGAGAGGTGGTTCCATGTAGACAGAAAAGTAGGCTGGCAAGGTCTCCGCTCTGTGAACTGAAGGAAGCAGAGGAAGTCCAAAAATATAACACACAATTTCATTCTGACAAAGAGCACTTGTGTAAAAACAACAGCAACTTTAGTTGTAAAAATCTCTCCAGGGAGAGATTTCACATACAAATATATATATATATATATATATACAATGGGCACTGCCCTTATACACAGCACATATTGGGGCACTGCCCCTCCTTGCCTGCCTATCATTGTTCTGAGATAGCCCCCCAGAGGGATGGCTCTGAATTAGGAGAGCCCAGGCTGTAACCTTCTTTTGCCAATATGGCATTACAGATGGAAATGTATGTGAGTGTGTAGGGAAGGCAGACTACACAAAGTACTTCCTTCTCCCTATCTTCCCATTCCCACATGAAAAGCTCAGATTCTCTTTCTACTCCTTTAGAGTTCCGTCTTGGGTACTCCTGGTTCTTCCATGGAGGGCATGACCATTCTATGCCCAGGGTCCATCATATGCTCCTCACTTCTAAGAGGAGCAGCTGCCCTAATTTCAGGTTCTTGATCTTTGGCAAAACAGGAGGAATGAAGAGAGTTGTGTCCTCCCAACCGTGGGGGGTGGGCAGGGAAAAGTTGGCATTGCCATCTTTCCTGGCACCCCTAATACTGACCTATGCCACCAGGGTGGTAGGTACTATGCTGGAGTTCCTTGGGCAGAGGATTCCAGTTTTCTCCCTTGGAAAGGGACCGGTACCCCATCCTTCCCCAGCCAGTTCTAGTCCTTAAAAGCTGGGTTTGATACCCATCCTCAGGGAGTATGAAGCAGCATGAGGGGCAGAAGCAACACAACCCAAGCAATTGGAAAGGTCCGAGGAGCAGCACTGTGTCCAATGCTATGCAGGACCTGGACATTTGCATCATCTGGGAAAAGAAAGAGAATAAAACATATTTAGGAACTGTATGGGTCCTAGAAATTGTCTAATCCAATTCCATTATTTTACATATGAGTAAAACTGAAGTGTGGGAGAAGAGAAATGCCCTTTCTAGGTAGGAAAGTAGCATATCTTGAATTCAAAACCAGATCCAGGGGCCTCCAATCATTGGATCAAATTGTCTCAAGGAGCATGGAAGAAGGACCCTTTTAGAGAGAAAGCTACACACTGCTCTGTCATCTCTATCCCCAAATCTCAATGCAGTCAAGAGAACCAACATATCAAATGTGGACTTCCCAGGACCCTAACTTCTATCTGCTACTCTCCTCCCTCTTCTACCCCATCCCACCCCTTTCTAGTTAGGGTCCTTTACTTACCTGCTGAAAGTCTATTTTCATTCTGTGGATTGGCATCCACCTGGGGGCTGTGAGCTGCAAGAGATTGAGAAGAGAGTGAGAGAGAAGACACAGCAAGCTGGCAGATAAGGGGGAGGAGGGAATACCCACTATGAATAAACTGGGTAGCCATAGGAAACTTCTGTCCCTACCACTGCTCTATGATCTATTTCTATTCTATAATCTATTCTAAATCTTCAAATTTGGAGATTCACACATTTCAACCCCTTCATTTCTCAATTAAGTAAATTGAGGCTCAGGAAGATTGTCTCATAGGAAGTTGAGTAAACAAGTCAGCATTCAAATCCAAACCCTAATACTTCAAATTCAGTGCCTCTTTCCACTTTGCTTCCTATCTATCCTTAGGTCATGAGACCCATCATGGTGTGATGTGGTGCTGAGGGGTTGGGCCCCAGAACTGAACAAAAAGCTCTTATACTCACTGATTTTGCCATCGACAGTCACTTTCAATTTCAGACACTGGTCTCCATGGTGATGGATGGGTTTGGCTGCAAAAGACACCCATATTGTGGTGAGGAGGGGGCCCCCCCAAAGGAAAATCCTGGTACTACCCATTTGTCCCCTGTTTTTCCTAGCTCCTGACTCTCTTAATGCTTCTAAGGAAATGCATTTCTAAGACTGTTGATGATACCTGGATATTACTGGCTTCCTTATTAAGGAATAAAGGTGCTTGAGTATTAATGATCTGTATCTGCCCTCCTAAGTCTCCAGTCTCATATCCTGGAAACCAGCTCCCTGAATAAGGAAAAAGGCTAAATAGGGACATGAAAAACATAAATATTGTAAAGCTTTAAGGAAAAGGGACAGTGAATAAGAAGTACTGTCTATTTTCCTTGATGTCTGGGGAGAGGGAAAAGAACAGGGAGACTTAAGAAAAGGATCCTAAGAAGACACGGTCATGTATGTATTGTGACTGGTTCCACCTGAGATTTGAATCTCTTCCTTGCTTTGTTGTGTTGATAGCATGATTTTTGTTTTCCTGTTTTATGTGTACCTGACTTCATAGACTCATAAAAAATGTCTGTTTAAGGTGGGCAGACTGAATTGCTCCTCGGGTACAAGTGTTTGGTTCAGGGAACTTCTGACCTCTGATTCCTGAAGAGAAAAGTCTGGGCAACCTTTGAAAAGTGTAGTCCTAAAAATATTTACAGCAGTTCTGTTTGTGGTGGCAAAAAATTGGAAATTAAGTGAATGTCTTTCAATTGGGGAATGGCTTAATTGTGGTATATGTAAGTCATGGAACACTATTGTTCTATTAGAAACCAGGAGGGAATTCAGGGAAGCCTGGAGGGATTTGCATGAACTGATGCTGAGCAAAACCAGAAAAACATTGTACATCCTAACAGCAACATGGGGGTATCAACCTTGATGGACTTGCAAATTCCATCAGTGCAACAATCAGGGACAATTTTGGGCTGTCTGCAATGGAGAATACCATCTGTATCCAGAGAAAGAATTATGGACTTTGAACAAAGACCAAAGACTATTACCTTCAAATTAGAAAAAAAGAAAACCCTGTTATCTTATTATATAATTTTACTATCTCATACTTTATTTTTCTTCCTTAAGGATATGATTTCTCTGTCATCACATTCAACTGAGATCAATGTATAACATGGAACCAATGTAAAGACTAACAGAATGCCTTCTGTGGGGAGTGGGGCAAGGGAAGCAAGAATGGAAAAATTGTAAAACTCAAAAATTTTTTCTAAAAAAAAAAAAGAAAAGTGTAGTCCTAATGAAGTGGACTTAGATTGGTTCCTGGCCACCTGCCCCATTCCCATCCTGATCTGAATATTCCTGTTTACTCTAGCCAAGTCTTTCCTCCCCAGAACTCTTCTTCTACCTCAAGCTCACTGCTTTTCCACACTGGAATCCCCCATGGCTGGTGTTCCTAATTGACTCACAAATATAGTAGTAGCTGTGTCCTTCTTTGAACTCCTTTCCCAGGGTAAAGGGAGTATAACGTTGGAACTTCTCAGATAGCTTCTCAGGACCATGACGAGCAGTGGGCTGGTTGCACTGCCATCGCACCTGTTCCTTGGATTGAGGCTGGCACTGTTGGTATTGCTTATACTCCACCAGAAACAGTGTATATCGCTCCATGGCATCTGGGGCCACGGACTCATCCTCGTAATGTGGACAGATGATGTCCAGGTAATCACTCAGTTGGACGTGGACTGTGTAGTCTTCACTCTGAAACCTGCACACAGAGCAAAAAAAGGGAGGGGGGGGTAAGCTTGAATCCAGTAGCAAAATGGTAGAGTTCAAAGGATCCTTATTAGCCATGGGATCTAGTGATGATCACTCCTCAAAGAATAGCACACCTTACTGGTGGACTTCTAATCTCAACCTCAAGAAATCATTCTGGTTGTATATATTATTTCATTATTACTGAACTTTTAAATTTTTAACTATTTTGTGATTTCAGCTCTATTTTCTCTGTTAAATGGCTCCTGCCTAGTTTTAGACCATGACCTGAAAATCTCATCAAGAAGGCTACTGCTTTTGTCACCTGAATATCTCTCTCTGCTAAATTTCCAAATATCAATCTCAATGTTGTGATTGTTCCGTCATTTCCAACTACTTGAAGCCCAGTTTGGGGTTTTCTTGGCAAAAGATACTGAAGTGGTTTGCTATTTCCTTCTCCAGTTCATTTTCCAGATGTGGAAACGGAGGGATACAGTAAGTGCCCGGGGCACACAACTAGTAAGTATTTGAGGCTGCATTTGAACTCACCAAGATAATTCCAGGCCCCATATTCTATCTACCACATCATTTGATTGCCCCCTCAATAGTTCTCTGCACAACCCCTCAGTATAGGAATTCTTAAGCTAGAGTCTATGAACTTCTATTTTTAATAGTTTAATAACTATGTCAATTCAACTGGTTTCCTTAGCAATATCATATGGTTTATTTTATACATTTAAAAATATTATTCTGAGAATGTATCCATAAAGTTTACTAAACTGCTAAAGAAATCTGAGACACCAAAACGATCAAGATCAAAAATTTTCCATTTCTGTTTTTTTCCTTATCCTGCCTTCTATCTTTCCATCAGCTTTCAAATCTTCCCCCACATCTAAACTAACGTTTGCACCCCCATCCTGCTGATAGACACCTGGTATCCTTATTCTGTATGAGAGATATTATGTAGGACTTGATGAAGGACAGGTGGACTCATGGTACCCCAATCTTTAAAGCACAAAAGTAAATGACTACAAGGGTAGTTTCTTCCAGTTGCCCCCCCAAAAAAACCTCTCCAAATACTCTAGTGTGAATGAACCCTGTCTCCAGTTCAGTTCTAATCCTCACAAATATTTACCTGACCCATTAAATAAGGCTCCCTCACCAGTACCTCCCAACACTGACTCAGATCTATCTTCCTTAGCCTTTCCAATCTTCACTATCTCCCCTAATCACCTTCACCAACTCACCTTGCTATCTCAAAAGCTCCTCAGTCACTTAAATCTGTGCTATCTCATTCCCACACTTCTCTCTCCCTTCTCTTTTGCTTTTCCAAAATCCCTCCCAACCAATCCTTCCCACCCACAACTCTCCATGTTTGCCTTTTCCTGTATATCCTGGTCCCTGAAATCCAGAGAGAATTCAGGAGAATTCCAGAAATGCTGCAGTTCTCTGATTAGCTGCAGCCCCCTCTGCTTCATTCCAAGGAGGAACTAGTCTTCCCCCCTCCCCTCTCCCCCTCCCCACATTTGCCCCCAGGCTTTACAGGCTCCAGCCTGACTGCCCACTTGCCCCTCCTCCCACAGCTCCAGACACCTGGCTCCAGGCCAGGTGGGGTCCCAGTGGAAAGAGTAGCCATCTCAAACTGGTCAGCTTTCCAAAATATTCTCAGCCACCACCAGAACTGGAGAAGGGGCAGTTACCTTGCCCGCATGGGGGGCAATGGGTCAGGGCATGCTAAAGAGATTTAAATGGGCACCAGATGCCTTTCACATGGAGTCCTGGTACTCAGCACCACCCAACACCCAAGACTATGCATGAGCTTGTCCAGCAGGGCCATGCTTGTATCCAGACTGGGCATTCCCAGGCCCTTCCCCCACCTCAGGGAAGAAAGAGAGAGAGGCTTTTAAAATTCCTCTCTGGAGAGATAAACATAGAAGCCATTTCAGAACAGGTATTTCAGCTCTGGGGCTGGCGTCTCTCTCCCTCTCCCCATGACAAGCACTGACTCACTCCCTCATTGCCTCTACCACTAGCCCCAGCCCCAGCGCCCCCCAGAGCCTGTGAGATGTGCCAAGGTGGCTATTCTCTGCTTAAGAAACCTGGTGGTGGTCAAGTTGTACAACCATCCTTGGGCACCCCCAAGAGCAGAGGGACAAACTTATGTAGGTATGTCCCAGCAGGACCTTAGCCCCCCTCCCAAGGCCAAAGAAATACGTGCCCACTTTAGATCAAGGTTTTGCTTCCTTCCCACAATGCTCTGGCCAGGAGGCTTGGAGACTGCTGCCCACTGCCCAATTATGCCTCTGGATTGCCCATCTCTCAGAAATATCTCAGCATGTTCCAAGTTGGGTCCAGCCTCAACACCAGTCTACTCTCACTTCCTCTGGGCCCACTTTCTGGTCTGGTATCTGGTTAAATATATTTGTTCCTATGGGTGAGATGGACAGGGGCAGAAGCTTGGCTTGGTGGAGGCACCCCTCATTCACTCTCCCTGGAATGGGAAAGTCTCTGATTTCACTATTATCCTCCTTCTGGGAAGTGGGGGAGAAGAAGGGGGGGGGAGGTTGGCAAGGAAGAGGCTCCTTCCTGAAAGAGAGGAAACCTGGGAACTTGGGAACGGAAAAGGCCAGGGCTCCCCCCCTCCCAGCCAATGGTTTCCTGCTCCCCCTCCCCCCAGCACCTGGCATTGGGGCATAAACAAGGATTCTGTACTCTCCCACCGTGGCAAGAGCAGGTCAGGAGAGTAAACCCTGGGAAAGGAAAGAGGAAAAAGGACAGGCTCAGCAAGTGGCCCTGGGCAAGAGGGCATTGCCCTTCTGGAATGACAACAGACTGGGGCCCTCCCTCCTCTCCAGAGTACAGGATTGGAGGAAACTTCAAAGCACTGATCAGGTTCTAGGGCCGGAGTCTATGCCTACTTCTCTGTTCCCTGCCCTCCCCCTTTCCAGGTCTCCCCCCACTCCCAAACAGTTCCCACAGTTTCTAAGAGCTCTCAGACGGGAACAAAGGAGCCGACGAAGTCTCCAGACCCTCCCAGTACCATTTGCCTCCAAGCTTCAAACCAGTAGAGGAGGATTAACTCCTTCCCATCCATCTGAACTCTTTGCCGGGAGTCCCTGTGTCTTCCCTCCCTCCCTCTGGTGCCCTTCAGCAACCTTTCCTCCCCAGAGCTCTCCCTGATGCCAACGCTGCAGGAGCAGGCGCTCATCCACTTTTGGCCAACCTGGCCCCAGTCTAAGACACTCCTCGCATTTGCGGGTCTCAGGAAACGGTCTGCGCCCCTCTTGGCCACGGTCCCGGCCCATCTTGGGCATAGAACACTCCTCTGACAACAGCCCGATTCATGCCAGGTTTCTGGGGGAGGACTCCGGGAGTATTTGGGGGGAGGGTCCACGCGCCGATCGCGGACCGGGCAAGAGGCTTAGGCTGCGGGGTGCTACTATGGAGTCTTGGGGGCCCAGGGAAAGTCGGAGGCTGGGAGGAGGGAGGCGCGCGTAAACAAGTCACGGGGGTGTCTCTCACAAACCAAGCACTCTGAGCCCCGGGAGGGCAGTCACACGCGTGTCCGGGCGAGGAGCCGGCCCCGGGGGGCTGGGGGGCTTACTTGGGGTTGGAGCTGTTCCAGAAGACGGTGTGTCGGTCTGCGGAGGCCAGGCTGCAGCAGAAGCCCAGGAGGGGGACCCACAGCAACTCCATGGCGGGGCGCCTGGGCCGGGCCGGCGGGCGGGGCAGCTCTCGGTCCCGGCTCGGGGCGTCTGCTGTGGCCGCGGTCCGGGGGCGCGCGCAACTCTGGGCCCCGCGCCCCGCGGCTCCGCCTTTTGGGGCCGACACCCCGCCGGACGGCCCGCCCCGCCCCGCCCCGCCCCGCCCCGCGCCCCGGGCCGAGGGGGGAGGGCAGGGAGAAACCTGAGGAGCGGAGCCGCGCGCGTGTGCGCGTGTGCGCGTGCGTGCGCGTGTGTCTGTGTCTGTGCGTGTGTGTGTCTGTGTCTGTGTGCGTGTGTGTCTGTGTGTCTGTCTGTGTGCGCGCGCGCGCGTGTGACAGCGGGTCTCTACCTTGTCCTTCTGAGTTTGTGCGCCGGCCTAGGCTCGCGTGTTTTCTTGCGAGGCGCGCCCGTGTCCGTGGGAGGCGGCCTCGCTGTGTACAGCTGCTCCGTGACTGGCTGGAGAAAGTGCCATAAACCCGGACTCCAGGGGCGCGGGCGGGTCCGGGCTCCCAGCCACGGCGCCCCTTCCCGCCCCTCCTCTCACCCGGCCCTTTGTTTGGCGAGGCCTGTCCGCGCGGGCATTGTGGACGCGACTGGGTCATCCCCGAAGTGGCGGGAAGTGTCCGCCTGGTGTCTGTGTCCGCGTGTTGTGTGTGTGTGTGTGTGTGTGTGTCTGTCCGCGTGTTGTCTGTGTGTGTGAACCTCAGCGCGCGGCCGGACCAGAAGGCCTAGGCCAGACCCAAGCCCCTAGGAAGCGCCCACGGCGCGCCGAGGCCGGAGGGGCGCCCCGGGGTGGCCGCGTGGGCCGGCCTCGCTTAGCGCCTGGGGAGAGGCTCGCCCCGGCTCGCGCCGCGGGGTTTGCCACGCGCTCCGGCATCTGCGTGTTTACGCGCGAGTGTTCGAGGCGCGTCTGTGTTCGTTTCGCTCTTGCTCGTGAACGTGAATGCCCACGGACTATGCATGTAAAGGGGGTGTGGCCCAGGTCAGTGCTCGTGAGTGGATGGGACGGGGAGGCGCGAGAAGAGCTGTGACTAGAAGAAGCTAGAGGTTAATGGCAGCGGCTGAAATGTTTGCGTGACCTATTTCTGGGGAATGTGTCACACTTACACGCGTGTATCTGTCTACGTGTGTGCGTGCCTAACTCTGTGGGGGAGCCCGCGTGGGGGGTCCCTATCAGCGTCGCCCTCGGGGTCCGGCCTCGTCCCCCGTGGCCCGAGTCTGGGCTCCCCGTATGGGGGCTCTTGTTTGCGCCCCAGCCACAGTCTCGGGGCCAGGCCTGGCTCGCCCCGGGCTCCCCGCACGTGGGTCCGCCTGTCTGCGTGTCCCGGGGGGCGGGCTGTGACCCCCCCGCCCGTCTCCCCCTCTCGGCCCGGCCCGGCCCGGCCGCTCCCCTGTAATTAGGCGCTTGGGGCCGGACGCGGCCTGGGCCGGCTCTGAGGAGGGGGCGGGAAGGGGCCGCGACTCTTCTCCGGGGCCGGGCGGGGGGCGCGGGGAGCCCGACCCAGAAACCCACGCCGCGTGACACGGAACACCTCTCCGCCCCCCCCCATGGCTCCCCCTTGGGCTCCAGCTCCGCCTCCTTGTTTACTTCTGGCGGGTCTGGGGCAGTGACCTGCCCTTCCAGGTGCCCGGGGCCAAAGTCCCCCGGGGTGACGCGGGCTCTGGGTTCGTGGGGCCGGGCACGCACGCGGGCGGGGCAGGCGGACGCCTGGGCTCCCTCTGGACCGCCGTCTCTTCTTTGCCCGCTCCCCGCAGCCCGGTTTCTCTGGCCCGGGAGGGAGCGGAGTCGGTGTGTGCGGGTGCTGTGTGAGGTCCTCGGGCTCTGCGGCTCCCGGCTCCGTGGGGCCAAGCCGACTTCTCACCTAGCCCTGGGCCCCTGGGGTGGGGGGCAAAACCGAGAATTCTAAGCATCTGGGGTGCCCCCCTTCCGAGCTCCTATGAAGGTCGGAAGAGAATCCTGATGTGATTGTCCTGGGGCACAGAACACAGGAAGGTTGGTCCTAACTGGGGTGGGGGCATCCACAGACCTACCCCGCCCCTCCCCATCCTGCAGCCCCCTCCTCTAAGGCCACCCCCATGCCCGAACCCAGGCCGTTCCTGGTGGACAGAGAGCACTTTGATGGGCAGATTGGCAGCTGCAGAGACCCGGCAGGGAGCCCAGCCAAGGGAGAAGCTGAAACCAAGACAGATGGAGACGGGGCGGAGCCTCCTCCCCGCGCCCCCGGCCATCACCCTAGCTGCCGCCACCCAGCCCGCTGTCTTTCACCACAGTGACCTCTCACCGCAATGACGTGGGCAGCGCCTATAAGCTGCCTCCCCCTCCCCCCGGGCCAAGGTTTATGCTTAGTGAGTTTTTTGTGTTGTTGGGGGTTTTTTTTTTGGGGGGGGGTGGCTGCGGGAGACAAGTAACTGTCTGAATTGTCAGTCTGTCTGAGTCTGACTCAGGATAATTCCTGAGGGAGAGGGAGGCTGGAACTTATTAGCCAGGTATACCAGCTTCACCCTCTCCTCTCCTGACAGGGCCTAGCACACACAGGACCTTGCATATCAGTGCAAAATGTCTGATCCACTGAACCGGGGACAGCCAGACCTGGGAAGAGAGGCTGCCAGTCAGGTGCAGGCAGGACTTCCGGGGTCCCTGCCCCCTTGCCCTAGGGCCCTGTGGTTTTGAGGCACCATCTAAAAACATCTCAGCACCTCCTGGGCAGCACTGGTCACTAGGATGGAGCAATGGAACGTGTCAATCCCTACCTATGACAAGTAGGTGGAGGGGAGTGTACCCACTTGGCACGCACCAATGTTCTAGTGCTCCTGCCCTCCCGGGCTGGCTAAGTATCCAAGCTTCCCACAGTGGCTTATCAAATCCACCCTCAATTTTTGGAATTTTAGAATTGGATGAGATATTAAGTTCAATTAAGTTCAACAAGCACTTTTCTAGTCCCTACACTATGCCTGGTATTGGACTACTATCTCCTCTAGATTTTGCCATTCTTTGTCTCTTTGGTCTCTTCTCAGGAACTTTCTTTGTTTTACTTTCTATTACCCCTTATACCCTATCTGTGCTGCCCTATCACTAATCCCCTCCCCCTTCCACCTGCAACTAAACTGAGTAGGTTCCCTAGGGGACCAAGGGCATAGTGCCAGGCAATGGAGGGTGCCAGAACCTAGGATCAATTGCTCCTTTGTATCTCTGAGTTACTGACCTCCTTTACCTTCACTTCTGCTCACAGGCCACACCCCAGGTTGAAAGGGAAAGGACACTGTCCGTAGGACTCCTTGAGTTTTTTTTTATATATATGACTTTATTTCATAGTATGAACAGAAGCCTAAGAATTAACATGGGAAATCCTTGTATTCTTTCTTCTGTTGTCAAATGCCCAAATTTACAGCCAGTTTGATGTTTTGAAAAATCTAAGGTAAATTTCACTTAATGATGTCCATGAGCAGCTGAATCTGAACCTTTCAAAGCTTTACTTTTTTTATCAGCACTTCTGATTCTGTAAACGATGTACCCCATCACACCCATTCCTACCCAGATTTCCTGGTAAACCTGGGTATAGTAGGGCTTCAGTGGAGTCCAAACGGTTTTTATTAAGTTCTGTAACATCGTGGCCGGGGTCTCTGCACAGACGGGGCACGTGCGGGGCCCGGGCAGCGGCAGACTGCGGCGGAAGGCCAAGGCCTCTCATTCCCTGAGTTTTTGAGACAGGATAATGTTTTTGTCCTTCATGCTTAAAGACCACAATATAAGGGAAGTGAAGCCCTGACAAGCATAGAAATTGGATTTGAGTGCTGTGCCAAGTCACTAACCTCACTTTCTCCTCCAAAATCGTCTGAGTCCAGTGGCCAGATATGAATCAGGACGACTGGAGATGGCCTTGGATGTGAGGCAATCAGGGTTAAATGATTTATCCAAGGTCACACGGCTAGTGGGAATCAAGTGTCTGAAGTCAGATTCAAACTCCTGTCCTCCTGACTCCAAGGCTTTATCTACCCTACCACCTAAACTAGTCTAGTTTATGAAAGTGTAAATAATCTCTTTCCTTCCTATCTATCTACCTTGAGGGAGAAGAAACCAAGGAGAATGCATTAAATTCCAACCTTTAATACTTGAGAAAGTACCAACCTCAGTTTCTCCCAAGGTGTTGTAATCCAGAAGAAAGAAAATGAAATTGAAAGTCAAAGAGTTCTTATTCCAACTGCAGTCATAGAAACCAGATTTTGGAACATGAAAGGACATTTTTCTGTTACACCCTTTACACCAGTGAAGCTCTTTTACTATTACAAAATTCTATGGATAGAGGTTCTCATTGTTCAAAACAGAAGACAATGAATTGTTCAGGTCCAGAGTAATTGGCAGTCAGAAATAGAACTCAGGTCTCCCAGCATCAGTCAGACAGTGTTAGTTCTTCTACCACTGATAAATAGAGGAATCATTCCTTGATTCATCATTCCATGGTCCCTTGCTCTTTCCCTTCCAGATGAAGCTTCTCCAGAGGAAAAGATCAAGATTTTGAGGGAAATTGAAACTTCAATAAATATTAGGATTTGTTAAAGTTTAGCCTGGAGAAGAAAAGGCAGGTGGCATATGATAGCTGACTTCAAGTATTCAAAGAACTGTCAAATGAAATTGGGATTAGACAGATTTTTTTATTGGCCTCAGCGGGGAGAGCTAAGTTCAATGGACAGAAGTTGCAAGGAAGCAGGTTTTTGCTCAGTATGAGGAAGAACTTTCCAACAATTAGAATTGCCCAGGAGGAGAATGGTATGACTTGAAAAGTCGTATTCTGGATGCTATATCCCTAGTACGAAGTTTAAAATTATATTTGTTTCCAGCTGATTGTAATAATATTGACTCACATTGAGTTCTTTCTGACCGAATTTTTGACTCACTGTGTGTTTTTCACTGTCCTGCCCCCCACCCACACACTCCAGAAGTCTTGTACTCAATATGGTTGTTTTTTTTTAAATCCCCAGTTCAGGACCTTACTTTAAATTTCATCTCATTACATTTGCCTGTTTTCTGGAATACTGACTCTGCCCAATTTTATATCATCTCTAAATTGGAAATGTATGCTATCTATATAAAGATCTTCAACTCTGGTAAAATTGTTGAATAGATGGGGCTGAAGTCAGAACTGAATTCATACCATGGAGAACTCCCCATTCATTAAACAATATTCTTTGGTCATTCTGTCAGCTGTAGATCTAGTCTACATCTTTCTGTCTTGCTCAGAAGAATGTTGTGAGACTTTGTCAAGTGACTTTTGTACCTAGCACTGTATTTATTTAGGTCTGTCATAAAACTGTGGATTCCTTAGTCCTGCTTTGTGAGTGTTCTGAAAGTGAATTTCTATGCCAGTTTTCCCTTCCAGTGCCCCAAACTCATTCTCTCTCTCTCTCTCTCTCTCTCTCTCTCTCTCTCTCTCTCTCTCTCTCTCTCTCATACACACACACACACACACACACACACACACACACACACACACACACACACACACACTGATTTTTCCTTTTTATTTTGAGGTTCTTTTTTAGACTAAGAAGAGAGTTTGAATAATAGTCAACACACTGAAAAAAATGTTGAGGCTCCAGAAAGGTCTTTGGGATTGGGTTCCATTCTTGGCTTAGGAGACATTGCTAGTCTCTTGTTCTCCTAAAATCTCTATATTGGTTGTGTATGAAGAGCTACAAAGAGTTCTCTGGGGAAGATTCTCAGCTTAGGGAAATTGGGGAACAATTTCAGAGTCAGAGAAGATAAGAGAGAGAGGAAGAATGAGTATGTCTGTGTGTTTCTGATGTATGAAGAGATGTAAAAAGTGGTATAGAGAAAACTAGAGAGATACAAACATAGAATATGCTATAGAAAAAGTGCAGAGACATAGAGAATGTGGTATATGTAGAGATAGAAATGTGGAAGGGTAATGGGGTCTGTACATGCCTGCCTGGCACTTGGCTGCACATGGCCATTCACATTTCTTTTTGCATGCTTCCCCTTTACCCACTACTTAAAAACCTGATCTCTATAGAAACTACAGTGTTATGGAGAACAGGTAGTGGGAGGAAGGAGGAGGAAGGAGGGGCAGGAATTGCTTATTGCTGTATTATAAAAAGGAGGGGGGGGAGAACAGCAGGCAAAGTAATGCCTCCTCCTCACACAGCTAGTTTCTTCCCCATGCCAAAGAAAGAGGACAAACCACCCAATCACACTCCTAGTTCTTTCTGGGACTAGTTGCGGGTGTCTCTGGGAAGGAAGGAGGAAAAGAGACTTGGAGTCAGATAATAGGAGTGAGAGGCACTGGGTACTTCCCACCACTCTCAGTCTGAATTTGGTATCAAATATCATCAAAGCCCACTCTTCCATCTTTGCAGTGACAGGGGACTGTGTATGTAGAACATTACACATACTGTCAGACTTGGTTAGTTATGCTGAATTGGTTTTCTCCCCCTCTTTCTTTTTTTAATTCAATGTTACAAGGGCAATTTCCCATCGTTCATTGGCATTGCATTGGGAAAAACATATTTGAAAATGAAGATGATCTAAAAAGAAAATAGTAATAAACGTTTTTAAGTCACCATCACCACAGACCATGTCCCTTTGATATTATAATCATGCCTTATTCTTATGGTACCTTTGTCATTGCTGTTGTTCAGTCATTTCTGTCATGTTCAACTCTTCATGATGCCATTTGGAGTTTTTTTTTTTGACAAAGTTTGGAGTTGTTTGCCATTTCCATTGCCAGATCATTTTACAGATGAGGAATTGAGGCATATAGGATCACACAGTTACTAAGTGTCTGAGGTCAGGTTTGAGCTCAGGAAGATAAATCTCCTTGACTTCAGGCCTAGCACTCTAGTCAGTCTGCTGCCTAACTGCCCCACTTATCTAGGTACCATTATTAGAGCTTAGTTTGATTCTATGGAATGGATGCTCAAGGCTGTTTCTAGGATATTTGTGTACGTGTGTGTGTGTGTGTGTGTGTGTGTGAGACAGACAGACAGACAGACAGACAGACAGAAAAACAGAGACAAAGACAGAAAGATGTGAAAGAAATTTAGGACTTTTCTCAAATGTCTTAATCTTAGATTTTCCAACTAACTTCTTGTTAATTTCTGGTAACTTCTTGTTATACCTTGGATTAATCATTCTCCTTAGATAAACCCTTTCCCTTCCCTAGAACTCAGTTTCCTCAACTGTAAACTGAGAGGTTAAACTAGATCATCTCTAAAGTCCCTTCTAGTTTTGATTACTTAAAATAAAATGTTTCTGAGCTCAGTACCACAACCCCAGGTGGAAGGTTGGGTGAGCAAATAGCTTTAGTGGAGATATAATAAAACCAGGGAAGGGTTCGGAACCTGCACTCAGCTGTCAATGAGTTCAGCAAAGGGTTGTCCTTAAGATTATGAATATGTCTGATATAGTGGAAAGAACTCTAGACTTAGAAACAGAAGACTGCATTCAAATCCCAACTCCTCCTTTTATTGGCTCTATAGGTTGGGTATATCCTTTCTTCCCTTTCAGCCTGCTTCTTCAATTTGTAAGGTGGGAATAATAATGCTTGAAATATTTGTTTCAGAGGGTTGCTGTACAGAAAGACCTTTAGGTAAACTGCTATCTAAATTGAGTTGTTTTTAGCATCAATTTTTGTTTCTTCAATACTACACAACCAGGAGTAAGTTTGCAAAAGTTTCATAAAAGACCTATATAGGTAGTGCTGGGCTGCCACTGGAGGACTCTGCAAGAAACTTGGTTAGGAGGTACCCTGGAGAGGCAGTTTCAAAGAATGATTCAAAGGTGTCCAGTTCTTACACCCAAAGGGCAACAAAAATGTGCATACCCTTTGATCCAGCAATACCACTACTGGGTCTATACCCTGAAGAAATGATGAAAAAAGGGTAAAAACATCACTTGTACAAAAATATTCATAGCAGTCCTGTTTGTGGTGGCAAAGAATTGGAAATCAAGTAAATGCCCTTCAATTGGGGAATGACTTAGCAAACTGTGGTATATGTATGTCATGGAATACTATTGTTCTGTTAGAAACCAGGAGGGATGGGAATTCAGGGAAGCCTGGAGGTATTTGCATGAATTGATGCTGAGTGAGATGAGCAGAACCAGAAAAACACTGTATACCCTAACAGCAACATGGGGGCAATGATCAACCCTGATGGACTCGCTCATTCTATCAATGCAACAGTCGGGACAATTTTGGGCTGTCTGCAAAGGAGAATACCATCTGTAGCCAGAGAATTCCATTAATGCAACAATCAGGGACAATTTGGGGCTGTCTGCAAAGGAAAATACCATCTGTATCCAGAGAAAGAACTGTGGAGTTTGAACAAAGACCGAGAACTATTAACTTTAATTTAGAAAAAAAAAAACCTGATATCTTATTATCCGATCTTGCTATCTCTTTTACTTTATGTTTCTTCCTTAAGGATATGATTTCTCTCTCAGAGCATTCAATTTGGATCAATGTATACCATGGAAACAATGTAAAGACTGGCAAATTGCCTTCGGGGGGGGGGAAGTAAGATTAGGGGAAAAATTGCAAAACTCAAAATAAATAAAATCTTTAAGTACATGTGGGAAAAAAATGTCCAGTTCTTAGGGCAAACAGGATGTCTTTGAGGAGGGACAATGAGGATTCTGATAATAATAATAAAAGCTTACACTAATGTTCTCTCAAATATCTTTTCTCATCTCATCATTGCCTTGTACATCTCTCATCTCTATGCCTTGGCTCTCATCTGTGTTTGGGATTCACTCCCTTCTCATCTTAGAACACCTTGCTTCCTTCAGAATTAAGCTTACCTTCTGCATGAACTTTTCCTAACATCTTCCTTCCTTTAATTACTCTATGTTGGGGATATCTCACTAACCTCCCAGTCTAGGATATAATTCTGGAAAGTAAGAGGCATATTAAGGAGGTTTTAAACTAAGTATAAAGACTTGTATAAGCCCTTTATCCACTTATGAAGAGTAAAACTTTTCCCTAATTGAAATGGAATGGGCAGCTATCACTGGTAAATTGAAGCCTGGCCACACTCTAAAATTTAACTTGCCATCTCTGCCAGTGAGAAGCCAGCAGTGAAGGAAGAGCCTAACCCTTAGGAGGAAATCAAATGTAACATCTTGGTGAGGAAAAAAGAGGATATTCCTTTCTTCCAGCCATGCTAGCGTTTTTCAGTGAAGCTACTCTACAGATAGGATACACAGAATTTTTAAAAATAAGTTCTGAAAGTTTCAATCTCCAGAAAGAGACAAAGGCAACATTCAAGACAAAGCACTTTCAAGGAGTGACACCTTTGACAGCTGAAAAGAGAGCTTATTTAAGAGAAAAATAGCTTTGGCAATCGATACTAAACCTGTAAAGAAGGAAGCATATTTTTACCTAATGGAAAGCATCTTGAGAACTCCATAGAGAGAAAAAAAACACTGAGGCCCTGTAGTACCAGAGGTGTGAGGTGTCTCAGCAACATATATACTCCCCTTGTGTGTTCCTTATTCCCTTTGTACTCTGTGTTTTTGCCTTCTCTTCCCACCAATGAAATCTATTTTTGTGGGAGAAAGTGCCTCATGTTTATTAAAAAAATATATTTTGTAGCTATTCTTCTTAATATGTCATCTTAGTAGGCGCTTTAAGCTTATGTATCTACTGGCTGACTGTTAAAGCAAGCTGATTAGTAGAGGTTTGTGAGCTATGTAGCATAAAGTTGTAACAGGAGTTGCTCAAATTCATAAGATGAAACTTTGGGGTAGTTTGTCTATGGGAATCCAACCTACAAATTCATGTCAAGTTGGTAAAGTAGCCCAAGAAGTTAGGGTGGGGTTATACTTGTATTTAATTTCTCTATTTGTTGTCTGTCTATGTCTATCTACCTACCTATCTATATAGTTTTACCAGAAAGTGCTCTCTTAACAGCAGAGACCATTTTTGTCTTTGTATTTCAAGTGTCTAGCACAGAGATAGGAGATGAATAAATGCTTGTTGATTGATTTCCTTATCATAGCTCTTTGTGACCTTAGTTAAATTGCTTATAATCATAAGATTAAGGATTTAAAGCTAGAAGCAAATATAGTCTGTGGCAGAAATACTTAACCTGGGATCCATAAACTTTTAAAAATTTATAACTATATTTCTGTTTGCTTTGGAAGAGGGAAGACAATCAAAGTTAAGTGAATTTGAATTCAGGTCCTACGGACTTCAAGACCAGTGCTCTATCCACTGTACCACCTAGTTGCTCTTATAACTATTTCAACATAATTGGTTTCCTTTAAAATCTTATGAATTGTGGGCAGCTAGGTAGTGCAGTGGATAGAGCACCGGCCCTGGAGTCAGTAGTACCTGAGTTCAAATCCGGCCTCAGACATTTAATAATTACCTAGCTGTGTGGCCTTGGGCAAGCCACTTAACCCTGTTTGCCTTGCAAAAATCTAAAAAAAAATAAAAGCAAAAAAAACTTATGAATTTCATTTTATGCATATAAAAACATTCTGAGAAGAGACACAAAAGCCTTACCCAAATGCCAAAAGGATCCATGATCCAAACAATAGTTAAGTATCCTTGGTCTCTAGTGTATAGCATTACAGATGGAGAGTTCATATAATCTAGTCCTCTCATTTTATAGCTGATAAAATAAACCTAGAGAGGTAAAGATAGAGACTGGATCTAAGTCAGTAAGTCAAATATCTCAGACCCAGGTCCTTAGTGTCTATCTCTATAACCAATCTTCTTTCTACTGTACCACATTTCCAGCTTGTGGGACCTGAACATCTAGTCAAGTCAACAATGATTTATTAAGTGCCTACTAGGTTCCAGACAGTGTTAAACTCTGAAGAGACAAAGAAGGGCCTGAAACAGTCCCTGACCTTAAGGAGTTCACAGGCTTATGAGGGAGACAACGTGCAAACAATCATGGACCAGAAAGATATACTCAGAGTGCTATCATCTAAGAGGTGATAATATAGGAGGTAAGGCACAAAGGAAAGGCTTCTTGCAGGAAGCTGGGTTTTAGCTGAGACCTGAAAAGAATGGGAAGCCAGGAGATGGAGATGATGACAGAGGAAATTAGTTTCATGTGAGGAACAACAGCAAGAGGTCAGTGTTACTAGATTGCAAGGTCCTTGAGGGGAGTAAGGTTTGTGTAAGATGACGAGACAAGTGGAAAAGTTATAAAGAACTTCAAAAACCAAACAGAGGAAACTACTGGAGTCCATTGAATAGAAGTGACCTGGTCCCATGTGAACTTTAGGAAGTTCAATCTGACAGCTGAGAGGAGATAAACTGCAGTGACTGAGGAGGGACTTAAGGCAAGAAGACCAACCAAGAGAGTATTACATTAGTCAAGGTGTGAGATGATGAAAACCTTCACCAGCAAGGCAAAAGTCCAGAGGAGAGACAAGGGTCCATCTGAGTTATGAAGATAGGAACAATAAGACTTGGCAACAGATTGGATATGGGAGGTAAAAAAAAAAAAGGAGTTAAAAGTCAAAAATAAGTTCTAGGCTTTGAGTCTGGGTGACTGGGGCGATCTGATTTAACCATCTTATTTTTATAGAGCTACAAGTTCAGTGATGCTATCCTCATTTAACTAATGAGGAACATGATTTGTCTAGAAGCAAAGATGGTAATAATTGGCAGAGATAGGATTCAAATCCAGGTTTTCTGATTTCAAATCCAATTTTCTTTCCATCATGTCACTCTAAGAGGAAATGCCCAGAGCTATGGTGACTGCTTAACAGAGGCCCCTGGGAGGGATAGACAGATCAGACTGTGACTGATAAGGACTGATACAACTAACCATGTTCTTTTCTGAATAAGCTCACACATTTACAAGGATATGCACACACATTGGCCTCTTCTTCCCAGCCTTCTTTTCTTCTCTCAAAGTCCTACAATCTTTCCCAGAGCCTCAACCTCCAGCATCTACCATTTTTCCCTCTTCCTCACCACAGCCCCTCCCCAAGTTTGCTTAGTTCTGCACAACTGTCCTCTTATTTTCACTCAAACAACTAACAACCTAGGGTAGGCTCCATCTCCTGAGACCTCAACTATTGCAATAGTCTCCTCATTAGACTCACTGTGTCTAGTCTAAAGGGGCAACTAGGTGACTCAGTGAATAGAGCCAGACCTGACAACTCATCTTTTTGAGTTCAAATCTGGCCTCAGACACTAGCTGTGTGATCCTGAGCAAATCACTTAACTCTGTTTGCCTCAGTTTCCTCAGCTGTAAAATGAGCTGGAGAGGGGAATGACAAACCACTCCAGTATCATTGTCAGGAAAATTCCAAATGGGGTCACAATTAGAATCAGACATGACTCAACAACTATAATATCTAGTATTTCTATAGGACTTTAAGATTTTCAAAAATGATCCTATTGAATGAGCAAGGAGTCCTCAGTTATCCTTTCAGATATTGTGTGGTTAACATTGAATTGCTAGGATCACAGAACCAGGACTCTCAAGCTATAAGGGACCTTAGTAATTAGAGGGGATTATGGAACCCAAACTGGAAAGAACATCTAAGAGGTACCATCTAGCCCAACTTTGGAATTCTAACATGTTTCTTTATCTTCTAGGACATTTCAATTCAAGCTGGAGATTATCTTCTCATTATATTGTAAACTCTTGGAAGGCAGAGATGATCTTTTGACTCTTTTTGTAACCCTGGTCCTTAGCACAATCTCATAATCCCTTGGTGATTTCATCAGCCCCCATGAATCTAGTTATCATCTCTATGTACATGACTCCCAGATCTATAAATGCAGTCCTAGTCTCGTTCCTGAGTTCTAGCCCTACATCACCATTTGTTCTTTGTACTTAGTCAACTAAGTATGTGACTGTGAGCAATTTGAGAAACTCTTCTGGACTTCGATTTATTCATTTGTAAATGTGAGGTCTGAATTTGAACTCTAAAGACTCCTTTGGGGTCTAAATCTTATGATCTATGCCCAAACCTTCTCCCTCCCTCTACTCTTCTCCCATTTCTTCTTCCATTTCCTGTTCCTGTCACAGGTACTATCGTGCTGCTAGTCATCAGGTTTGATAGAACATTTTTGACTCTGCTGCATTAAACCAACTCTCAGCATTTTCACTGGTTGTCTCCCATAATAGAAAATTATTAAAAGAGAGAAGACACTGGAATTAAGAGGGGTTGGTAAGGGATTCTGGTAGAAGATGGGATTTTAGATGGAATTTAAAGAAGTCAAAAAGTATAGATGAGGAGGGAGGACTTTCCAGATATGGGGAACAAACTGCCCAGAAATATCTTGTTCACAGAAGAACAAGAGGGCCAGGGTCACTGATGACAGAGTCTGGCACATAATAGGTACTGTCTCTGTCTCTGTGTCTGAAAGTCTGTGTCTCTGTCTGTCTAACTGTCTGTCCCTCTCCCTCCCACCTTGTTAGCAATCCCTTGTAATAGTCAAAAAAAAGGGAGAAAATAATCAGAAAAACTGCCTCTGCCTGGCACAGAATAGGCATTTTAATAAATGCATGTTGAATCTCTGTCTCTGTTCTTTGTTTTTCTTTTTCTTTCTGTTTCTGTCTCCTCTCTGCCTCTGTCTCCCCTCTGTCTCTATCTCTCTTCCCTGCCTCCTCCCACACTTTGTTAGCAATCCCTTGTAACAGTCAAAAAAAGAGAAAATAAGCAAATCAGAAGAACTGCCTCTGCCTGGCACAGAATAGACACTTTAATAAAAAGCTAGTTGACCGACAGATGCTTTCCACTCTTTCCTCCATCCCACTCAACCATTCACCATGTCTTGTGCTTCTACTGTCACAAGATATTTCCCTTTAGCTTCCTCCATCCCTGCAAAATCTCTTTACTTCATTTTCTCACTACTCTCACCTGAACTATCAAAATCATCTCCAAATTGGTGTCTCTACTTCCTGCCTCTCCCCTCTCCAATCCATTCCCCATTCAGTAACCAGAGTGATATTCCTAAAGTAAAAGTGATCACATCACTCCCTGGCTCCAAAGGTTCCAACTGCTTCCTCTTGATAAAGCCTCTAGATGAAATATGAACTTTCTCTGCAAGATTTTTACAGCCCCTTTCAATCTGGCGCCAGCTTACCCTGCCAGGCTTATTTCACATTGAACCCCTTCCTGGAATCTGTGTTCCAGCCAAATTTGCCCCTACTTGCAGTTTCTCACACAGTTTATTCCCTCTCTGTCTCTTTCTCTCCGTCTTTAAACAGGGCTGTCCCCCCAGTTCCATAATGCACACCATTCCTCATCTCCATCTCTCTTAGAAATCTCTTCCTTCAAGACTCAGAACAAGAGCTATTGACTCCCATGTAATCCTTCCATTAAAAAATAAGTTCTTTGAAGTCTAGGACTGACCTTTTTCTTTGTTTCCTCATGGTGTATACAGTGCCAGGCTTGGAGTCAAGAAGATCTGAACTCAAATCTGGCCTTAGACACCAGCCATGTGACCTAGAGTGAGTCATCTAAGCTTGTTTGCCTCAGTTTCCTCCTTTGTAAAAGTGAGTTGGAGAAGGAAATGGCAAACTACCTCAAAGTCCTTTTCAAGAAAACCCCAAATGGGGTCATGGAGAGAGCCAGACAGGAATGAATAACAACTATAAAACAAAATAAAACGAAGGGTTAATGAATACTTTTAGACTTGACTGTGATTCTCCTCTCTGGGACTAGAGTCCTCTCCTCCCAATTATTTCCTATCTACTTTTTACTAATCTATGGGTCAGTGTTGTTAAGTTCCTAGGAGGCTGGGTCTATTTAAGTTTTGTCTTCCTATATATATATTCAGAGCCTAGGCTACAGCCTAGAGCACCATAGACTCTTAATAAACAATTGCTGAATGAATGGAGTCCTCAGTCCTTTAGATTTCAGCTCTAATAGTACCCTTTGTACACGCCCTTTGCCTTTATGGAAGCACTTTAGAAACCTTTTTAGTTCAAATGAAAATCTTAAGAAATAAATATTCTAATCTAAGTTCTTTTATAGACAAGCTTGGAAGAAGGAAAGTTTATCAGTACTTAATAAATTAAAAAGATTAGGAAACAATGTGCTCCACTAAAATTCATTATTCTTAGACTTCTCCCCCTTTCCCCTTTCCTCTTAAGTACAAAAACTGAGGTCCAGAAAAAATGAATTAAGGGTAATAATCAAAGGGGCAACTGGAAATATCTTGGATTCAGTCAAAATCTTAGCTTTCAGGGCAGCTAGGTGGTACTGTGGATAGAGCACCGGCCCTGGAGTCAGGAGTCCCTGAGTTGAAATCCAGCCTCAGACACTTAATAATTACCTAGCTGTGTGGCCTTGGGCAAGCCACTTAACTCTATTGCCTTGCAAAAACCTAAAAAAAAAAAACCAAACAAACAAAATCTTAGCTTTCTCCCATACCCTGAAGGGAATAGGATTGTGACCCATTTAAGGTCCCATCCCACTTTCTACCTTTCAGGAAGGGATTAGGGTGGAGGTGTGAGGGAGGAGGTCCCATTGATTACTTTTGGTTTCAAGTGACTGCAAGGACAATCCTTGAGGGAAATGGTTAGAGCCTGAAGTGTGATTTTAGGAGCTTGATTCTCCTGGGGGCATTCAGGAAAGATTAAGTGATTATTGATACAGTTAGATTAGGTGGAATGTAAATGCAGCATTTTAACATATTTATTCAGTTAACCTGCATTTATAAAGACAGTTAGGTTGTGAAGTGGTTAGAACACCACTGATCCTAGAATCAGGAGGACCTGAGTTCAAATGCGACCTCAGACACTTGCTACTGACTAGCTGTGTGTGGTCTTGGGTAAATCACTTAACCCTGACCACCTCACATCCAGGACCATGCCCAGTCTTCTGATTCATTTCTGGCCACTGGATCCAGATGGTTCCAGGGGAGAAAGTAAGATTGGCGACCTAGCACAGCACCCCCTCACTCAAATCCAATTCACTTTCATGTCATGCCATCACCTCCATGACTTCATGGTCTTTTTAAAGGACAAAGGACAAAAACATCATCATTTTTATGCAACAAGCTAGATATGGATAGAGAGCTGGATTTGGAGTGAAGAATACAAATGAAATCAAATCCAACCTAGGACATTTGACTACTTGCTTGACCTGGGGAATTCATTCGACTCTGGTCTGCTTCAGATTTCTCATTTGTAAAATGAGTAAATAACAGCACCTATGTCCCAAGGTAGGATCGAAGATTAAATGAGATGATGATGATGATATTCATATAGTGCTTGTAAGTGTTTGAGGAACCATACTAGGTGTTTTACAATTTTTTAAAATTTTTATTTATTTAAAGCAATGGGGTTAAGTGATTTGCCCAAGGTCACACAGCTAGGCAATTATTAAATGTCTGGGTTTGAACTCAGGATCTCCTGACCCCAGGACCAGTGCTCTATCCACTGCGCCACCTAGCCGCCCTGAAAGCTAAGATTTTGACTGAATCCAAGATATTTCCAGTTGCCCCTTTGATTATTACCCTTAATTCATTTTTTTCTGGACCTCAGTTTTTGTACAAAGACCAAAGACCTTTAATTTAAAAAAAGTTATCTTATTATGTAATTTTACTATCTCTTATATTTTTTTTCCTTAAGGATATGATATCCCTCTCAACACATTCAATTTAGATCAATGTATAGCATGGAAACAATGTAAAGACTATCAGACTGCCTTCTGTGGGGAATAGGAGAGGGAAGCAAGATTAGGGGAAAATTTGCAAAATTCAAAAATAAATTAATTAAAATAAAATAAAATAGCAATGCTTGAATTGCACATATATAACCTATATCAAATTGCTTACTGTTTTATAGAGGGAGGGAGAATAGTTGGAACTCAGCATTTTTAAAAAATGGATGTGAAAAATTGTTTTTACATGTAATTGGGAAATACTATAAACTAGAATACTTGGATTAGGAAGAGTAAATATTAATTGTTATTTCTGATGGACTTGTGCCTAAAACAAGTGATAGTCTTATTTTTCTTTTCTTCAGACCTTGGAAATCTCAATTGAAAATGAAAGGTTTTTTTACCTTGATTCTCTAGGACTGTTGCTGCTTGAACACTAAGGGACACAGGGCAAGGACTTTCAAAGGCACCAAACCTACAAAACGCTTCTTTTTTTAAGTCCCACTTACCTTTCCAAATTGAGTATTGTTTATCCACCACAGACCAATCAATGGATGTAACAAGTATGCCAGGAGTTTCTGTCTCTGATTCCCTCTTCCTCCTTAATTGCAGTGATCAGACATCTTAAGTTTTCCTAGATAGTTCCGATTTGAAGAAAAGATAATGCAATTATTTTTTAAGATTTTTTTTCAAGTCAGTGGGGTTAAGTGGCTTGCCCAAGGCCACATGGCTAAGTAATTATTAAGTGTCTGAGGTCGAATTTGAACCCAGGTCCTCCTGTCTCCAAGGCTGGTGCTCTCTATTCACTGCACCACCTAGCCACCCCAAGATAATGCAATTTTAATAAGACTTTGTGACAAGATCATCCTTCACCAGACCATGTTGTAGAACTTGTAGTTATGAAAATAAAGACAGTGTATCCAAGGAATTTTAAAAAAATAAAAATAAACTGGTAATCCCTGCATCTGCATGAACCGCCTTCATTTCTAGATATGTTCAACCATCAAATTGTCACAGTTTGGTGATGATGCAATTGTCACAATCAATATGAAAATGTACCTCTCTACCCCCTTCATGGGTTGTAGAAATTGAATGAAGTTATCCACTCTGGGAAGAGATCTAGATGGAGAAGAAACACAGAAAGGCTTAGCTTTTTAAATTCTATTATTCCTGTGAGAGAGGTGAGAGTGTTAATATCCATGTTTTTATTGTGAGGAAAGTGCTTTGAAAGGAACACATTCATCATCCCATTTGAGAATTATGATAATGTTATGAGTTAGGTTCTACAGGTATTATTCTCATTTTACAG
Source organism: Macrotis lagotis (assembly GCF_037893015.1). NCBI lineage: Eukaryota > Metazoa > Chordata > Mammalia > Peramelemorphia > Peramelidae > Macrotis > Macrotis lagotis. The sequence goes on from NC_133659.1 coordinate 164,723,010, forward strand.
ATGAGGAAACTGAGACTCAGAGTGGTTCTTCTTGAATTCTCAATCTTCTCCAAAATGCCTGCCATAAAGGCACAATGCCTTATTCCTGGGGGGGAAAAATAAAAAAGATGGCACCTAAGGTGAACACAGCATGGCCCTGGAGATTGTTGGCCCCAAACAAAACTCACCCCCACCCACAGAATTTGAGAACTGGATGAGAAGATGACAATTCTCTAGAAAATACAATTGACATAAAATTGATGAGAATGCCTTCCTAAAGATATGATATAAATATTATACAGGTGAGATTAAGGTAACTCCCTCAAATTCCATTAGGGAGTCACCAACCAATGTGAGTGTAATTGTTGTAAGAGGAACTGTAGCCTTGGAAACTGTAACAGGTTAATAACAGATGAAAACAGAAGTGAGAAGGTATGTGGTTTTCCTAGAGTTTGGTGAAAGCAGTCACGGAATTAAGAATTTCTCAATCTTCTGAAGTACAAAGGTCCACAAAAAGATACCCAGATTCTAGCAGACATGTTTCAAGTTATTTCATCTCTGCCCTGAGAGATGAAAAGAGCAAGTCTCATCCATTCCACAACAACTTAATGGAAATGCCCCTGTAATAGCATCTCCTTGCTCTAAGTCTGGTCTCATCAAGCAGCCTTCTGACCTAGGATTTGGTCTCCAGAGGAGGAGACCCACCTACAGAGTGCAGATACCCTATGAGAATAACTGACTAATCATACCATCAGCCATAGTGATATTTAAAAGTACTTTAATAGATATCTTTTGTTTTAAAATCATCCCTATTTCTGTAAGAAACCCTTCCAAGTTTATTAGTGCTGTTAATGCCTTCCCTCAGATTATGCCTAATTTATCCTGTGTATAGCTTGTTTGTACATTTAGACTGATAGATTCTTGAGAACAGTCTGTTTTGTTGTTGTTTCCCCTTTATTTGCTCAGAGCTTAGCAGAATATCTGGCACATAACAAAGACTTAAAAATGCTTGTGGACTTGACTTGAATATATTTTCATCCTTTTAATAAAGAATTAAAAAAAAAAGGTGAAAAGAACAATCTGAAAAAAAACAACCAAAAAATCAGCTGCATGTGAACTTTATATGCCATAAACTGGAGTTATAGTTCCTCATTTCTTCAAAGGATGGAACAAATGACATTTTCTTAACTCTTCTCCAGGACCAAGTTGGGTCATTATAAATTTTATACCATCTTTTTTCATTATTTATATTTTTCTATTGTAGTAGTGTTGTTTTAGTCATTGTATCTATTTTTTTTCCTGAATCTTTTTAATTCACTAATGGGTTTTTTGTTATTTTGGTTTGTTTGTTTTGGGAGACAATGGAGTTAAGTGACTTGCCAAAGATCACACAGTTATTAAGTGTCAAGTGTCTGAGGTCACATTTGAACTCAGAACCTCAGGACTCCAGGTACTCTATTTACTTTATCACCTAACTATCCCCCCCTTAATTCACTGTTAATTAGTTTATAAAGTCTTCCTATGCTTCTCTGAATTCTTTTTATTCCTCATTATTAGAACAATAAGAAACAGGTAATTGTAATATTCCTTTAAATTCACCTGCCCTTACTTTGTTTAACCATTCCCCAATTGATGGGCATCTACCTTGTTCCCAATTCTTTTCCACCAGGAAAAAGGATATTAGGAATATTTTGGTATATATGAAAACTTGTTCCTGTCTTTGCCTGGCAGGAGGATCTCTTGGGTCAAAAAGTATGGACATTTTAGTCATAAAAAAAAAAACAAATTACAAACTGCTTTCTAATATTATCGGATGAGTTTAAATCTCTATCCCACAGTGTATTCATGTCCTTTTGCAGCTGTTCCAATATTGATCATTGTAAATCAGTAAATGGACATTTCAAGTGATCCAATCTCTGGTAAGTTTAATTAGCATGAGGAAGTCTCATAGACTCACAGAATGTTAGGTCTGGGTAATCACCTAGTTCCCTAATTTTACATGTAAACAAAGGTCCAGAGAAGGGAAATGTTTTTCCTAAAGTTATACAGCAAGGCCAGTGAGGACTAGAACCCAAGACCTGTTTACCCCGTGTTGCAGCTAGGGGTACAGTGAATAAAATTCTGGGCTTAGAGTCAGGAAAACTTTTCTTCTTGAGTTCAAATCTGGCTTCAGGCACTTTGTAAATGTGTGACCCTAGGCAAATCACTCAACCCTGTTTGCCAGTTTCCTCATCTGTAAATTGAACTGAAGAAAGAAATGGCAGTATCTTTACCAAAACAATTCCAAATGGTGCCATGAGGAGTTGGACACAACAATAAAACTAAGTTATCCTATATTACTCTCCTATAGGAAAGGAGAACACACGTTTAATTCATATATCAACACCTGAAAATTAGAGTGAAAATTGGTTCTACAAGAGCTCCAGGGCTGTTAGTCTCCTCATTTGTAAAATGAAATCCATGACCTCCAAGTCCTTCCCAGCACTCAAATCTACAATTCTATAGACCTATAATTCTGTGATGTATTTTGCAAAACTATAGTGGGAAAGTGATTGCTGGTGATGGGATTATTTTAACAACTGAAAAGAGACTTCTCAGGAGCTGAAACCAAAATAACAGCTGGAAAAGAGGGGGCCTGGTTATTTATCTTGGCAAGGTCTTTGTTTGGAGAGATGGTGCCCTTTCCAAACAAACAGTTAGCTCAACTTGTTAGACAGAATTATTGCTTCAAACTGGTTCACTCTTTTAGCTCTTTTGCAAATTTAGGAAAGATTATTCCTACAAGATTTGTAAGCTGAGGGTTACTCTGATAATTGACTTTGGGTCCAAACAAGCAGGTATTAAGAAAGAAAAGTGTGCCTGGGGATAGGTGGGGGAAGGGGCGCGTTTGGTTGAACACAGAACTAGGAACCCAGAATCCAGAGGATCCCTTCCTACTATTTACTAGCTGTGTGACCTTGGGCAGTTCATTTAACAAATCAAATTGCCTAATGCATAAAATGGAGAATAACAATACTTCCTTTTCCTGGAAATAAAAGACTGGACCAGGAGGTCTTAAGACTGTAATAGTAATAATAGCCAGCACTAGCTTTAAAATATTCAAAACATTTTACTTACCTTGTTTCTAGAAGGAACCTTAATTGTTATTGTCAACTCCTTAAGAGATTTGGTGTCCTTTGTATTTGTAATCAACAGTTTTCACTTAGTAAAATAGGTGCTTTTTGTTTTTGTTGTTTAGTTAGGTGCTACTTTTCTTGACCCCATTCAGAGTTTTCTTGGCAAAGCTATTGGAGTGGTTTATCATTTTCTTTTCCACATCATTTAAAATTTTTTACTTTTATTTTTCCAGTTACATGCAAAGGTAGTTTACAACATCCATCCATTTGTGAGTTTATGAGTTGCACAATTTTTCTACATTCTCCCTTCCCAACCACTCATCATGGCTTTCTCCAGATCATTTTACAGATGAGGAACTGAAACTAATAGGATTAGGTGACTTGCTCAAGGTCATTCCACTAGTAAATATCTGAGGTCAGATTTGAACCCAAGTAAGATGAGACTTCCTGTCTCTGAGCCCAAGTGTACTACTGAATCACCTACCTACTTTAGCCAATTGATTATTTGATCATTGAGACCAATTCCTTTAATTTTACAGATTAAGAAACTGAGGTCAAGAGAGATGAAGTGATTTGCCCAAGGCCATAAAAGATAGTAAATTACTGAGACAAGATTTAAACCCATTGGAGCAGGTAGGTTGCATAGTGGATAGAGCACAAGCCCTGGAGTCAGGAGGACCTGAGTTCAAATCAATCCTCAGTCACTTAATAATTGCCTAGTTGTGTGTCCTTGGGCAAATCGCTTAACCTCATTGCCTTAAATAAAATTTTAAAAAATATATTTGAACCCACAATCTCAAAAATTCACCAGCGAATCTTTTCCCACTATACTATTCTGCCTCTCTCTTAAGGAGCCTTTGTCCTGAGCTTTAAATGGGTCTTTTTTTTTCTATAGATAGAAGACACAAAAGAATATTAAGGGAAAACAACTATCTCTCTACTACCAGTGAGGCCTTATCCCTAGGATAAACCTCTGTGGACCTCAGTTTCCTCACCTGTAAAATGAGGCAGTTGGATAATATCCAAGGTCTCTTTCAGGTCTAAATCATCTATGATTCTAGGACTACCAGGGTCAGTGTTCTTTCTGTTACACCCACAGTCTCTTTCTGACTTAAAGTCTATAGAGTAAACTGCTTACAAATGGAGGCATTTAAATCCTGAGGGTTTTGTTAGTCAAGTTCAGACAATGAGCTGGCAGGAAAACCAGGGATAGTTTTTCAAAGGGAAAATTTAGTTGCTTGCATTGGTGAATTCACATATTCTACTAACTTGGAAATTCTCAGAACAATAACTACCTTGGACATTGACTGAATCAAAAACACTTAGAAGTCAGGTAAGGGAACATGCAGAGTAGTTGCAATTTAATATGTGCCTTCATTGGCTCTTAGTTTGTCTCCTGGGCTTTGTTTGAAAGAATGTTCAGAGTTTCCTGCTCCCTCTCCCTCCTCTGCCCCAGTCTCAGCGCCAGCCAGCACCTGGGATTGGGTATAATAAACAAGGACTTTGAACTCTCTTCATGGGGCAAGATTGGGTCAGGAGAGTAAATCCTGGAAAGGGAGGAAAGAGAAGGGCAGGCTGGCTTTCCCCTCTTTCCGGGAAGGGGATACTGCCTTTTGGGGTTGTCAACAAGCTGGTAAACCCATACAGCCCCTCCCATACACAAATACACTCTAAAGATGGAGATCCCACTAGGCTACTGCCATAGAATTAGAAGAGTCTGGCACACAATCTCTTCCCTTCAGGGATTAGCATAGTGCTTGGAACAAAGTAAGCCCTTCATAAACTTTCTTGATTTGTTTTGGTGAGGATATGAGTGAGACCCTGAGTCAAAGGGAGGGGGAAATTCCCTAAGTATGGGAGAGAAAGATGAGCTGATGATGAGGAGTTCAAAGGGAGTGACCTCTAAAATATCGACATCCCTCCTCTTCAGCCTCCCCCCCCACCTACCATTCCAATATTGTTTTTTTATAAGTTATTGGCTAAGGCATTTGTGACTAATGCTAAGAAAGGCAGGAAAAGATTAAAGACCTACAACCACAGGACCGAAAAGACACAAAGGGCATGTACCATAATGTATTCATTTAAGCATTTATTAAGCCCCTATCAGCCAAGCACTGTGTTGGGGTTTGGGAGATACAAATCTAAGAAATAAAATAATACTACTCACAAAGAGCTTGGATCATATAGGGTGGTGGTGGGGGGGAATAGCACATCCATAGGGCTGAGACAAGGATACCTGGATTGCAAGTTACTCCCTATCAAACAATCTCTGTTCTGGCAAAACTGGCCTATTTATTGTACCTGAAGACAAAGTACCTGCAGCTGGGGGTCTGAAAGCAGTGGCACCAGAGTTGAGCCTTGAAGGAAGTGCCATGAAGCAGAATGGTGAATGAAATCCACTTCAGCTGTAAGACAAGGGTTGCGATAGACTCAGAAAGAGTATGTCCACAGGGCAGAGTAAATAGGCCAGTTTTGCTGAGACAGAAATTGTTTGATAGGGAGTAACTTGCAATCTAGGTATCCTTGTCTCAGCCCTCCCCTTCCCTCCCCTGGTGTAGACCAGATGTCCAGAAACCATCCACCTTCCTAAAAGGAGTTAACTTTCCCCAGAACTCCATCCTGGGATTACACTGAATGTGAATGAATGAAAGCTCACTCACCCCAATCTATCTAGTTGGACCTAAACCATGAAAAATGATGAAGTTCCTCTCCTACCATAGTTAGTCAATCAAGTAATCAAGAGAAAATGAAGTTTGATGCATAAAGGAAATCGTTTCCATCCTTTCTTCCTCAGCATTCCCCCATAAGACTGCATTTCTTTGCATTTCTCTATCATGCTCCAGCATGGGGAAGATCATTTCAATGATGTCTTTTTCATTTCAAACATGCCTTCATCCTCGAAGATCACTGAAATCTGGGAACTCACACCCCCAAAATACTTTGCTGTGGGTACCATCTCCTCTCATTCCCCCTTTTCCTCTTCCTTCGATGTATTGTCTTTCGGGTACAATGTAACTCCTCCATGAAAGTGATTGTCACTCTTTTTGCTTATATTTGTATTCCCAGAACATTGGTTAAAGCTTGCCACTTAGCTTAATAAATGTTTGTGCGCTGACTGACTTCATGATGTGTGACTTTCTTTAATTGAATGAGGAAGCAAAGTGATATAGACTGAGATCAGTCATCTCAATTGAACAATCAGTCAGTCTGGAGGGGTCCAGAAATTATGTCAAACCCCTAAGGGGAGCAGCTTTTTGAATGAACAGGAGTGTCTCCTCCCTCTCCTCTCCTTTCAATTGGCCAAGTCATTGAAGAAAAGAGACCACTGGGAGACAGCTCATCTAACCCTGTGTGTGAAGAGTCACCACACACATAGGCAAAATCAGTACCATTTGAGGTAGGAAATAACTGTAAGGAGTTTCCTTGCACAAGGAAAGATTGCTGGGGCAACTAGTTGGCACAGTAGATAGAGCACCAGCCCTGGAGTAAGGAGGACAGGAGTTCAAATTTGACCTCAGGCACTTAATAATTACCTTAGCTGTGTGACCTTGGGCAAGGCACTTAACCCATTGCCTTAAATAATTAAAAAAGAAAAAGAAAAAAGAAAAGATTACCTGCTCTGAACTCAAAAAAAGACTTCCAGTAACCTGAAATTATGGATTTAACCCTTTGGACACATACATTTGCTTCCCTACTATCATCAATTTAATTTAAGCCCACTCTTCCTCAGGACTCTTTTGTGTACCTGTGGGAGAGATGCCTCAGGTTTTTGGAGGGGAATTAACATATCATTTGTTACTGTAGTAAATTTTTTCCCTAGAGATTAATTGAGGTTACTGGCTAATAATCACTTATGATTGCCCTTTGTAACCTGAGGGGCAAAGTCAAGTGCCCTTTGGGAAGTTAATCTATAAATTTGGTATACCTTAGGTGAGTGAATCCAGAGAGGGTACTATTGCACAATGCCATACATCTGTCTACCCTGTATGTGGTTCCTCTGTTTTCTGCTTTCTGTTTCTTGCTCTGGAAACAATAAGCAAATCATGACTTGCTTATGAAAATGACATGACAATGAACAGAACTGGGCTCCTCTTACCATCACTGTGATGCCCTTGTCCAAAATTCCCTTCCCTGGTCACACCACCCATATTAGAATGTAAGCTTCTTAAGGGATTATTTCACTTCTATATTTGCATATCCGATGACTAGAGCAGTAGTTGGCACCTAGTAGACATTCAATAAATGCTTTTTCATTAATTCAGTAAGCCTAGAAAAGTCTCCTAAAGTCAGATTGGGAGCTGCTCTAAAAGCCAAACAGAGCTTTTTGTTTGCTATTTGTTTGTTAGAGGCACAGGGACCACTGAAGTTTTCTGAACAGGGTAGTGACATGGTCAGACATATGCTTTAGGAATATCAATTTGTCACTCATGTGAAGGATGAATGCAAGGAGATCAACAGGATGGCTATTGTAATAGTCCAGGCAATAGGCAATTAGTAGCAATGTGAGTACAGAGAAAGGGATAGATGGGAGATTTTTGAATCTCCTTTTGAAGGCAGAATCATAAAATCTGGATAGTTGGTTGAATGTCTAGAGGAATGGAAATGCACTTAACAGAAATGGGAAAGTCATGAAGAGGGAAGGGATTAAGGACAAAGATAATGAGTTCTGTTTTGGACATGCTGAAATGTTTACAGGTTATCTAGTTGTAAATATTCAAAGGCCTTTTGAGATCATTAAAAGAACATAAAGATAACTTAACAATATGCATTGTTATTATTGTTTAATTATGTCTGATTCTCTGTGACCCCATTTGGGGTTTTCTTGATAGAAGACACTAGAGTAGTTTACAATTTCCTTTTCCAGCTCAATTTTACAGGTGAAGAAACTGAGGTCAGGGGCTGTGTGGTTTTCCAACTTTGTTTCTCCAGGAGTTAGCTCAGTACTTAGCACATAGTAGGTAATTAATACCTGTTGTGTTGAACTATGTATGCATGCAGACAAATGTGAGTTAAGTGTTTGAGTCAAATTCTTCAGAATCTTAAGAATGAAAGTAGGAATTGAGGAGAAAAGACAACTCACCCATTTGTCAACATAAATTATTGCCTAATGTTTGAAAGCAGTCCCTTAGGATAAGATGGTCTGAGAAACTGGTTTGCTGTCTAACTGTAAAAGGATAAGTCGGCAATTCAATTCCTTTTTGGGGAGGAATGCAAACTGGCAGGTCATCTTTGCATTTGATCAGAAAAGGTGTTGTAGGATTCAATTCTGTGCATTAATTAGAATAAGCAATAAAAATGGATGGATGTAAATCGTAACTTATTATGTTCGTAAATTGTGTGTAAATTTTTCGTCTTTTCAGGAAATATAGGAACATATAAACACATGTGTGTTTGTGGCAATAGGTAAAGGACAAAATACTGGTTAAAGTAGATAGAGTATTGAACCTGGATTCAGGAATATCTCGGTTCAAATTCTGCCTCAGAAATTATGAATCTCAGTAAGTCACTTAAACTTAATTTGCCTCAGTTTCCTCATCTGTAAAATGGTGATAAAAACAGCACCTATCTCCTAGGCTTAATATGAAGATAAAATGAGAAGATATTTTAAAGGCACCATTATATCAATTCTAGTTATGATGATAATGGTAATGAGTAATTTCATGTTGGTTGTTGAATTGGTCTGTATGCTGTCTAGGTGCAGTTTTGTTGAGAGGTGACACAGAGTAATGACAAAACTGCTGGACTTGGAATCAGGAGAGACATAGGTCCAAATCCTGCTTCTGATATTTATTAACTGTGTGCCCTTGGCCAATTATTTTACTTTCTGAGCCTCGGATCCTGTATTATTTATCGTAAAGACTCCAATGAGATGATGTATGTAAAATGCTTTGGAAAGCTTATGATTAATTGTTTACTATAGAATAATGCTTAGACTCTGAATTTAAGTGTCTTTATCTGAATTCTATTATACTTTTATGGGGGGGGGTGTTGACCAGGGGAACACCTAATCAGTTTGATGGGTCTCCCTGTCAATTCAATGATATTACAGGCTATGTATGGCCTTATTTGTGAAACCATCTTGGAGATTCCTCTTCATGGAATGTTGGTATGTTCATGATGGCATTGCAGAAGGGATTAATGGGATGTTTCTGATTAGTCTTCAGCACCTAGCACTGCACTCAAGATGACAGATTATTGAAGTATTAAAGAAGAGTTCTAGGAAAGGTATCAGAAAGCTAAGAATTGGAATCCTGCCTCAAGCTCTTACTAGCTGTGTGAGCTTGGGCTAATTCTTTAACCTCTCTGAGCTTTAGTTTCTTTATTTGTCAAATGGGAATAATCATGAGTTGTTGGGAGGATGAAGTAAAATGATATAAATGAAATATCTGGCCTAGGAGCTGGCCTAGGAAGAGACAGGAATTGAAGAATGGGCACATATTCCTTGCCCGATTCAGACCTTTAAGCATTTGCAGATACATGTTCCATCATCTTGTTTCAGTTCAAGGAGTGGCTAGGTGGTGCAGTGGATAAAGCACCAGCCCTGGAGTCAGGAGTACCTGGGTTCAAATCTGGTCTCAGACATTTAATAATGACCTAGCTGTGTGGCCTTGGGCAAGCCACTTAACCCCATTTGCCTTGCAAAAAACCTAAAAAAAATATGAAGTTGTTTCAGTTCAAGCAACCATATCAAACCTGAATAGCATAGCCCAGAAATAACCAATCCCCAGGTAGATCCAATATAAGAATAAAAAAACCTGTTTGACATAGCTAAGGAGCAGATTAAGCCAACTAACCATGCCCAAACAAGGAGCAAAAACTGTCCATTCAGTGGAAACATCAGGCCCTGTGAGAAACCATCCTAGAAGAACAATTCTTCCATCACTGCTATTATACCCTGTAGTGAACTTCAGGATGAAAAGGATCTCCAAGTTTAAAAGTTGGGAGGTACCCTCTTACCACATGTGTTATCTATGTTTCTCTAGCATTGAATTTAAGTTTGGGCCCACCTCCTGCAGGAACCTTGTGTTCAAAAATATATATATATATATATATATATATATATATATATATATATATATATATATATATGTATATATATACATATATATGTATATATATATATCCCCATTTGGGGAAAACTGTTTTGATGGACTATCTTAGTAAATCCTTTTTCTAAAAGCTAATGTCTACTGGCTAACTATTAATGGAGAAAACACTTGTGGGGGCTCAGGAGTTATAGTGCTGGAAAGCCCAGGTGCTTAAGGTTGCCCTGAGGACCCTGAGAAAAGTAGTAATTTATTTTCTAGGGATCTAACTTGCCAATAACAGTCATAATTGAGTAGGAAGTGACCCCAGATGTACATATATAAAGCATTTGGAAATTTTAGATTGCTCTGTAAATGTTTGTTATAACTATGATTGTACGAGTGACTCTATTCATAGACTAGAGTTGGTATATTATCCTTCTCTTCAGGATTCCATTTATTTATTTATTTATTTATTTGTTTGTTTGTTTTTACCTTCTACCTTTTTCATTTCTAAGTGCTCTACTGAGTACAGAATCTTCTAAGAGATTTGCTGCTCTGCGGAAAGATGCTATTACTGGAAGGGTGTGTCTTGGAGGATTGGAAGAAGAGAACCTTCTCCCTTTCCCTTGTTTCACTCTATTGGAGGTAAGGAGGGAAAATGTCTGCAAGAACTGGGTTCCTCCTCCATATCTTACTTCATCTGAACAATCAGAAATAATTTCCTCTCAATGACTGATGACACACATCTGGCTCTTGCTTTTTTTTTCATTTGAATGATTAGATTTTACTTTGAGTTTTACAATATTTTCCCCTTTCTTGCTTCCCTTCCCCAGTCCCCAAAGAAGACACTCTGTTAGTCTTTACATTGTTTCCATGATATACACTGAGATCTCAATTGAATGTGATGAGAGAAAAAACATATCCTTAAGGATGAAACATAAATTATAAGAGATAGCAGAATTACATAATAAGATAATTTTTTTCTGAATTGGAGATAATAGTCTTTGGTCTTTGTTCAAAGTTCACAATTCTTTCTCTGGATACAGATGATATTCTCCATTGGAGACAGCCCAAAATTGTCCCTGTTCTTGCACTGTTGGAATGAGTGAGTCCATCAAGGTTGATCATCACCCCCATGTTGCTGTTAGGGTGTACAGTGTTTTTCTGGTTCTGCTCATCTTGCTCAGCATCGATTCATGCAAATTGGCTCTTTCTTTCTAAAACCCACTAGGGTGAGGATGATCCAGCCAGCCAACAAGTCCTGCACATCAATTTTAGCCCAATTGATTAAGGAACTTCTTCACATCTGTACACTTCCTTTATAGCTCCTTTTACATATCTTTCAAGGAATCTTAAGTAATTCTTATGAATGCATAGGGAGTACCTTGTCAGAAAAGAAGCTCTACTGAATCAAAAAAAGTTGTGTGGTTTTTTTTAATTGTCAACAAACAATGAGCACAGTGGGATCTTATATGCTCTACCTGTTTCAGTCAATCACATTATGGCAAAGATGGGTTCCACCTTGAAATATCAGTTGTAAATGACTGCCTGTTCTTTACTCACAGCCTTAACGCTGCCCTTGATACAAAGATAAACTATACTCATAAAGCTTTTCAAAACATTTGTGATGCTTGTGTGAAGCCCTGGAACACTGAGGAATCTGCTGAACATGATCATTAACCATTCACACAAGGAATGAGCAGGTGAAGAATGCCTGTTGTCCAGATTATGACATGAAATCAGATGGACAACCCATAGAGCTCATCCATCAGTTTATATATTTGGCAAAGACTGCAGATGGACAGTGCATTGTGGCCAGCATTAAAAAGGAGAGGAAAACAGGTCGAAATTACTTGGGAAAAATACAAAACTCATTTAATGACTCCATATTTTTCTCTGAAACCAAGACTCATTTTTAAAATACCAATATTCTACCTGTGTGGATGTAGGGCTCTGAATCATAAAACATTAGAGTCTGATGAATTTAAAATAAACATCACTCAGAGGGTGATGAATTGAGCTTAATTAGAGAATATACCAGATTCCTAAATCTAAGGAATACAAGAAAAAAGATTGCTTTCAAATGTCCACCTAGACTTTTTTCAGTTTTAGCAAATGTTCCAAGGAATCTTAGGGGTACCAGTCATTTTCCAAAAATTGATCAAATGGTTGGGAACATGAATTTTATGAAAGTGTTCGTGTGCCCTGATATCATTGTCTTTGGTAAGACACTGGAAGAACATAAGGAAAAAGTGATGAAAAATGTTAGATTGGATGGAGGAAGTTGGTCTGAAGCTGGCAATTAACCAATGCCAGTTTTATAGAATTTCTATTAAATACACAGGTCACACAGTTTTCCAAAAAAAGGATGTGAGCACTGATTCAGAGAAGGTAGAAGTACTTTTCCATTGGCTACACCCATAAAATCTTAGACTTAAGAATTTTTCAGGGATGTAATGGTTGTTATTGCAAATTTGTTAAGAACTGTGCTGTTATTGCTAAATCATTCAATGATATAACTTGTGCACATGTGATTGCAAAGTCCCAAAGAAAGTAAAGAAAATGAATCTTCTCTCCAATGTCACTCTTGTTCTCCCAGGGATATAAATCTCCATCAATGGGGAGAGAGTCCCATACTAATGGACATTAGGATTCCTGTTAACCTAAAATGGAGATGCTTTGAGAGATCTTTGAAGTATTATGGAAGCAATCACATGAATGAGAGAGGGAAGGTGAGAGAGAGAGAGATTCCTTCCCCAATTCCCTTTTTTACTTCAGTTACAAGAAATGGGCCTTAGGGATGTTTGTTTCTGTTTAGCTTGTTGATCCTCCTCAGTTTCAGGTACTAGAGGTAATAAAGGCTAAAAAGGTATATAGTTATGTAGGCCCATTTGGAAAACAACAGACTGCCCTTGAGAAATAAAATATTGAAAAAAATAGGTCAAAGAAAATTGTCCCAGCTTTTACAAAAACCAGCAAAAATCACCCCCTCTTTTTTTTTTTTTGCAAAAATAAGTGACCAGAAATTGTATTTCTGTGGTTAGAGTCCTCATTTTAATGAGGTTATTCCCCACAGATAGATAGCATGGGGATGTTTTTGTGTGGTTTGAAGGGAGGCAGAATAGATTCTAGATTCTTCTTCCGCCATCCTGCTCCAAGGGAGCCTTTATTTTCTTTATTTGTTTTTTTGCAAGGCAAATAGGGTTAAATGGCTTGCCCAAGGCCACACAGCTAGGTAATTATTAAGTGTCTGAGACTGGATTTGAACCCAGGTACTTCTGACTCCAGGGCCAGTGCTTTATCCACTGCGCCACCTAGGTGCCCCTGAGCCTTTATTTTCTACCAGGAAGTTGAGAACAGAAGCTTGGTCACTCTACTCTTCTAGGAGAGAGAGGATGGAGCAGACTAGAATTAAATTTATCAGCTCTCTTAAACATTATTAGTTTAGAGGACATATTTATCAGGTTCAAGCTAAATTTCTGATCATTATTCATTAATGGGGAAAGGAGGGTCCCAAGAACTCCCTTCCTGCTAAATGCCAGATCTACAGTGAACACACAAAAGTAGCAAAGAAATCCATTATTTCATTGATAGCAAAAACAGAAATCAGAGATACCACACATAGGAGAATATATTTCAAATAATTCTGAATGAAGACCTCCCCTTAAAAGCAAAGCAACTCAGTCCAACTAAGAAATAAGAGTTCCAGATCTCACCCTAGGGGAAATTCCCCCAAATCTCCAGTATAGCAAGCCAGACATTAGGGACATAATGGACATTGCCAGCTCCTCTCATGTCATGTTCTCAGAGTTTTATTTACCCTTCAGCAACCTGAAGTGAGGGTGGTATCCTCCATCTTTTCGCTCAAAGCTGGAAGCCAGAATCACCTAAAATAAACTACAGAACCCAAGGAGATTGAAGAATTTTAATCTCTCCTCTCTCCTTTTCTTGACAACTCTATGCACACCCCACCAAACTCATGCAGTTACAGGGCATTGATCTTAATCAATGAGGAAAGAATCCCATATCAGTGAAATGTGGGACTTTGAGACTTGGATGACAGATAGCTAGCTAGGTGGATAGGAAGCTAGATAGAAAGAGCATAAAAAAAAAAGAAAGACAATCTCTGCTTTCAAGAAGCCTATATTCTGAGAAGAGGAAGACAACACATAATAAAAGGGGAGAAGCAAAGGGAAGGTGGAAAGGATGAAGGGCAGCTTGAGAAGGAGAGAGCGAGAAAGGTACTTGCTGGGGGAGTTAAGACAGAGGGTATCTAGTAAGGTCTGGAGTATCATGTGTTTGTCAATATTTGAAGAATGTGATGAATGACATGGGTACTTTCCCAGATGGAGGTTTGGAGAGGAATTCACCAACCAGAGACAGAGGTCTAGGGGTGAAAGTGTTATCTGTGAGGAAAAGAACAGTGGGACAGAATTGGAGAGGTGGTCTGGAGTGGTCTGGGATGGTGTGGTTTTGAAGAGAGAGAATGAATTGATGTTGCTATCTATTCCATGCCAGTCAACACCAATTTAACATAAACACCCATATACACCCAGGAGAAGATGGCACTCTTCCAGTTCAGGCGTGGGGGGGGATGTCTTTTTCAGTCACAGTAACTCTTGTGATCAAGTTATGGAGAGGTTATGATCTGCGTAGGCAGAGGAAGTACCCACACCCACAAAATTATAGATTCTCAGAAGTAGTTACATACTGTAGCTTATTCATGCTCAAAGACGGGAGCTAGGACTCCCAATTTCTCTATTTCTGTCAATGATAATTCTATTCTTCCAGTCACTGAGAGCCATCTTTGACTCCTCCCCTCTATGATACCCTCTTCCTCAGTTAACAAGTTCTCAGTTTTATCTCAGAAGTGTCTTGCAGGGGCATCTAGATGGCACAGTGGATAGACTACCAGCCCTGGAGTCAGGAGTACCTGAGTTCAAATGTGACCTCAAATACTTAATAATTATCTAGCTGTGTGACCTTGGGCAAGTCATTTAACCCCATTGCCTTGCAAAAAGAAAGAAAGAAAGAAAGAAAGAAAGAAAGAAAGAAAGAAAGAAAGAAAGAAAGAAAGAAGGAAGGAAGGAAGGAAGGAAGGAAGGAAGGAAGGAAGGAAGGAAGGAAAGAAAGAAAGAAAGAAAGAAAGAAAGAAAGAAATGTCTTCCATATCTATTCCTTCCTAATCATTTCCATTATTACTATACTAGTTAAGATCACCACCTCTTACCTGGTCTAGAAGCTACCTTAATCAAATATACAAATAAAAATTATTTTTAATTGATTTTTGAGTTTGTCTTAAACTACTTTAGACCATACTGCTATCAGTATAATCTTCCTAATACAAATTTCACTATCCTGATTAGAAATTTTCAGTGACTCTCCATTGACTATTGAATATTGTCTATACTCAGCCTCAACATTCTTCCAACCTATGGTTTGTTTTTTGAGTTTTTTTAAGATCTACCTCCCTCTCTACTTATTACTATGTCCATCTACCTGGACTGTTCTCCATTCCTTGAACTTATCACTTTTTCTCCTGAGATTATGTTTGCCTAGAAAAGTAATACTTAATAACTGATAGAGACAATACTAAACAATGTAATGAATATAGTATTTTGGCACATTAAGTAAATACTTAATAAATTTATTTTATTCATTTCTTGGTAACTTCTCAAATCCAAACCCACAAGCATTTTTTCAATGTATATTATATATTTGGAGCAAGGTACTGAACTATGCTCTAGGAATAAAGATGCTCTAGGGAAAACAAGAGTCCCTGTACTCCAAGAGCTTACATGGAGATAGGAAGGGAAAAGATTTGGAGTTTTATTGATGATGGGTGGGAGAAAGAGGGCACTGACATGGTCCCAGCAATAAAAAGCATCAATAGATCCTATAGCAGCATCCAGACTATCACCAGAAGTCCTGTTTCCTATCAAATCAAGCCAAGAGTGAAAATGGTTCTAGAAAAGGCAGTGGGAAGGATGTCTTTACACAATGTTTCCCTCATTATAATAAATATATTGTGCAAGTCATACCGTCATTCATTTGATGTCATGATCTTCTTCGATTAGGAATGATAACAGCAGGAAAGGAGGATGAAGGTAGTCGATATCAGTCAGCAGAGATGCAGACCTCAGCAACCCTGGGTAGGGGGGCAGCAGGTCCCAGAAGGAGCACACTGCAGTTATTAGCATGCAGAGACAAAGGCCCTAGAGTCAATGAGCAGATATTTGGGGACCTAAGGACAGTGGACAGTGGACAGAGGCTAAGCCTGTAGCAGAAGGATAGCGACTGGTAAAAGGAAGGCTCACCCCTGATTCTGCTGCCAGGACAATTCCTAATGCTCATTGTATAAGTCTTTCCCCAGGACAATTTGGAAGACCAAGGGGTAACATCTCAAGGAGGGAGCTAGCAATCTGGCAACAAGGGAGAGAGCAATGTGAATAACTTCCCTATAAAAAGGGAGGGAAGTCCCTTAGAGGCCCCTCATGGAGCAAAGATTATATATTATATGCTCCCCAGTAATGGTTGTAAGAAGGGGGAGGTCCTGGCTGATGGGTCAGGGAATACTGAGTAGGTTTTAGTACAAGTAACTTTCCCTGGTCTGTGATAAGGA